>NC_139967.1:38105474-38560474 GCF_963993115.1 Abramis brama | reverse complement strand
CTTACAAATGAGAACAATAGGACAACAATATGCAAGTGCTATGACTCTTCCCAGTTTAATCTAATGCAGTACATGTACTGTTTTTTTTATTTATTTATTTTATAAAGACAATAGATATAGAGTAGAAGATAAATTGTTAGTATTAATGGATCAAGTGTTGCCGAAAAAGATGCTTCTTCAGCCGTTTCTTGAAAATGGTCCACGGACTCAGCAGCTCTGGTTGAGTTGGGCAGGAACAGGAACCAGCATGGAACAGACCAGAAAAAGGTCAGAGAAAGCAATTTTTGAGATGGCACCACAAGACGTTTCTGGATGGCACGTAAGTCTGAAGTAATGGGTTTAGGTAAAAGGGAGCAGAGCCAGTGGTTGTTCTGTAGGCAAAAGTCAGTGACATGAATTTGATGCGAGCGGCAACTGGCAACCAGTGCAATTTTGTGAGGAGAGGAGTGACGTGTGCTCTCTCCGGCTCATTAAAGACCACTCTAGCTGCAGCATTATGGATCAGTTGCAGAGGTTTGACAGTGCAAGCTGGAAGACCTGCCAGGAGAGCATTACAATAGCCCAGTCTGGATAGAACAAGTGCTTGGACAAGGAGTTGTGTAGCATGCTCTTATAGGAAGGGCCTGATCCTCCTAATGTTGTATAAGGCAAATCTGCAGGACTGGGCAGTTCTAGCAATGTGGTCTGTAAGGATGGCGAACCTAGCTGAATGGAGAAGTTGTGGTGTAGTGTTGGGTTGGCCGGGACCACAAGCAACTCTGTCTTCGCAAGGTTTAGTTGAAGGTGGTGGTCCTTCATCCAGCCAGAAATGTCTGTCAGGCAGGCTGAGATGCGAGCAGCAACCGTCGGACCATCAGGCTGGAATAAGAGGTAGAGTTGTGTGTCATCAGCGTAGCAATGATAGGAAAAGCCATGTTTCAGAATCACAGATCCTAGTGATGTCATGTATATGGAGAAGAGAAGTGGTCCAAGCACTGAGCCCTGAGGCACCCCAGTAGCTAGATATTGGGTCTTAGACACCTCAGCCCTCCACAACACCCTGAAGGACCTACCTGAGAGGTAAGACTTGAACCATTGTAGTGCGGTTCCCGAGATGCCCTTCGTTTTTAGGATTGACAGGAGGATCTGGTGGTTAACTGTGTCAAAGGCAGCAGACAGATCCAGCAGGATGAGAACTGAGGATTTGGAGGCTGCTCTTGCCAGTCTCAGAGCTTCAATTACCAAGAGCAGGGCAGTCTCAGTTGAGTGTCTGCTTTTGAAACCAGACTAGTTGTTGTTCAGGAGGTTGTTCTGTGTAAGAAAGGAAAATATCTGGTTGAAAACAACTCGTCAAGTGTTTTCGCGATGAATGGAAGAAGGGATACCGGTCTGTAATTTTCCAGATGTGCTGGATTTAGAGTGGGTTTCTTAAGCAGTGGGGTTACCCGAGACTGCTTAAATGCTGTGGGAAAAGTACCAGTGTGAAGAGAGGTGTTTATGATGTGTGTGAGTGCGGGTACAACTGAGGAAGAAATGGCTTGAAGTAGATTAGTGGGAGGCGAGAGGGTGAGAGTGAGCGTAGGTTTCGCCGAAATGTGACCTGTGGAGGAGTTTGTGTAGTGTTCTGAGGCAGGTTGAGTTTGAGGGTGAGGAGGAAGTGATTTGAGGTGTGCAGTGGAGTGACCAGTGTATGGTCAGTGGTTGTGAGTATCTACAGTAGATACTCGTTTGAGGTCGAATGAGGCAAGCAGAGTGTGAAAATCAGCAGCCTGAGGCTTTACTAGGTGGATGTTGTCTCTAAGAACTACGAAAGGAGTACCATCCTTAGGGAAGGATGAGAGTAGCACATCAAGCTCACCAAGCTCATCAAGTTGACCTGGTTGATGATAAACAACTACAAAATAGATTTTAATAGGCCTAGTGATGGTAATTGGATGCGATTCAAATGAGCTGTTGTCACACAGAGGTGGTAAAGGATAAAATTTCCAATCGTTTGAGATGAGAAGACCAGTACCTCCACCCCTTCCGGTCAGACTAGGGGTGTGTGAGAAAGTGAAGTTAGTGGAGAGGGCAGCAGGTGTGGCAGTGTCCTCTGGTCTAATCCAGGTCTCAGTCAGGGCCAATAGGCTGACCTGAATGACTAGAAATAGATGTAATGAAATCAGCTTTGTTTACAGCGGACTGGCAATTCCAGAGACCGATGGGAAAAGAGAATGGAGCACTAGAAGACACCGGAAAGGTATGCAGGTTGCTAGGATTGTGCTGCCTCCTACGTGTGACATTTACGTTAGTAATAGTAGGGATTTGAAAACGCATAGTGAAAGAGAGGTCACAAACAGAAAGATGAGAAGAAAAGTTGTGTAGAAGAGAAAAGAAACAAAAGAAAATAATACTCAAGTGCCTTGTCGGTGTCCTTGCTCGGTGGAGTCGCCCAGGTAGAGTTGCTGGTCTTTACACTCTTCGGTCTTCACACGATGAGGGCTTCACACGAGGGCTGCCGCATCTGCCGCCGCTTTATACTACTTGCTTTATACTCACCTGAAATGTCGTTATTGAATACAGCTGGACACGCCTCACTAGTGAAACTGTTTACCTTGTGACTAAACGCGAACAAACGAGACTTCACCAATGAGATTTCAGCTTGTGAGCACAATAAACAAACACTGTTTCCTAGTAACTACAACTGCACTTAAATCAAATGAGAAAAAGATGCAAAACACTTACAGTTACTGTCACCTCCTGTTGCTTGACTGCTTCTTTCTAATAAGTGCTACAAAACACCTGTTTTTTTTCACGACACATTCATAATCATTACGTTTGCCAGTATGCTGTGGCAAGCTTCATGTGTGCATGTGAGAGCTAATTAGGCTATGTATTTTATTTAGGCAATTAAAGGCGCATTATTATGATTTATGGCTTATTAATATAAACGCGTGATTAGTCGAATAATTGCCCAAATGAACGACTACTAGTCGACTAGAAAAATCTAAAGTCGAAGGCATATTTATATATATATAAATTGGGGGTGTAATGGTACATGTATTCATCCTGAACGGACGTCACGGTTCGGTGCATGCAGTCGCACAACGAATACATTCAGTCACGGGTGATCCACACTCCAATCCAGAAGGGGGCGCGTGTGGCAATGCAACACTGTTTGCTACCAGTAAAAAGAAGAGACGACCTATCGATACGTTTACAACTCTCAACCAGTTTTTCAACTGCAGAAAGATATCAATAAAACCGCTTGAGAATAATTTGTCACGTAGCATTACATTTACCTCAGGCATTTAGTGTTGACAGCAGGTTTGTTCGCTAAAGAAATTAACTCTAGAGACAAGCATTTCGTATCCACTATATTAGCCTATTCATTAAATTGACTTAACCTGTTAGTAATGTCCTGATTACTTGATGTATGTTTAAATAAATTTGTTAACAATAAACAAGTTATGACAGCCACTGTTTAAATTATTATTATATATAAAATTTAAACAAATTGGAGTAGAAAATTTAGAAGTTAATGCAAAACATGCCTTATGTGCAATTTCCAGGCCTTTTTTTTATTTTAGCGTTGATTTATTAAATCTAAAAATAAATCGCGACTGATTTTACTAATTTGGGCTCTGTTGTAATTAAAACATTTAAATGTATTAAAACATTTAATATAGTAATGTGTAAGAGATTTTTTTTTTTTATCCTTAATAATTTTTTTTATTATAATTTATTTAAACACATATACACATTTGTTAACAGAATGCAGTTTAATTAAAAAAAGAAGCAATTTTGTTTAGTTTTCTCCCCCCTGCTGTACTGAACCGTGACTTCAATACCGAGGTACTTACGAACCGGCATGTTTGTATACCATTACATCCCTAATAAATATAATATAATATAATATAATATAATATAATATAATATAATATAATATAATATAATATAATATAATATAATATAATATAATATAATATAATATAAATCTGAAAATAACTCAACATACAGCCATTATTGTCAAAATAGCTGGCAACAAAAGTGAGTACACCCTAAGTGAACATGTCAAAACTGTGTCCAAAGTGTCAATATTTTGTGTGAGACACCATTGTTATCTAGCATTTCCTTAATCCTCCTGGCCATGGAATTCACCAGAGCTGCACAGGTTGTTGCTGGGATCCTCTTCCACTCCTTCATAATGACATCACGGAGCTGCTGGCTGTTAGACACATGGCGCCTCTCCACCTTCCGCTTGAGGAAGCCCATGCAAACCGACTTGTTGCAGTGTGTGGTGTATGGTCTGAGCACTGACAAGCTAACCTTCCGCTTCTGCAACATCTAAAGCAATGCTGGCAGCACTCATGCATCTGTTTTTTGAAGCCAGCTTCTGCACCTGACGCACAGCACGAGGACTCAACTTCTTTGACTGACCCTCGCGAGGCCATTTCCAAGTGGAACCCGTCTTGGAAAACCTCTGTATGACCCTGGCCTGTACTGTAACTCAGTTTCAGGGTGTTACCAGTCTTCTTATAGCCTAGGCCATCTTTGTGGAGAGCAACAATTCTAATTCTCAAATCCTTAGAGAGTTGTTTGCCATGAGGTGCCATGTTGAACATGCAGTGGTCATTATGAGAGAATTGTACTCGAAGCACAAATTTTAACTGCTCTAATACAAGATACAACAATTTGTATGGTCCTGTCAAACAGACAAAAACATGAACATGATGAATAGGACATGTGGCTTTGCCTGGTTAAATGACGTACAGCTATTATCACTTAGGGTGTACTCACTCTTGTTGCCAGCTATTTTGACAATAATGGCTGTATGTTGAGTTATTTTCAGAGGACAGTAAATATATACTGCTATACAAGCAGCACATTGACTACTCTAAAATATATCCAAGTTTCATTTCTATAGTATTGTCCCTTGAGTAGATATACTAAAATGTTTGCTGAAGTGTGAGGGGTGTACTCACTTTTGTGAGATACTATATATGTAAGCAGCTCACTTGGTTTTGGAACATAGCTAATATCACATAGCCATTGTAGTATCTCCAACTAGCAACTAAAATAGTTTGCAGCTTGTTGTATACAATGAATGCCACCATCTTTGTATGCTGTCGTTATTGCAAGCTTCATATGCTTTGAAGATTTTGGTTTGTGTCTGTGTCCTTGCACTAACATGTATATGCGCAACTTAAATTATACTTGACTGAGACTGTCTGCCATGGTCAACAGATGCTGCCATGACTTTTTCCCAGTCTGATTCATGTGCCTCTGAGCATTGCCAGATTTGTTTGCTGGTAAATATGTCCCTGAAACTGTGCCAGACTGCCCATCCACTCTGGTTGTTGTTGTTTATTGACACAGTTGCTGCAGCTGCCCATCCTTACAGGAGATGGCAAGCGATTTGATTCTGGCACACCAGCCAACTAATGTTCAGTTTACAGAAAATTTCCCCTTTATACTTACAAATCAATATGTGACCCTGGACTACAAAGCCAGTCACATGGGTCAATTTTTTTTAAATGAGATTTATACGGTTTATGAAAGATGAATAAATAAGCTTTCCATTGATACATGGTTTGTTAGGATAGGACAATATTTGGCTGAGATACAACTATTCGAAAATCTGGAATCTGAGGGTGCAAAAAAATCAAAACATTGAGAAAATCGCCTTTAAAGTTGTCCAATTATGTTTGTGATTTGTGCTGCATTCACTCACAAAAATAAATGTTTTATATATTTACAGTAGGAAATTTACAAAATATCTTCATGGAACATGACCTTTACTTAATATGCTAATGATGTTTGGCATAAAAGAAAAATCGATAATTTTGACCCATACAATGCACTGTATTGTTGGCTATTGCCACAAATAACCCGTGCAACTTGTGACTGGTTTTGTGATCCAGGGTCACATATATTTAAAAAATCATGAAAACATTTTTCCCACAAAAATATAAAGCAGCACAACCATTTTCAGTAGTGATAATAAGAAATGTTTGTTGCACCAAATCAGCATATTCCAACGATTTCAGAAGGATCTTGTGACACTGAAGACTGAAGTAATGGATGCTGAAAATTCAACTTTGCCATCAGAAGAATAAATTATATTTTAAAAATAGAATGAAATGGAAAACAGTTATTTTAAATTGTAATAACATTTCTCAATATGAATCAAATAAATTCAGCCTTGGTGAGCATGAGACTTTTTTCAAAAAGTCTTACTGACTCCAAACTTTTGAATGGTACTGTATATTTGATGTTTAAGTTGAGCATGCTTTTGGACCAGTGTGATTTCAATGTGGAGTACAGTTTAATTTAGTAGTAGTATTTTTTATTTAGATATTCTATTATCTATTAGATATTGTAAATCTAAATTAACTTTCCTTCATTCTATCTAGTAGTGCCACTCCCGCCTCCCACCTCCCCTTAGAGCAGTCTACATGCAAAACACTTAACATGTACATCAAAAAATGTCATCAAAATGAATTAAATAATCCGGACATGAATACAAAAGACTGCTGGTGATGACTAATGATTTTAAAGCCCAACATGCACACTTCTGAAAGGCAGACTTATGTACTGTATATGTGTGAGAGAGAAAGTGGTGTGAAGTCATGTAGCTCGCCTTATTGCGGGCATAATATTTATATACCAATATACGTCATATATTAATATTTATAATAACCCATTTATAACCGCTACGAAGAGCTGTGAACACGCTAGTGACGGGATTTTGGGTGTACGAGCACTGCTTGTACCGTTTCTTTGCCGCTACTAGAACTACCACCAATTTGGAGCTTTCTATGTGTCTTTCATTGAAAATGAACTATAGACTTGTACTTTCCACGTCCCATGTGAAACTGTCTCTATGACGAAGTGGTACTGCTGCCGGCCCAGTTTATCAGCGGCCCACCGGGAGTTCTCCCGAATCTTCTGATGGCCATTCCGGGCTTGTAGATATACTTATATAATATAATGCATAATTTGCATTTGCAGCTGTTCTAGTGGTTGCGTGCTACTTTTTTACATTGCAGAATAAAAAAACAAAAAAAACCCTGAAAACATGCTTGCGTATGATTTTATTTTTGTGCAATTTTATCATTAAACAAAATCTACAGGCTTTTGCTTGCATCTCAAAGATCGTGTTTAATTGTGAGTGTGAAGTGGGGGCAGCACGACAGTGATTTGCCTAGAGCGGCAGTTGAGCTTGTGTCATAATTGTCAATTCTGGATTAAATTTAAGATTCTCATGTTTACATGAAGGGAGTAGTTCATCCATAAATGGATGGTATTAGGATTTTCACAAATATGGAATGATATCAGGTTGAGTATATGATGATATTTGCTTTATGGGTTAATTAATCATGCTTTTTTGAGTACCTCGCTTAAATACTTGCGCACTGACTGAGGTCTCCGCTCCACATCTTTGTTGGATTGCATCATCATGAAGAAACAGGAAAATAGTCAAATCCATTGCTGTGTTTTAATTTTTATCCATCATCTGCATTTTCCACCTAATGATGTGTAATGTAACACATCAGTGGGCATCTTTTTTTCTCATTTTGTTTTCATTTCATTTCTCTTTTTTTTTCTTTTTTTTTTTCAATGTATTTTCGTTTCATTTCCAGTCGTCCTGTTCATCACAGGAGAAGCTTCATCAGCTGCCTTTCCAGCCCACACCAGATGAGCTCCACTTCCTGTCCAAGCATTTCTACACTGAGAGCATTGTTGGAGACGACCACAGAAGAGTCACACCTATGCGGCCACGCTCCCGCAGTCTCAGGTACAGGAAACTCGTCTTTTACACTGATCTGAGATCTGTCTTTTTTTGCATCTTAATTCACATACCATCTGCCCTGAATAGTATACAAGAATTACTGCATCTGAAAAGTATTGAAAGAAGTATGCCAAAGATGGTATATGCTTTTTTTTAGCTAATATTATCTCTTTCTCACAATATTAATATTACGATTTTCATAAATAATTATGACATGACAGTATATTGAAAAATATGTTTTTCTTCAATTGCATTGATAGTCCTGGAAGATCCCCATCATGCTGTGACCATGAGATTATCATGATGAATCATGTATACAAAGAAAGATTTCCCAAGGTAAGTGTAACCTACTTTCACCAATCATCTTCAGTGCCAAGTGATTGTATCTTTATAGGGGAATTCATTGTTGGTTTGTATTCTCCACCCTTCAGGCCACAGCTCAGATGGAGGAGCGCATCAAGGAGATCATCCAAAGCAACTCCCCTGAGAACGTCTTGCCTCTGGCTGATGGCGTCCTCAGCTTCGCACACCACCAGATCATTGAGCTGGCCAGAGACTGCCTGGAAAAGTCCCGTCTTGGCCTCATTACCTCGCGATACTTCTGTGAGCTCACAGATAAACTGGAAAGGCTCTTTCAGGAGGTAAATTATGCCTTCAGAGACATTGTTTTCTTCATTCTTGTGAGCTAAAACTAACTCTCTATATTTAAAATACTTTTCCCCCTGTGTATTCTTCCATTTAGAATGTTTTTCTGATCAATGCGTTCAGTGATGCTTGCATATCGATGACCACTTGTGATGTGCTCTGTTATTGTAATGCAGTCGACTGAGCGATCAGAGAGTGCAGAGGTGACCTTCATCAAGGAGCTGGTAAAGAAGATTCTCATCGTCATTGCTAGGCCTGCACGACTCCTTGAATGTCTGGTAGGTTGTCTACAAGAGTTTTTCAACAATAATATGGTCTGGCTCAATCAGCCCTGTGACTTCTGCTGTGATGTGCTTCAGAATGCTATTGCTTTAGTACATTTTCAGATGTTTACCAAACAATTGTTACAACTTGATCTATATTATTTAAGAAGTGAGAATCTATTTGTACAGTCTGGTCAAAGTCTTGTGTTAAAGATAAATACTTTCTGTCTTGTAGGAGTTTGACCCTGAAGAGTTCTATCATCTCCTCGAGGCTGCAGAGGGTCATGCTAAAGAGGGCCAAGGCATTAAGACCGACATCCCACGATACATTATCAGCCAACTTGGTCTGACAAGGGACCCACTTGAGGGTAAGAGGACCTCAATACAGGGTTTCCAGTAGTCTTGGTACATCAATGGGCGGTTCACAAACTGTTTGGGGCATATTGCACATAAAAATGCCAAGAACAGACAAAGTTTCAATTTAACAAGTCCATCAGGAAATAAAGTTTTATTCATAGGCTATCAGGCTGAATGTTTCCAATTAAGAACTAGTTGCTGGATTTTCCTCAGTTTGCATCAAAACTTTTAATAAAATAAGATTTTCACTCTGTTTGGAGTTTTCATGTTTTATTGTTTAACAACATTACACCACAGATGATTTAATTTGGCTTTTCTTTCACTGATCAACAGAAAATATTCTTTCATGACAAAATGAAACAAAATCTACAAATTGGTCAATTTATTAATTATTAAATACAAAATAATCTTTTGCATAAATATTTACCCCTTCTAATCAGCATTCAATAGATGCATGTTGTTAGTTATGGAAATCATTTTCAGGTCCACTAGTAAATTTTCAATTGGATTGAGACCTGCATTCTGCTTTTTCTGCATGTGTGCACTTACTTTTGTGCACACATTTTCTACTACTTTGGAGTTATAATACAATTTTCACTGCAGCACAATTGTTCAAAAGGGCTACTGATTTGTTGTACACCTGTTTATTGTGATCTCATTAATTTCACATTTATTTGCCCCTGAACTTCACACCAGAAGGCTTTAAAGGTTTTACTTTTACAGCTCACAATCTTAAGTGCTGTATCAATGCATTTTATATGTTCTACATCGGGAGCCTACGTGCAGAAAATATAATTTGTATCCTTTCTTTTGGGTTTTATTTCTTATAATGTTAGTTTGTAATGTAAGCTGAAAGCCTTTTACGGACACAACATTCTGTCACGAATCTCTGAATTTCTACTCATTTGTATGATTATTGGTAATATGAACAGAATACGCCCGTAGACCTTGATGCCTCTGTCTTGCCAACTCTGCCAAAGCAGTGTTGGTTACAAAGCCCTCCAAGGCTTTCTAATCCTCGGAGAACATCCAAATCATTTAGTGTGATGGTTGGAAATGGAGATAGGCAGCTGTTGTTAGAGCTTTCTGACGGGCTTAGTTCTCTTTAGAGACAGCTGAACGACCCTCCAGTTCATTACCTCCTGCTGTTCATCGGTTACTTTTGTAGACTCCTGAGAACTGCATCACTGGGATTTGTTTAGAGTGGCAGTTTTTTAGCGTAAATGTTTCATGATGTGTGTAGATTTGACTGTTGATTTCCACACCATTTAACTCATTTACAAACCTCAGCAGTCAGCTCTACCAAGTTACTCTTTTGGAAAAAGTGACTTTTGTTTTGACTTTTTTTAGTCATTGGGGGTCAGAAATGTTCCCGCTAAATTATGCACTAATGTAGTCCCTGCAATAATGGAAAAACATTCTGCACAGAAGACTGTCTCACAAATATATACAGTGAAAGCTTTCTTGAATCAGCTCTATTGTTGTCAAAATATTTTGTTCAATGATTTAATAATAATAATATATTGACCCCTGAAGCACCTTTTTGTAATATCGATTTGGAGAGGAGGGGGGCCTTGGAGTGAAAAAGGTTGAGAACCACTGCTTAAAATTAGTCCAACATCTAATTAATTGTCATTGTCTTTCAGAAATTGCCCAGTTAACTAGCTACGACAGTGGGATTGCAGAAACCCCTGAGACGGATGAGTCTGTCAGTGTAAGTACTTTTATCTATACACATTACCCAAGACAGCAAACTATTAAGAATTTCATGGAATTTTATTAAGAAATTCATGGAATATAAAACAGATAACCAACTACGATATACTGTAAGAGAAAACAAAGTTTCATTTTTGGTTACACTTCAAGGTGTCCTTGTTACAGTGTAATTATACATTTAAGTACTGAGTAATATTAATTAACTACATGTACATACTATAGGGTTAGGATTTAGGTTTAGTTTTTTGTTTGGTTTGCTTGTAATTATATATGTAATTTATAGTTATTACTACAGTAACTACATTTAACGTGTAACAAGGACTCTGTAAAATAAACTGTTACCTAATTTTCTAGAATAAAATCAAATGTAAGGAAGAAATATACAAATATTTTTTACAGTTTGAGAATTTTGATTCATTTGATATCAAAAGTCTACATAACGCATATATATCTAGTCCCACAGTTTGAGCGCAGCACTACGGTCCCGGCGCAAACCCTGTGAGCTCGACTTTGAGATGATCAAACTGATCAGTAATGGGGCTTATGGGTAAGTGACAGTGAATTTTTAGGTTAAATGTTTAGCACTGTATACTACATATTGTTTCACATACTATTTTAAACAAATGGTTTACAGTACATACAGCACAGTAAGCAAATTCCTAATAATCCTTTCAAAGCATAGTCCTTTAAATTAGTTTTCTCTGTTATGCTTGTTACTATGTGTTAAATTGTCATACACCTGCCTGTTAATTTAATCCAAGAATGTTTTTTTTTTTTCTTCACAGTGCGGTGTATTTAGTAAGACACAAAGAGACAAAACAACGCTTTGCCATGAAGAAGATCAACAAGCAGAACCTGATGCTCAGGAACCAGATCCAGCAGGCCTTTGTGGAGAGAGACATCCTGACTTTTGCTGAAAACCCATTTGTGGTCAGCATGTACTGCTCCTTTGAGACACGCAGACATCTATGCATGGTTATGGAGTATGTTGAAGGTAAGCTGTAACACATTTACATCATTTGCAGTGCTGAAATGTTACTTTTGAAAATAGTCTCATTATCCTGTTACTCCTAATAAAAGTTAAAAAGTACATTGCATGGTTATGTTTTATGAGCGTAACGTTGACCGGGATGCAGGCACCAATAAATAAAATGACCTGGTAATAGTAATGTAACTATATTTAACATTTGGGAACCACCTGCTTAGACCAGCCTGATATTTTTATAATGTCATTTGTTAAAGTATTTACACACAATGATGTAAATAAATTAAATAGAAAAGTAATTCACTTTTCTTTTTTTTTCAAACAGTAACTTCAGCATTATAGTTAATTCAATAAGTACCATTCCCTTTTATATAAACAGAATCAAATGTAAAAAATAAATACAATTTTTGTTTTGAACAAAGTGCTTTCCCATGAACTAACAAATAAATTATACTTTCAAATAAGCAAACAAATGTAATATATTTATGCAACATGTGCAACCATTAGCACTCATGTTGACATAAAATTTATTTTAATATGCACAGTTTGAAGGAGTCAAAAAGCCAGAGTTGTATGCAGCATTCATTTGTAAATTTCCTATCCCAACAGGAGGGGATTGTGCTACATTGCTTAAGAATATGGGTCCTCTCCCTGTGGACATGGCCAGAATGTACTTTGCTGAGACTGTGTTAGCCCTGGAATATCTCCACAACTATGGAATCGTCCATCGAGATCTCAAACCAGACAAGTGAGCTGCTCAAAAATGAAACATGCACCATTCCCTGCAAAAGAAAACCTCAACTAAAACCAGAATCCGGTAGCTGATTTAAAGCACTTTTCGAGTTGGTCAGATCCTGTTAGCTGGTACAAGCAGCCAGTGGGCCTGGTTTCAACCTGGAAAACCATCTTTAAGCTAGTTAGAGCATGTAGACCACATTGGACTGACAACAAATCAGCTATCAAGTTCTTGGCATCCTAAGTTGATATGAACAGGTTTTTTTTCCAGCAGGGTTTTGCTCTGATAATGCTAATACATGACTAATTATTTGTTGTATTGTCTCCCGTGTTATTACATTATGACAGTTTGTTGGTCACTTCAATGGGACACATCAAGCTGACAGACTTTGGCCTATCGAAAGTTGGTCTGATGAACATGACCACTAACCTCTATGAGGGTCACATTGAGAAGGATGCTAGAGAGTTCTCTGATAAACAGGTACAGATCCAATTCTCTATTGAAGTCCTGAGAACTTGATATTTCATTTGAAATCGCATAGTCATTGTCATAACCTCTATGATTGATATCTGCTCTAAAGATTTGGGATCAGTTGCATAAACACAGCCACTGTGTCTTAAGAAGTAGTCTGACCAGCTAGCAGTTAACCAAGGTGTGATCTGTCTCACATTTCAGATTTGAATTAGGCCAGTCTACATTTTTGTGTAAATTATTAAAAAGCTATGACCAGTCTTAAAGTAAAAAAATAGATGACTTAATAGTACAGTAAGATTACTCTAAGCAGTTTATGCAAGTTCTCACTGGACTTTAGAGAAACATGAATTTCTGTGCTGGCCTTGGATTGTTTATTATGGTGCTGGTTTGGTAAATCTAGACTCCAGCATCAAAATCTACTGATCACCAGCTATGTTGGACTTTAGGGTTGTAACATCTGCAAACATTTCTCTCTACAGGTGTGTGGGACTCCTGAATACATTGCTCCAGAAGTGATCCTGAGGCAAGGCTATGGGAAGCCTGTGGATTGGTGGGCAATGGGCATCATCCTTTATGAGTTTCTGGTGGGCTGTGTACCATTCTTTGGAGACACTCCAGAAGAGCTGTTCGGCCAGGTCATCAGCGGTCAGTCACATTCTGAATTCCTGTTATGCAATACATTCTAGCTTCATGCAGCAAGAGCTTTCTTATCCTCCACCTGTCATTCTGCAAACCGGGATTTGTTCATTGCTGTCCTATGCAAATGAAATCACATGTGATTCTATTTTATATAAAAAGAAGCAATTGTGAGTTTTCAAACAAAATGTTAATTTAAGCTGCAATTCAGTATTTAACATTGCCACATAAATTAAGTGTCCCATGATACAAAAGAAATATTTAAGACTTGTTCATTTGAAACAACAATGTTTGTTGAATGTTTGTTTGTTGAAACAACAGCCCTGTCCTATAGACCGCAATGATAGAACACAGCCACTTGTTTTAGTATAGTTACATACAGTATAGTTTGAAATATCAAAATCACGTCCTCATGACTCTGCCAAAATGTTTTTCCAATTCACCCCTCATCCAAAAACAAATCCTTAACATTATAGTTCAATAGATGTGCTCACCGGCCACTTTATTAGGTACACCTTACTATTATTGGGTTGGACCCTCCTTTGCCTTCAGAACTGCCTTAATTATTTGTGGCACAGATTAAACAAGGTGCTGGAAACATTCCTCAGAGATTTTGGTCCATATTGACATGATAGCATCACGCAGTTGCTGCAGATTTGTCATCTGCACATCCATGATTTGAATCTTCCATTCCACCACATCCCAAAAGAGCTCTATTGGATTAAGATCTGTGACTGTGAAGGCCATTTGAGGGCCAGTCTGGCCATTCTCCTCTGACCTCTGACCTCTGGCATCAACAAGGCATTTTCAGCCACAGAATTGCCCTTTTTCTGACCATTCTCTGTGAACCCTAGAGATCGTTGTGCATGAAAATCCCAGTAGATCACCAGTTTCTGAAATACTCAGACTAGCCCGTCTGGCACTTACAACCATGCCACGTTCAGAGGCACTTAAATCACCTTTCTTGTCCATTCTGATGCTCAGTTTGAACTTTAGCAGTTCGTCTTGAACATGTCTGCATTGAGTTGCTTCCATGTGATTGCGTTAACAGGAAGTTGAACAGGTGTACCTAATAAAGTGGCAGATGAGTATTTTTTTAATAAGGTTTATGGTATACTACAGAGGTAAAGTATATAATGTACTTTTTGATCTCAATAAGATCTAATCAGCATTTTAGATTGATTTCTGAAGGATCATGTGACACTGAAGACTAGAGTAATGGCTGCTGAAAAATCAGCTTTACCATCACAGAAATTAATTAGCCTACATTTTAATAGATATTAAATTAGAAAACAGTTCTTTTAAATTGTAATAATGTTTTTAATCAAATAAATGCAGCCTTGGTGAGCATAATAGACTTCTTTCAAAAACAAAACAAAAATCTGGTTACACTTTATTTTAATGGTCCACTTTAGACACTCTACTAACTATAAGTAACTTTGCAAATACATGTCAACTAACTCTCATTAAAGAATTAATAGACTGTAGTAGACTGTTGGGTTAGGTTAGGGATGAGGTAAGTAGAATATGTGAATATCTGTTGGGGGACCATCAACATAAAGTGTTAGCAAATATTAAGCAGACAGTCTACTAATACTCTAATGAGAGTTATTTGACTTGTAATTGCAAAGTTACTTATAATCAGTAAAATCTAAAGTGGACCATTAAAGTTAAGTGTTACCAAAAATCTTAATTCCAAACTTTTGACCTGTAGTGTATAGGTTTATATAATGTTTTGTTTCCAAGAGATTTATGAAGATGGAAAAAGCTTCATCTTTTATGAAAAAGCCATTTGAAGAATATATTGTTATAATACACTTTCAATCATTTGTAACCATAAGATTTGTTTCAATCCAGTATATTTGCTCTGTCCTTAATTTGGACTTAAAAATGTAAACTGCCAAAATGTTAATGTGCATTCTTTCGTTATCCATTTAAGCCAAATATCTTGAAACAACCCCCATATGTTTCTGATACCATCAGTACCATTAGTGTTAGTTTTCTGTTATAAAGGTTACTGTGGGTGTGAGGCTTAATTAATGAGCACAGCTAGCTGCTGTTGCTCTGGGCTTGGATGCATATTCATGCTTCGTAATGTGATTCAAAAGTGAGGCACATGTTGCTGTAGAGACAGTTGGAAAATAAACAAAGTACATCTCTTCCTTTATATCACCCCCCTGGCCTTTAAGCTCAGTTTTCTTTTTTCTTTTTTTTAACTTGGTTGATTACAATTGTGTCAAGGGCCTGGTCTTTGATTAGTGTAAAATGCCAGATAACTAATGAATACTGGAAATTCATGCACTTTCCTAGAATTGATGCATGTTAAAGGGTTAGTTCACCCAAAAATGAAAATTCTGTCAGTAATTACTCACCCTCATGTTGTTCCAACCCCGTAAGACTTTCATTCATTCATATTCAAAACACGCATTAAGATATTTTTGATGAAATCTGAGAGCTGTCTCACTCCTTCGTAGGCTGCTAGGTAATTGATATGCCATCCCAGAAAAGTTAGTAAAGACATTGTTAAAATAGTCCAAGTGACTATAGTGTCTCAACCTTTATTTATTTAAGTTTATCAAGCGACGAGAATACTTTTTGTGCACAAAAAACCAACAAAAATAATGACTTTATTCAACTATTCATTTTCTTCTGTGTGGGCCTCTGAGTGAGTTCACGTAGTGTAAAGGCCGTTGCACACTGAGTCCGAAATTCGCATCCGAAATTTTCGCACGTTAAAAAATAAATATGACCTCACGTTATGTCAATCATGCTTGCACACTGCCTCCGAAACTTCCGTTCGTCATAAAAAAATTCGGATCAGGTTCGATTTTCTGTGTTTTTCGCATCCATAGCAAGCATTTTGAATGGTGTTTTGACAATTTAGAACCACCGAATTACGAATACGGAAAAAACGCATGCGAAAATTTCGGACTCATTGTGCAAGGACCTTAACAGCGCAGTGCTTCTGGGTTGTACGTCAGAACGTTCTAACATGCAACCCAGAAGGTTTTTTTGCGTACAAAAAGTATTCTCGTCGCTTGATAAACTTAAGGTTGAGCCACTGTAGTCACTTGGACTATTTTAACAATGTCTAATATCGAACGCATATCGATTACTTAGCAGCCTATGAAGGAATGAGCCAGCTCTCAGATTTCATCAAAAATATCTTAATTTGTGTTCCGAAGATGAACTTAAGTCTTGCGGGGTTGGAAAAACATGAGGGTGAGTAATTACTGACAGAATTTTCATTTTTTGGTGAACTAACCATTTAAAGTGGATACTAGGATGGTTTATGTATGCCTGTTTATATGCCATTTTTATGCATTTTAATAATCGCATTTCATTCATATGTAAATATATTCTCTGTATTCATTAGTCTGGTGCTGTGCATGAGTGTGTTACAGTGGAGGCCCAAAAAAGTCAATTTATTTAGTCAATGAGGATGAAACTGTTTGCTTCTTGTCTTAGATGAAATAAACTGGCCGGAGGGAGAGGAAGCTCCACCAGCTGATTCTCAGGAGCTGATCACCCTACTGCTCAGACAGAACCCTCTGGAGCGCCTTGGCACTGGTAAGGGTACAAAATACTTGCAACAATACTTGCCAAGCACCAAAAGTGAGAAAAAATTGCTTTTGGCAAGTAAATAAAATGTCTAATTGGCCATTAAGGTATTTTGGATATTTGTGTGTTGCATGGTTAAAATGCAATGTAAAAACACATACAAAATAAATGAATATTCCATGTAAAAGAAAATTAATAAAGAAACACAATTTGAATTTACATATAATTATTTATTGTTTGGCCCTTCATAATATATGAATATATGATTAATAATATAATATATATATATAAATAAATAAATAATATATAAATAATATATGATTTGGCCCTATATAATATTTGGCCATTAAAACAGACGTCGTCTCACTTACAATTCACTCACAGGCATAATCCATAATCTCTTTGATATTGCTTATGTGCACCCACCCATTATAAAAAAAGCTAAATCCACCGGGAATTAGCTTGGGTGTTGCTTCATCGCTTCATGCCTTTTTAGGACATGATAAGACTATTAAGTTTTTCTTAAATTTGTTTGGATGTATATCTTTAAGCAGGCGGGGCGTATGAGGTCAAGCACCACCAGTTCTTTCACAGTCTGGACTGGAACAGCCTGCTGAGGCAGAAGGCAGAGTTCATCCCCCAGCTGGAGTCTGAGGATGACACTAGCTACTTTGACAGTGAGTGACAGCAGGAGTGAAGTCATTGTCCTTCATGGTCCATGCAGGCAGATCAGATGTTCCCAAACTGATAGATTGCTCACATATTAGTAAAGCACAGTTGGTTGATGATATGATTCTTGGTCATTTGTTTGGAGAAATTTAAAAAATTTGCTCTAGCTTAGTGCTTTAGACTCTTCATTGTCAAATTGTTTGCATGTTATGAAATAAATATAGATTTAGGTAAACATGCTGTTTCTTCTCCTTCAGAAGTTGTTCTGTGTATTGTATTATTCATGACCAAGCTAGATGACAGAATGTTCATTTTTCAGTGAACTTCACTTTAAAATGTTGAATATGTTTTAATGTCTTAAAATAACTGACATGAGAGCATCCTAACATCACAGCCCAATGTGACATTTTATTTTTCAATCGCAGCACGATCTGATAGGTACCATCACTTAGAAACTGAGGAGGAGGACGATACCAATGACGAAGATTTCAATGTGGAACTGCGGCAGTTTTCTTCATCTTCGCACCGATTCTCCAAAGTGAGTTCTCTCTCTCTCTCTCTTTCCTCACATACACTTGTTTAATTCATGCAGTGCAGAATGATTCTGCTGAGAAGAGTCCTGTTCGGTGGATGCATTATGTGTTTGCATTTTGCAAGTTTTAATAAAGATGCCTAACGATGTGGCCAACACTGTCTCTGGGATAAAGCTCAGCTCATAGATTTACATACATTTGCATTTGATATAGGGATATATTTTTGTAGGTCAGGGAACAATATCACACACAACAAATACCCGTGCACATTCTTGTTCTCGGGCATGCAAGGCTTTGGTGCATTGCAGTATGAGGTGCTTCCAGAATCTATCATGCTTGCAGTAAAGATATCGGGTGAAGGCTGTGTTTTATAGTGTTAGACCAGTGGTTCTCAACAGTGGTTCTCAAAAATAAAAAAGGAAAATATGTATTTTTTGCATTTTTATTAAGTCAGATTTAAAAAAAAGAAAAATAATAATAATATTATTTATATAATTTGTATTAATAATAATAATCATTTTAAATAGTGAGATGGTTTTAAAATGTAACATTTTATTTAAATCTTAAAGAACATTCTTTGTCATGCATTTTAGGCATCTGATAATTGAATTGACTGTTTTGTACTAAATTTGAACAATGTGATTTGTATACAAAAGTAAGCATGAAGCTGCATCTCTTACCTCAACCTAAACTTAACCCTCAGTGGGGTGTGAGAAGATTGGACAAAATTAGATTGTCCAAATTCGTATGAATTTGCCACCAATGTGGCTTGGCAAAGTTACCCATCTAGCAATGACCCAGAACACCCTAGGAACAACCTAGCTGTAACCTAGAAACCAACAGAAACATTTCAAGTTAAATTTTACATTTATGTGCTTCAGGATTCAGTATTATTGTCTCATGCCTATGTTTACTCAGAGATCTAATGGAGTCTATTGGTGCTTATATATGCTGTTTGTTTGTGTGTGTGTGGTAGGTTTACAGTAGTCTGGATCTGTCTCGAGGACAGCTGGAGGAGAAAGGAGAACAGACAGAGAAGACAACAGACAGTCCTCTCACTGTTGACTCACTGAGCTGGACTCCAGACTTCACTGAGATGTATGTTACCCACAAACCCTTTCCATAAAAAGGCTCAGATCCCAACTAAATGTGAAAAATCTGAAATTAAGACCTCATCATAGAATATATGCACCTCTATACTCACATGCCACTTGACACAGTTTTTGTTTAGATAATATTTATTATTCAGTTAATAATTTATTTTGACATTTAACATTTAATATGCAACAAACCAGCTACCATGTTCTTGAAACCACCATCAAGTTTGTAGATCGTGATTTTTCCAGGTGGATCATATAGGTTCTTCTTGTTTCTCTTCTCCAGTCCCTCTCTCTCTCATTCTTCTGACACTGAGAGCACCAGCTTGAGCAGATGCTCTGGTCTTCTCCCTAAGTTTGCCATCTCAGCAGAAGTGGAGGATGGTGAGGGCTCCCTGTCTCTGGAAGACCCCAGTAAAGTGACCTTCAGTATTGGGGAATTGCCTCAGGATGAGCCTGATCCCACCACACCCTGTAGCACCATCAGTAACTCCACCCTCTCAGGTACAGGGGGGATTGATAGGAGATGTGGCTGTATACTGTATGCATCAAACTTGCTCCACAAAAAAATGTTGTTACACTTTATTGTGATGGTTCACTTTAGACATTCTACTGACCATAATTAACTTTGCAAATACATGTCAATTAACACTCATTATAGTATAGCAGACTATATTAGACTGTTAGGTTAGGTGTTAGAGTTCAGGTTAGTAGACTAAGTTGGCATGGTACTTGCAAAGTTAGTTATAATCAGTAGAATGTCTGTTGTGGGACTATCAAAATAAAGTTTTTGCAGATATTTAGTAGACAGTCTACAAAAATCTAATGACTGGTAGTTCACATGCAGTTGCAAAGTTACTTAGTAGAATGTCTAAATGGACCATCAAAAGTAAGTGTTACCAAATATACAATTTTGTCTGGGGTCTCAAGAGACTGTATTTTATGTGGATTTTTTTTTTCTTCTACATCAAGTTTTTTCTATGCTGCAACTGACCCCCAGTTGACCTGAAACAATGTGATTTGTTTGTGATCAAATTGATAGCTTCAATAATATCTACTGGGTATTGATCAGGTCAAAGGGACGTTTAAAAAATATTCAAAGGGAAATAATAAGTAAATTGTATTATAATTACTACACTTAAGGTATGTTTTCACAGCAATTATGTACTAAAAACAGAATTGTTCATGTACAGACCACAACGTTTTTAAAAACGATCCCCATTCACACGGATCCATGAAAACAAATAAATACGCTGTATTATTCTGACAGCCCAGTAGTTGGCTGTCAATTTAAGCACTACGCGCCTATAGACTGAACATGTAATACGCATGCGCATGACATATTTTTTACGTATGATGTATTTGTAGTATACATGCAGACAATAACTTGTACCGCTTTCAAAATTTGCATCTTCAGGCCCCCAAAACGCCATTGTTGTGTAAATGAATTTGAGAGCAGATTAACAAATTGTGCAAAATTAGTGGGAATGCTCTGGAAATAGTGTCTGGTCTGTTTAGTGTATTTCTCTACTTATTATATATCTCTACTCTTAAACTTTATTTTTTTGAGTAGGCAGTTTCTCCGAGCACCTGGATCAGGTGTCGTCACAGGGAGGTGGAGGGGAGAGTCTGGACAGCTCCTGTAAGCCCTCCTCAGACACAGGCTCCTTCCTGACTGCTTCCAAACCTGAGACAGCGGACAAACAGTTTGCAGTTAGCAAAGTGCCAAAATCAGTATCTACCAGTGCCCTGTCACTCATGATCCCTGGAGGTGAGTGTATGTGCATGCTGGAAGAACATGTGTTGTGTGGATGTGTATGTGATTGGGGTGTCTTTGCATGTGTGGCAAAGTGTTATTGTCCATGTTAGGGATTCCCAACATTTTTGTCATATTTTTGTTAGTTATTTCCTACTTACTGCATTTTTCATGTAAGAACTACATGAGAAAGGAATGTAGTGAGGAATGTACTCCCTTTTGTTGCCAGCTATTTTGACGATAATGGCTGTATGTTGAGTTATTTTCAGAGGACAGTAAATATATACTGCTATACAAGCAGCACAATGACTACTCTAAAATATATACAAGTTTCATGTCTGTAGTATTGTCCCTTGAGAAGATGTACTAAAATGTTTGCTGAAATGTGAGGGGTGTACTCACTTTTGTGAGATTTTTATGAAATAATGTTCTTTAAATTCTGGAAAAACAATTGGTTTTATATTTTATAATAATAAGAAATGATTCTTGAGCACCAAATCAGCATATTAGAATGATTTCTGAAGGATCATGTGATACTGAAAAAAGGTCTAATGGCTGCTGATAATTCAGTGTTGCCATCACAAGAATAAATTACATTTTAGTTATTTTAAATTGGAAAAATATTTTGCAAAATTATTGTTTTTACTTTATTTTTGATCGAATAAATGCAGCCTTGATAAGAATAAGAGACTTCAAAATTATTTAATAAAATCTTACCAACAGTAGTGTAAAGGTTACCTTAATATCTTATTGAATAAAATAAATGTAATCTATTTGCTGCACTTTATGCTAATGTATAGTAAAGTTAACTTAACAAGTCCACTGTTCAGTCTATAATAAAAGAAAGGTGGTTACTTGCTTATGCACATTGCCAGGTTATTTATTGATTTATTAATGTATGATTTGGCCTCTCTTTTTCCCCCAGATGTTTTTGGTGTGTCACCATTAGCAAGCCCCATTTCTCCATACTCACTGTCATCAGACCCATCCTCTAGAGACTCCTCCCCCAGCCGAGATTCTCCACTTAGCAGTGTCAGCAGTCGTCAGCCAATCATCATCCACAGCTCAGGGAAGAAGTTTGGCTTCACTCTGCGAGCGATTCGGGTCTATGCCTGTGACAGTGACGTTTATACGGTTTATCACATGGTCTGGGTAAGTGTGGGTGGCATCTCAATAAAAACCAAACAGCTGACAACATGTATTCTTGCTTGCTGAGGTTGTGGCTTGTTAGGGCAAAAAGAAATTAACATGGCAAAGATTTTTCATTAATCATTTTACTGCATTACACATAATTAAGACTTTTTTTCTTTTTTGGGGGGGAATAGAATGTAGAGGATGGTGGTCCTGCTCACATGGCTGGTCTTAAGGCTGGAGACCTGATCACTCATGTGAATGGAGAAACAGTTCACGGGCTGCTTCACACTGAGGTGGTGGAACTACTGCTGAAGGTGCGTAAACCATGTTACAACCACAACAATATTTTCACTGCTTATTTTTTCACTTTGTGTTACAGTAAGTGACACTTACATTTTGTTTTGTAGAGTGGAAGTAAAGTAGCTATATCCACGACCCCTTTTGAAAACACTTCTATCAAAACTGGTCCAGCTCGAAGAAATAGTTACAGAAGCAAAATGGTGAGAAGAACCAAGAAACCCAAGAAAGAGAAAACCCAAGAAAGGTAAGAAAACAGGAATATCACTATTTTAGGTTTTACAATTGTCTGTTTACATAATCACATAAATTTGCATAAGCTACCTACACAGTAGCAAGATCCCCCCACTTCCAATAGATGGAGCTGTTGTTGCAATTTTTTTGTAATGTACACTCATTGACTGTGCTTAGAATGGAAAATTTGTGTACTTACTACTGCATACAATGCATTCTGTATATTGCCTAATAGTTTTAATGTGTTTTTTTGTTTGTTTTTTTTACCATAGGCAATATGTAATTATAACCATTTCAGTTGTTTATCAGATGTTATGTTAAAACATATATTGCCAAATGACCTTAGTATTGGCAAGTGTAATTCTGTAGCATTCTTCTTGCAAAGAAGAAATAAAATATAAATAAAAAAATTAAATAACTTTTGATATTTTTAGTGCATTGCATTATGAAATATAGTATTCCATTGAGTGTGCTTTCAATATATACTGTACATTCTTGCAAATGTATGCATATTGTATACTGCAAAATGTCATTCTGAATATTCCAATTGTTTTTTCAGTCACGCTTTTTTCCTCTCCAGGCGGCGTTCTGTATTCAAACGCTTTGCCATGCAGCCCTCTCCACTTTTACACACCAGTCGCAGTTTCTCCTCGCTGAACCGCTCTCTGTCTTCAGGAGAGAGTCTGCCTGGATCTCCCACACACAGCCTCTCACCACGTTCCCCAACAGCTGCCTTTCGCGCAACACCTGACTTCAGCCAGTCAGGTTTGTGTCTTGCATTACCTAGACACTGTTTCTATTAAAAGAACATATTTCAATATCATGTTTCATATCACATTAAGGGAGGTAAATATTTGCTGCTTTAGTGCTCTTTGCATTTCCTGTTAAGTTCAGTGTGGAATTATATTGGGATTGAAAGTCATTTTTAAAAAAAGAATGTTGGCACTGTATATTATCTTTATATGTTAGCTTTCCACTCTTTGTTATAGGTGGAACTTCATCACAGAGTAGCTCCCCCAGTTCCAGTGCACCTAACTCACCAGCAGGCTCTGGCCACATCCGACCCAGCACTCTGCATGGCCTGGGTCCCAAACTACCTGGACGGCTCCGTCAGGGCCGACGTAAATCGGCAGGGAGCATTCCCCTCTCACCATTAGCTCGCACACCCTCCCCTACCCCTCAGCCTCAGCCAACTTCTCCTCAGCGGTCGCCATCTCCCTTGCTGACTCACACTGTAGGAAGCTCCAAAACTTCTCAGGCCTTCCCTACCAAAATGCACTCACCCCCCACTATTGTACGCCATATGGTGCGACCGAAAAGCGCAGAGCCTCCTCGGTCCCCACTCCTGAAGCGAGTCCAATCCGAGGAGAAGCTCTCCCCTTCTTATGCTGGTGACAAAAAACATTTATGCACCCGAAAGCACAGTTTGGAGGTCACCCAAGAGGAGTCTCAAGGGGAGGCCTCATCTAGAGGGGAGTATACCCCACCATGCATAGAGGACAGCACTTCTTGTGAGCCACACACCATTACTCGGGTGAGACCTGCTGAGCAGGGTTGCCTAAAGCGGGCTGTCACTCGTAAAGTTGGCCGACAGGAGTCAGTAGAGGAGCTAGATAGGGAGAAGCTGAAGGCCAAAGTGGTGGTAAAGAGGCAGGACTGGGCTGAGAGACGGGAGTCTACTCAAAAACAAGACATCATGCAAGATGTGGAAGGTGCTGCTGCTGAAGAAAAGGAGTGGGGTGTCCCAACACGTCCCAGTATGAGAACCCAGGTTTCTGAATCTGGATCCTTGGACAAGTCTACAAATGCTACTTTAAAGGATGTCCTCTACAAAAAACTAAACCCAAGAGTCTGTGAGAGCATAGCGGAGTCTGTCACCAGTGGGGACTGTGTATCACTTTTAAGTGAGAATATGAGGTCACCATGTCAATCAGAGCGACAAATGTCTTGGTCAATGAAGGAAGGTAATAAACCAGAGAGGTTAGATTTCAAAGCCTCCAACATGGAGTTTGCCAGGAAGAGGCAGTCCTTTGAGGAGAGGGAGGACTCCTTATGTCGAATATCTTCTGGTGTTCATGAAAGCATTCATTTCAACACCACCAGGTCCAAAAGTCTTCAGCTGGATTCTGCGTTGGCTTTAGAACATGTTAAAGGGGGCATGTGCAACATCCATGGCACTTCTGAAACTTTGGCCCCTAAGCATTTTAGTGGGAGAGGGGAGAGTGCGGTAGAAAAACTTCAGATGATCGCTTCTGATGGTCCTATCAGGAAGACCTCCTCAGAGTACAAATTGGAGGGACGGCTTGTTTCCTCTTTAAAGCCACTAGAGGGCACCTTGGACATTGGTCTGCTATCTGGACCTCGTGTATCCAAGACTGACACATGTCTTTCCAAAATGGCAGAAAGCCATGGTGAAAATGCTTTATTAGCAGAGGATCTATGTATAAAACAGCCAATTCAACAGAAAACCGCAGAAAAACAGAAAGGTCCACAGACAGGGATGCCCGGGACACTTAACCATAAAGACAATGTGTATTTGAGCAGTAAAACCATTACAAAAGAAGAGTCATTTGCCAATAAGGACTGTAGAATAAATCCATCTTGTAATGAGGCCCTGCACGATAGAAATAAAGTTGATGGAATGAAGTTGCAGATTACAAACAGTAAACTAGAGTCCATAGACACAAGTGTAAGATCTGAGAATAGGCTAAAGACAGCTCAGGAGATGAGGGCTGCACGACACAGCGCTCACTTTGCATGTGGGAAAACGCCCTCCATCAGGGAAGTCAGCAATGAAGACCAGGAAGATGACATAGAAAATATAGAGGAGACCTCTCCAAAGCAAAATGAAACTCAACAGATACTTACTAAAGCCATTGAACCTGACAAGTCCCTAACGTCTTCTGCTGTTATTGCCCAACTCAACTCTGTCCAGCAAACCCAAGAAGCACATTCTGGCAAAAATAATAGTAGGCTGAGTGAGACACCAACCAGTTTTCCCAGTTCAGCATTGTCTACTGAGAAGAATATCATAAATAATGACAAACCAGCCAATATAACATACACCTCAGTGATAAAACAGATCCATCCATCGAAAGAAGTTACAGACAACACAGTTGCAATATCAAGCCCAAACTTGGCTGCAACCAAGACTCTGATAGATAGAAAGAATAAAGCTGGTAGCACCAAAGACTTTTCTGACCTCAATCCAGAGCGTCTTCAAGATTTGAAGGAAAGCAAATTATCTACCAGAGTAAAAAGTTTAGACAAAAGCGTAGAGTCTGCAATCAGAGACCGAAGTGGTTGTACGCCAACCTCGGCTGCTGACTCAAGGCAGGCTAAACCCGAGATATGTGTCAAAGAAACAGCATCTACCCCACAGAGTCTATCTTTAGCTTCTTCAGTCACAATATCCATTGTGTCTTCTGTCTCAGCACTAGCAGATACACCTGAGGCCCCTATTATTAAAAGTTCATTGTCTCCCAAGCCTACCCTTCAAAGAAAAGCCACTCCATCCACAATTGCCAACCCACTGAAGTCCATGCCTGCTACTGATTCAAAATCCCAGGCCTGTGCAGTCACCACCCCACAATTTTCTGGGTTGGCTGTAGTAAAAACTACCACCATCCAACCTCCACAGTCTGATCAGACGTGTGCCAAAAATGGACAAACATCAAGTAATTCTGATCAACTCTCCAGACAAATCTCAGACAGAACACAAAATTCTGATGTGTCAAGTGGTAGCAGAGAATTCAATGTGCAAACCCATCAGTCTCAACTGGCCTTAAACAAAAATCAACATGCAGACAAGGTAAATACGAAGGAGGCAAGTAGCCAATTAAATGTGACGGTAAAGGATCGTAAAACATTGCCAGCATGTGGAGACAAAATGGACTTGAGTGATAGAATAGCCCTTAAAAAGGACTTCAAATGCAGTGTGACTGAAAAGATTACCTGTGTCCCTAACCCTAACTCGTCAGGCAAAGCTGAAGTTTCAAAAAACTGTGAAAAGCAAGAAGCCATCTTCAGAAGCCAAGTAAACATGAATTTCACATCAAAGGACACAGGTGCAAGCCCACCAAAGACTAGAAGTTCTGACACTTCAAAAAAAGACACTGTGCATGTGCAATCCACAATGAAAACGGAAGAAAAGCAGAAATTCAAGAGTGTTCTTGGCATAGACACCCAGAAGGTTGATAAGCAAGTTATGGACATGTCCACGACAGAGACAAGTCCAGCACTGACTGAAATAAAACAGACGCAACCACCTGGTAGTGCTATATTAAAACAAACACCTTTGAGTTCCAAAAACAAGCCCAGAGTAGACTCTCCACTTGTTACGCAATCTATTGGAAAGGCAGTTGAAGAGAAGGGAAAGCAGGAAAACAGAGCACAGCTACAGCCCATTGTCAAGGACAACATAGTAAATCCAAAGGATCTAAGAGTGTCAGTCTTGTCTACGCCTAAATCCCAGCCTCAGAAAGAGACCCGCCCTGGTTCTCAAGGTGGATCCGTGCTAGTGTTGCCAGTACCCACTGTTAAAATACATGTGTCTAGTGGGCCTCCTTCTGGTAAGGGTAGCGCTGCTACAGTTGAAACATTTGGACCTTCCTCAAAGGAACAAGTAAAGTCCAGAATTGATGTTCCAAGATCAGAGTCTCTCGAGGGTTTCAGCACAAGTGATCCCATAGGGAAGACTATAACTGCTATATCCAGTCCTGACCCTAAACATGGCACCAGTGAGTCAAAGGTGTCTGACAAACAGATTTTATCCAACCGAAAAGAGCAAGTAGAAAAGAAGAGAAAGGAACCCACTCAAGATGTATTGTCCGCACCCAAAAATAATCGTAAAGACTCATCAAGAGGCATGCCTTTGGCGAAGGATAGTACTACTCTTGAAAAAGATTCAGTCCGTTCTAAACAAACAAAGGATCCGCCACGTGGTTCAACTTGTAAAAAGTGATGTATTGTATTGTAGTTGCCAAGCGTATGGAATTTTAAAAGAACCGAGGATGTAAACTTAATTTTTGTCTATATGTAATATCTTTAAGCCTTCCTATCCGAGGACCGGTGAAGCTGTTACTTTAGGTTTTCATGAGAAACCAGAGAAATTTATTTGTTTGTTTGTTTTGTGATCTATAATGCTTCGTTAATATTATGTCTAAAAAAAAGTGTAGTCTGAATGTTGACATGTTTTGCTGCTGATTTGTGGTCACGTTTTAGATCTTGCAAAAGCGCCAAAAGTAGACATTGTGTTGTGTTGCAGTGTGATGTAACAAGTGGCGTGTGCAATAACTGTGGAGGCGGAGTATGGATGCCTTTTTTAAGGCTTAAATTAACTGTGCCAATCGTGGAGTATAATTATACCAAACAAAAAGCACCTTGAATTTAGAGCTGAAGGTGCATGTTAACTGACTGTGTAAAAAAAAAAAAAAAAAAAAAAAAAAAGGCTTCACGCTCATTCAAGCTAGCGTTATGTATTTACTGGTTTTTGATGTATTTAAAAACCACTAGGAAAGTATATGTAGCAATGGTGCTATTAATATGGCTTACACTCTGCAAGTTGAACAGATCACTACAATTTCTTTGTACAACAACTTTTTTTGTTTTGTGTTTTTTTTTTTTTTTTTTTTTTTTTTTTTTGACCTTATCAGCAAAGTTTTGTTTTGGGTAGTGGTGCACAGAGGGAATGCACTTTGTCCTGTGCTTCTCACCTGGAACTATTTTATATTGGAATCATCTTGTGGTTCTGGAATCGTAGTGGAAGGGGCCTTAGAGTTTTTTGGGGAAATATGACTTGCTGTTCTTAGCAGGTCATGGTGAAATTCACATTCCTTTCCCATGCATTTCTACGAATTAATTGTTATGCAATATATTGTAAATACTGCAGCATTAATTGTACAGAGGGGTCGGTTGAAAATGAGTGTTGTATGTTTTATATGTATATATTTTGCTAAGTCATATGTTTGTATACTGTACTCAATGTTAGTCGCTAGTGATGTCATCTGCTCAGTAATTGTGCTGATATTGAGTCTAAACTAGCAGAATAATCATAGTCTCAATCTGAAACAAAGTGTACTTGAAGTTGCACTGAGGAATGTTGGGGTTAACCACATGCATTTTCAGATATGTGTTTTTAGTGACACAGCAGAGTTCTCTTAATGTTCGTACTTGATGCCGCTTGAAGTCATGCATTTACATTAAAAAAGGGACAAGGCAGATGCAGAACATTATATAAAAGGCAAGTTTCAGAAACTAAAGGATTACCCCATGATTAAGATTTGCTACCATGTAGATTATATACACTCTGTTTTTCAAAAAATGAAAAATGTCAAGCTTTTAGGGCTAACATTTCCCATTTGGCATACAAGAACATGATGTACTTCCCCTGGTTTGGTTAAAAGGGCTTATACAGGGATAATCAAATGTGCTTTAGCAACATGACATTGTGCTACAGTATGTCAGGGCTTGTGGTAAAATATCCAATCAGTTTCTAACATATTCATATGCAAAGTACAACACTTAGAAATGGGGATTGTATAATACTGAACTAAATGCATTTTTGCTATTAACATCTCGTGCAGTAGGACTGATAAGTGCATTTCCTGTACTTTTACCTTCGAGACTTTTCAAAGCTCTCTTTACGTTTTCTTCGTTACCAAACATTTAAAAGCATATTTGTCATTAGTCACGCTTGATTTGATCTTTAGGCAGTTGCATAGTGACCACTGAAGGTTAGCATCAGAATAGAGGAGTGGGTGAATCGTTGTGTCTTTTGATATTTGGTCTTAACTTTAAACCTGCTGTAGCTCACGTACCAACTTAAAGCAAAGCAACTGTATATCTAGGTCCATTTTAGTATACTTGTATTGTGAAACATCTAGGCTATATTACAGTTTGATATTGAAGTATTTGCAATTAATGTTTTATGTAAACAGAGCATATATATATATACATATATGAGCTGGACACACAAATGTGCATAATTACCTAAATAACAGAATACACAATGTAAAGAGAATCTAATAAAGTAGCCAATTCGAAGTTGATTGTAGAGATTTTAAACCATATTAGCACACTGAAGTTTCTGTTCCTCATAGACTTTACAAATGTAGTGTAGGAGGTCTGAAGAGATACAAGGCACCTTAAGATTAAAAACACAACGCTTATTGGGATTTTGAGGATAACATAATATTAACTTTAATTATAATGATAAAATGTGAATGTTTTATAGGACATATGCATTGTCTGTTCTCAAATATCATTTCTTTTCTTTATCCCCCTTCCTTTCCTGAAAATTAATGTTTGAATCATTAAAGAAGCACATTAAATGCTTGTTTACAACTACTTCATGGATGTATATTTTGTACATTTGTGTTATTTGCCAAATTAATGTGCTACATCACAGGCAGTTATGCTGTGATCTACGTGTGTGTGTGTGTGTGTGTGTGTGTGTGTGTGTGTGTGTGTGTGTGTGTGTGTGTGTGTGTGTGTGTGTGTGTGTGTGTGAGTTCCTCCTAGCGGACACTTGCTATTGAAGACCGTCGGTGTGGTAGCCTAATTGTTTGTTGTCTCTCCAGTTCAGTATGTTCTTGCTTGTTTCTTGGAGTTTTCTTTCGTCTCTTTGTGTGTGAAAACAGTGTTTATGTAGATGACTCTGCTTATCATTGTCTTTTAGGATCTGTGCAATAAGATGTGGTTTTGAGTTTTGTACATCACCCACAGAAAGCTCTATGGATGTCATAGATGTTGTATACTATAGAAATATTTATACTTCTAAAGTTGTAAAATACTGAAAATAAAAAGGCATGTCAAAATTACATTTTATTTTATTTATTGTATTTTATTATCCTTTTGCTTTAAAAGTTCTTTAACCCTCACACACTGTTCGATTTATGGGTACGGCCTTGTTGGAGCGGGTCAAATTTACCCTAATTGGATTCAATAGAAATAAAAAAAAAATATTTACACTGCGTGCAGAATTATTAGGCAGATTGATTTTCTGATCATATTTTTTTTTCCAAACCACATTTATCTTAACTAATATTAAGTTTGTATTTGATCATTTATAAGTGATACATAATTGTTCATGAAGGCTGGAAATGAAAAACACCTCATATTAAGGTGTGCACAATTATTACAAGTTTTCATTACAGATAAAATAAAACAAAAAAAACAACAACAAAAAAAGAGATTTAACTCAGACTGAAAAGTCAAAAATTATGAAATGCCAATGAGAAGGATGCAATACTAATGCAAATCTAGAAATTGCAGTTAAGGCATGACCATTGGACAGTAAAATGCTCATTGGGTCAGCAGGGTCAGACAAAAACTGGTGGTGAAGATGACATGTTAACTGCAAAAGAATTAAGAATTAAGGTGAAGAATTAAGTGTGAAACCATCAGGAACCATTAAGTCTCCAGCGCCACCATTTTCCAGAACTGCAACCTACCTGGAGTCTCCAGAAGTGCAAGGTGTCAGGATCTCAGAGACTTGGGTTAGGTAAAGAATCCTAAAAATGCCCCCCTCTTAATAAGAATCACAAGCTGAAGTGTAGTAAAATACATGAAGAGTCCTACCCTGAAGTCCGTTTCGCAGAGATGGACAAAAAAAAAAAAAATGTATACAGACAGATTGAGAGTGACTCTTGAAGGACCAGAACCACATCCTCTTGTTTCTCTGTTTGAAGAATTCATCTTCCAGAATATGGCAGTAAGTTTTGGGAGTTCATTATTATTTAATTTTTAGTCCATCTCTGCAAAACGCAGACCCTTAACCCTTCTTAACCCTTTTCTTCTCCACTAGTTTTTTGTCTGACCCTGCTGACCCAATGAGCATTTTACTGTCCAATGGTCATGCCTTAACTGCAATTTCTAGTATTGCATTAGTTTTGCATCCTTCTCAAGGGCATTTCATAATTTTTTACTTTTCAGTGCGAGTTAAATCTCTTTTTTGGCTTATTTTATCTGTAAAAGAAAACGTGCCTAATAATTATGCACACCTGAACATAAGGCGTTTTTCATTTCCAGCCTTCATGAACAATTATATATCATTTATAAATGATTAAATACAAAATGAATTGTAGTTATTAAGATTAATGTGGTTTGGAATTGGTCAAATGTGCCTGGAAAAAAAATATGATCAGAAAATCAACATGCCTAATAATTCTGCACGCAGTGTATTCTTATCTATTTTACATTTTCATAAACTCAAACTTTTATAACTTTTTATAACATGAATGCATGTTCATGACCCTAAATGAGAAAAGGTCACAAAATTTCAAGAAAAGAAAAAAACATAGGTTAACTGGTATTTCCAACAACTCAATAGCCAACTTTGATCTCCAACCTCTTGTGCACTGTTAGATTTCTGGGTATGACCTTGTTGGAGCGAGTCAAATTGACCCTAATTGGATTCAATACAATTCCCCCAAAAAAGACATTAAATCATGTACAAACAATTAACTTTTAATCTCAATGCTTTTCACACAATTAATGATTTATAGAAATGTTTTTAACGACTGTTTTTAAGACTGCCCCTCCCCCACACCTGTTGAACGTTTGCAATTACACATTTATAACAATAATATCTTAGTCTAGATCTAAAGTAATCTTGACAAACATTATTTGAAAGCTTTTAGACTCTAGTTTTCATATTTCAAAAGAAATGATGGAGCAATAGATAAATAGCGATAGATTCTCCATTTTGTGTCTCTGTCACATCTCCATCATATATTTTTGTGTGTTTTACAGATTAAATTCAAATCAAATATTGATTAATGCCTAAACTACTTCTTAATAGGATGTCTACTTCATATATATTTTGAAAATTATGGAAATATATGGTTCAGATCACTCAAACCATATATGGAAATCGAAGACTCCTTATATGGTCACCATTGGAGCCTGAATGTCATCTAGTGGAAAAGTTTGGTACTGCAACCTTTTTGAGATAACCTAAAATTTGTATATATATATATATATATATATATATATATATATATATATATATATATATATATTATATAAAATATACATTTTACAAAGCATGTTTAACTCAAAATCTAAGAAAATCAAAGCCAAACATCTGAAGTTCTGTGCCATATATATATATACAGTATATATATATATATATATATATCATCACATTTTCATAAACTCAAACTATGTGTACAAAATTTCAAGAAAAACAACAGGTTAAATAGTATTTCAGATAGCTAGAAAAAGAAAAGAAAAGAAATGATAGCTAATTTTTACCATCTGTGGCTAACCATTCAAGGAAGCAGTTAAAGTGATTGAAAAGGGACATTAGACCTTGATATTTTAAAAAACTCTGAACTACAAATAATAATAATAATAATAATAGTAATAATAATATAACAATAAAAATAAAATAATAATTTGAGTTATATATTTTTTTTTATTTAAGGCTTTGATTCTGTAGATTGCTATATTTGATCTCTGACTTAAAGCAAACATTAATCCCAGACAGCAATATAGTGTCGGCCCAGATCCGGGCCACAACTGGTACAAGTGGATTCAATGCATGCCAGATGTGGGCTGGATCTGGGCCGACACTATGTTGCTGTCTGGGTAGCTTGCATATGAAGGAAGCCCAAACTAAATCTTCTGAATTTACAGCTGTGTGTATCTCGGATATCTTCTAATTCTCCTGACAAGGCAGAAAACGGCAGATGCAATTATAATCACAACTAGAATTATAACAAATACAATTACACCAACAGGAAATTCGCATTGAAGTTTAGCATCAATAACCCTTGTTTCTGTAGCATTACAAACTGTCTCCATTAAGTGTTTCACTTTGACTGTGTTTTTCTTAACCCAGTTGATGAACTGAAAGTTGCTACAGTTGCATACTAGGGGATTGTAACTCAGATCAACAGTACTTCCTTTTCCAAAATTCATAATACTTCCAACATCCACTGTCACAATGGCATTACTGGCAAAGTTAAGCTGGATCGAATACAGGGAGTAAAACCCAGAGGTGCTCAGTTTGACAAGCTTATTTTCACTCAGGTCTACTTGCCTGAGCTTTGTGAGACCTTTAAACAAGTTCTCTTCAAATGCAGTTATTTTACAAGAAGATAAAATGAGGGTTTCCAAAAGAGGGACGCATTTAAAGAGCTCTGCATGGCTAAGAACCCCTCCTTGAATAGGGTTCCCCTTCAAATTGAGGAGTTGCAAGGTTTTCAAGCCATTGAAGATGTGCATATTTGTCAGACTTGTATTTGACCAGGAAAGATTTAGAGTTCGGAGACTCTGTAGATTGCTGAATGGTGAGCTGTCGTTCAGAGTGTAAAGTGAATGGCTGAAGTCCAAGTGCTCCAGCTGTGGAGACGCACTGAAAGGCTGTGAACTCCACACCATTGGTAAGCTATAGCTGAGATTGAGGAGCTTCAGTTCACTCAGACCAAACAGCTGGTCATTACAACAAGGTCCTTTGAGTTTTACTGAACTATGACTGAGATCCAGCTCCTCTAGGACTCTGAGACTCTCCAAGCATCTATTGCTGAAACCGAGGAGCTTTGAGTTTCCGCTCACGGACAAGTGCGTAAGCATGGGAAAGTTTTTGGTGTTGATGTTGCAGACATCTGAAAATCTGTTCTCATCTAGCACCAGATGGGACAAGTTGGACAGGCCAGTCATGTTAAAGGGCAATGAATCCAGGTGGGCTCTGGTAAGGTCAAGCTTTTTAAGCCCTTCAAGGCAATGAAACGTGGAATTATTTAGGTCTAAGAAATGCTGAAGCTGGAAATCTAGGTCAGTAACGAGGATCTTGCAAAAAGATTGTAGAGCAGCTGATGATATGAACACTTTTGGATCGGTTTCATACAATCCCAGATTCAATCTGTTGGTTGTAATACCTTCAAGCCCTCTCAGAAGGGAGGAGAAGTTTATTTTTCTGAAGCAGCCACTGAAATCAAGACTATTCAAATTCAGTGACTGAAAAGCACCTGGTTCTATAGAGACAAAATCGTTTCCTTTGAAGCTGATGCTCATCCCGACCACATTGTGGATTGGTTGCAGGTCAGTCAGACTTATCCGGTCAATAGAGTTCATATCCAGCTGCAGGCTGTTCACGTTTTGCCAGTGGAAATTGCTTAGTCCATCTAATGAGCGAATGCCACTTCCCCCAAGGTCCAGAACCTCCAAATATACAAGATTATCCGATGGGATGTCTGATAGGTTTTTGATTTTTGACTGAGCTAGGCTGAGATTTTTCAATGCTAGTGGTCCAGAAAAAGCTCTACTTGCGATGAACACAAGTGGGTTTCCGATTAGGATTAGGACTTCCAAGTCAGGCTGATATTTAAAAATGTCTTCATACATGAAAGTGATACCACACCTGTAAGTTATAAGGTTTGAGTGTAAGAATAAGAAACATTAGATTCTCTGATACACTGTTTTACACAACTCAAAAAGAAAACTAGCTTTGCTCACCTTGTCAGATCTAATGAATGCAAGTTATTTAGCCTCTGAAAAGTGGAGTTGTATAGGGCGGGCAGGTAGTTGAAGCTAAATTTCAAAATTTGGACAGAATTTGGTACCTCATCTGGAATGAATTGTAGGTCCATACCACTACAATCATAGCCGTTAGCTATCTAAAAAAATAAACATGAGTTTTACACTGAACAGTAAGACATAAGATAGGATAAAACTTGACATCAACAGAATTAATTCATGCTTCACGTCTGTCCATTGTGAAGAAAACCATGTAAACTAAACAACCATACATTTACCTGTTGACACTGTCTGCTAGTCCACGGTGTTGCTTCATTACGAGCTAAAAAGTGAAACAGAATAGTGTAACATAACATGTAAAAAACAAAATGCCTCTCCATTGTGTACAGGACAGAAGAGAACAATAGCTCCTCTTCAGTCAAATATATAGATAAAATAGAGGAAGTACAGTAAGAAAAAACAACAACTGTAACTTCCCTACAATAATAACTTCCTTTATTTAGCAATGACTTCCCATCTCAACAATGGTTTACTGTATGGTTATAAAAACAGAGTTTCATTGTGCTGAAGTACAGAAAGCAAACGCATTCATTATCAGCCATGTGGGCAAAATGGTACCTCTTTCAATATGGTTAAATAGATGAGAACATTTCAAAAATCAGCTGATCCTCACCAGATTTTTTATTTATTTATTTTTTTGAATTTTTGCTTGGTGGTACAAGAGGTCTAAAGACCTATAAGGAAATGGGTGGTTCTTAAATATGAGTCTGCAAACTGCAAATAAAGAGACCCCAGATAAAACACGTCACACATTAACGTCACCACTGATCTTTGGTTAAAAATTTAATTGTAAGAATGTTTTTTTTTTTTTTTTTTTTTACTAATGCTGGACTTGTCTAATTATAGATGTTGGTAAGGCCAGTGGGTGGTATTTATGATCTGATCAAAATAAAAGTAGAAGAGGGTGTGCATTTATATTTGGCTGGGAGGTGTGTTCAAACAGTTGATTACACAGGTAGTTCCAGTCAGTTCATCTAATCGCTGTTCTAAATTATTGTGCCTCCTTAACTCACACACAATTGTAAATCCACAGAAACATTCATGATTGCATAAACTTGTGAATTCTAAAATAAATCACTGATATTTCTAAAGTAATATGGTAGACCTAACCACAATTTTACCAAAAAAGTTGTAAAAACAAACGAGTTGTGCATAAGAAGTGTCCATTTTATAAAACAGAGGCAAAATGCAGCCAATGGATCAGGCTTATATATACATAATATTAGGCTGTATATTATTATGTACTAAAACATGGTCAATCCAATGTCTCTCATGTCATGGAGCCTTGTAATAGAAACAGCCTTCCAGTAGGGGGTGATATTTTGCTGTCTTTGCAGTGCTCTGTAATATGGTGAAATGTTGGGATGTTGGTGGTTATGCAACCCTTACATCCAATTGAGAGATAAAGACGACACTCATTATAATGTACGTATAAATAGAAATAAATCTTTTTCAGATTATAGTGTCTCAGTGGAGCCAGGGGATTACTGTGTTTTCAAATCCAAATGTTAATACACAGGACATGACTCTAGATAGGATTTAATGACTTCCAGTATATGGGGACCACCAATTGGTTTAATGGATTTGTATTGATATATGTATTATATAATTATAATGTATTTGACAGAATTCATGTCTTTATGGATTATTTACAGTGGCCAAGAGAGCTCAACGCGCTGCAACTGAAGAAAACACATGCAAATAGCGTGTTTCTGTATTTGGTTGCGTTGTGAGTATTTGCACTAGCCTACACGTGTTGTCAAACTGTTGAAGATGTTTTCTTAATTTGCTAGTGTTTTTTCTATTTGCATTTGTTTTCTTCAGTTGCAAGCGTGTTGAGCTCTCTCGGCCACTGTAGTTATCTTCACATATCTAAGTTAGGCCTATATAGAACTGTATTGTGAATTTGTAAATTGTATTTTTGATCTGTATTGCTGGTTTACAAAAGGTTTAGATGATAGATTTTATTTGTCCTCGAGACGAAATTTGTTTCCACTGTAGATGCGTACATAATACAAACACACATAACATATTAAGAACATATACAAAAAAACAACAACAACAAAAAAAACAAGAGAGCATACATGACGTATCAATGGCCGATTTCCTATGTATTTAGAGCTCGTATAGATACAGGAACAAAACTCATCGGTAACCTATACCTACGGCCAGAAGGCAGAAGGATAAAATATTTGTAAAGTGGGTGTTCCGAGTCATTCAAGATTTTTTGTGCCTTTCGCAACGTGAATGTCGAGACACTATCCGATAAATTAGGGGTAGGGATACCAATAATTTTACTTGCTAAATGAGTTATCTTTAAGAATTTGTTCTTGTTGGTAACTGTAAGCATATGAAAAAAAAAAAAAAAAAAAAAAAAAGGCACTATAAGTAAGGAGGACTGTCTCAGTAATGCTGCAATACAGAAGCAGAAGTAGTTCACGAAGTTCATGGATAGCTGTCAGTCTTTGTTGACAGCGTTTACTGGTTCATTAGGTTAAATGTTTCCTATTCCCATTAGTAAGATTGTTAAATCATTGTAAAAGTAAAGGTTGAACATGTCAGATGTCACCAGGTTACTAAGGACGGAAGCTGAAAAAGGGAACTGCGAAAATGATGCACTGACGATCATCTGCATTATGACATGTGACTCATAAAGTCACTTGGTCAATATACATGTCAGGGTTGCAGCAAAAGTAATGATTTTGAAAATTTCCCCAAGAAACTTTTGTTTAGTGTCACAACTGATTTCAGGTTTTGGGAAAAAGGGGTTTTACCAGGCATGTGTGAATAAAACCTTGTGAGTCTACTTAAAAAACATACCATAGTAACCACCATTTCCACCAAATTAATGGAAATTCCATAGTTACATTTTTTTTTTTTTTTTTTTTTTTTTTTCATAGTTACAAAAGTGGTTCCTACCACTGTCTTTCATAGAAATTACACAACATGATTAAAAAAACTTTAAAAAAACAGTTTGGAGATTGTTCAGTAGTTTTTAGTAAATTAACTGTGGCATTTTGAATCTCTAGCCGCATGGTAAAATTCATTGTACTGTTTTCTAATGGCATTGTTGACACGTGTCTTATAAAATTCCCAAAAGCAGAAAATGGTTTTGTCGTCTAGTAAAGGGTGAAAATGTATTATTATTTTGTAAACGCAGTCAAGGCAGTCATGTAGATTGTGCATATTTGTGCTTGCTTAAAAATTATTTTGAGTTATAAACAATAAAACGATTGAGAGCATTCATAAACACTACGATCATGGCACAGTTTGCATGTATCTGTGAAACAAGAGCTTTTCCATTTCTTACATCTTTTCTTATGCATTTTTTCTTCTCAAACAATGAAGCATCAACCTGTGTAGTATTAAATGCACGTCAAACCTTTTGTCTTTTTGTTTAGATGGATGAAAATGCAATTTGCTCAAAGTCATTATATTGCACATTTAATACTCCCCCTTTTTAATTCTTGGATTAATGCTGCCAGTAATAAAGGATTAGAAATAGAGAAAATCTGCTATGGCCGCATGCTGTAATCACACCCCCGCATCGTGACACAGAAACAAAATTACTGGAGGGCCAATTCCGCCCACCACCCACATCAGCTGTTCTCAGTCGTGATACTGCAGATGCACTTGTGCCCACTCGCAGATATTACTAAGCAGAAAAAAAAAATCCTTCCTCCCAGACCATAATCCTCTTAGAGACTTAAATGCCCCCTTCTCCCCCTCCCTCTAAAAGTGAGCATCAATGAAATGGGGCAGAAAACGGCACTGGGTATTTAGGACAATTGTGGTAACTGTCATAGCTGCATGAATCAGATGTCTCGTACGAGTGGAGCGGCGCACAAAGAGCAGACAGCAGGCCTCCTCTGACCCAAATCGCTAAGTTAGACATCAATGAGTAACCCTTAATCTCACCAGACTGTGCTGAAGGCCCTTCATTGGCTTCCTGTTGGTTTTAGAGTACATTTAAAAATTTTGGTCATTACTTTCAGAGCCTTGCATGGTCAAGCACCCTCTTACGTCCAGGATCTATTACATATGCATACCCCATGTCGGTCTCTGAGGTCTTCAGGCCAAGATCTTTTAACTGTTCCCAGAACACGCCTTAAGACAAGAGGTGACCGTGCTTTTTGTGTTGTGGCTCCAAAGCTCTAGAACTCGCTCCCTTTAGCTCTGAGAACTATGAGTTATGTGGAATCTTTTAAAAAAAACACTTAAAGACTCTTTTAACTAACAATTTGATTTGTTTGTTATTTAATTTTTATGGAATCCGATGGTAGTACAGTTGTGGAGTTGTACTAGGTTTGCACTTGTACAGCTGTTATTTTATTTTATTGTTTATTTTTATTACTGTCCAGCACTTTGTTGACCCTTCCTTGTCTGTGAATGGTGCTATACAAATAAACTTTACTTACTTACTATACTGAAATCATTCTGACAGCCCCCTCATCAGAAGTGAATGCAGGAAGAAAGAGGTGTCCATTCCTCCATTTTGCCTTTTATTCATTGTTCATGTTGTGTTTTATGCAACACTTCACCTTCCACTGCTCTCAAAACACATGCACTTATGTAAATCAATCAAGGTGAATGCAGAAAATAACATCAACCCATTAAGAACTGTAATTATAATTGTTTGCTATCACATGCTGCACTCCAAGCAAAATGTGATTTCTGGGAAGAGCATTTTTCCCCATAGCCTTGAAGAAGTTTGCCTCGGAACTCACAATCATGAAGGCTGATTAGGCAATACAAAAAAATGAGGTGTGTGAAGAGTGTGTGGGATTCTTTTTTTTTACACAGGCCAAAGCTTCTGGAGGAAATATGCGTTTCATTTGTGTTATACAAGTTATTCACTGTAGTCAGATGTTGGATATTTAAAAAAATAGAAATTGGAAGTTTTGAAATACAACAAAAGCACAATAAAAAACGGGCTACGCTTTATTTTGATGGTCCCCTTTAGACATCCTGCTGTCTACAAGGTTTGCAACTACATGTCCACTAACTCTCATCAGAGTATTAGTTGAGTATTAGTACTCGTAATACGCATGTGCACGCCGTCAGCGTTTTCACAGGTTTGAGTTTTAATACATATACATATACATATACATATACATATACATATACATATACATATACATATATAGTGCCTGGTGGCTCGAGAACGCAAACCTTGAAATAGGTTTCAAGGTGCAAGCTGAATATATATATTCGGCTTGCACCTTGGAACCTATTTCAAGGTTTGCGTTCTCGAGCCACCAGGCACTGTTGTGCGAATGAGCGGGCTGGAGCGCGTTAAGGGTTTTCTGTTAGAACGGTGTCGTGTAAGCGGCCCCTAGGTTAATAACTAATGATCTTTGCAACGGAAGTGAATCGATCAAAACTAACTTTAGCTGGACAATAACTTTATTCTAGAGCTGCTGTAAAGCCAAAACAATTGCTGTTACTCTAATTTCCTATTATCACTGTAAAGCTGCTTTGAAACAGTCCATTTTGTTAAAAGCACTATATAAATGAAGGTGACTTGACTAGTAGACAGTTAGGGGTAGGGTTAGTTGTTAGTAGAATAAGATGACAAGCACTTGCAAATTTACTTATAGTACCGTTAAGTAGAACATCTGTCGAGGGACCATTAATATGAAGTGTTATTAGATACAGTATTAAGCAGACAGTCTACTAAAACTCAACTAATACTCTGAGAAATAGTTGACGTACTGTAGGTGCAAAGTTACTTATAGTCAACAGAATGTCTGAAGGGTACCATTAAAATAAATTGTTACCAAAAATGCATTGTCGGTCCCACTTTATATTAAGTGGCTTTAAGTACTATGTACTTACATGTACTTACATTGAAATTAATAATTTGATACAATGTACTTAGTGTAACTACATGTTTTTACATTGTACTTACATTTTAAAAATTCCTGCATGTAATTACAGCTGTAATTAATTTATGTAATTACATTTGTAATTACACAGTTGACCCTTTCCTTACACCTTAAACCTACCCAATCCACCACACCTGTCTCTAAACTTACCCGTATCACACCTCAATAGCAGCAAAAGTGTTTTACAATACAACATGAACACAATAAGTACATTGTACTTATTTTTTGATGTAAGTACATAGTACTTAATGCCACTTAATATAAAGTGGGACCGCATTGTCTGAGCTCAGTGTATTTAGAAAGTTATGACCTTATGAGTAATTCCTGATTTAAAAAAATAATAATAATAATAACAATAGCATATCAGACATATCAGAAAAACTTTTCTATTCAGAATTGGCCCTTTCATAAAGTAGTGCAGAAGACTTAACAGTATTCTGGGTTAATTTACAGTAAGTATCAACTTAGTAAGTAGGTACAACTTTATTTCAATGTGCCCTGATATATCTTTTTAGTAAATAGAGTAAAGTATGCATAAATTATGAACTTGCCTAAAAGCTTTCTCCCAAAATGCCCTAATAACTAGAAAATGTATGTGGCTAAACAGCAGCTGATCCACACTGCAGTTTATTCTGACCAAGAACCACCCACTTATACAAGAAGAGACCATCTAAAGCATGTAAAGCAATCGATCATAGTCTGTTTTGTTTTGCATGCCATTTAGGCCATATTTAAATTAAATATGGACTCCTGGACTAACGATGAGGTTCTTCAGTGGGGAGAGGAATGTTTTGAGCACTGTTTAAAGAAATCCAGTGAAATTCAGTTATCTGATATCATAACCCTAAATTCCAACACTATCGAAAGCCCAGAGTCCAATATCCAGCAGGAGATCCCAGTTGAATACCGAGCGTTCCAGGATGTGTTTAGTAAGCAAATGGCAACCAAACTAACACCACATCGGCCATGGGACTGTGCGATTGACCTACTGCCTGGGGCAACCCTACCCAAAGGGAAAATATATCCACTGTCCATCCTGGAGCAGAAGGCCATGAAGGAGTATATCGAGCAGGCACTACAGCAAGGATTTATTCGTCCATCAACCTCCCTCCCAAACCTTACAGTTTTTTCTTTGTGGCCAAGAAAGATGGATGCTTGCGGCCCTGCATAGATTACAGTGTCCTCAATTCACAGACCATCAAGTAATAGGTATCCCCTTCCTCTGGTCTCTGCCACCCTGGAACAGCTGCATGGGGCCCGCATCTTCACCAAACTGGACCTACGTGGCTTGTATAACTTCATCTGGGTACGGAAGGGTGATGCATTGAAGACTGCAAGACCTTCATTACACCATCGGGCCACTATGGAAATCAGGTTATGCTGTATGGGCTGGCCAACTCACCTTCCTTTTTCCAGGACTTCATGAATGAGGTGTTCCGGGAGTTTATCCATCCCTTCACCATAATTTACATTGAGGACATCTTGATTTATTCCCGGAACCAGGCTGAACTTCGCCACCATGTTATGCTGGTCCTTCAGAAGCCATGCTCTGCGGTCGGCCCAAGTCTCTGTCCTGCGATACAACTGCCATTGAAGCCTTCCAGTTCCTGAAGAATGCCTTCTGCCCTCTGCTCCTACCCTCGCCCATCCAAATCCCGACCTCCCCTTTGTCAATGAAGTGGATGTCTCCACCACAGGGGTAGGAGCGGTACCTCTCACAGCGGCAGGAGAATCTCCCCCATCTCCATCCATGTGCCTTCTTCTCAAGAAAGCTGTCCCTGGTGGAGTGCAACTATGACATCGGCAGCCGAGAGCTGTTAGCCATCAAGCTTGCCCTGGAGGAGTGGAGACACTGGTTGTAGGGAGCTAAACATCCAGTTCAAGTCATTACAGATGACAATAACCTGGATTATCTTCATGAAGCACGCCGACTTAATTCTGTACCCGCTTCAACTTCTCAGCCACCTACAGACCTGGTCACAAGAATCAGAAAGCTGAAGCTCTTTCCCATTTACACTCACCCGATGTCAACATGTCAACCCTCCTTAGCCTATTCTCCCTCCATCCATCATCGTAAGTCCCATCTGGTTGTCTCTAGACAGCCAGATCACTGATACAACCTGCTCCGAGCCAGCTCCACCAGAAGGTCCTGAGGGGAAATATTCGTACCATTGACTCTTCGCTTACCCCTCATAGTTTACACAGCCCCGGGATCTGGACACCCAGGCAGCCAGCAGGCCCTCTCGCTCATCCCCAATCGCTACTGGTGGCCCAGTATGACCCAGGATGTTGCTTGGTATGTCAAAGGATGCTCTGTCTGTGCCATGTCAAAGACTCCACTCCACCTACCAGAGGGGAAAGCTTGTCCCACTCCCAGTACCTCGTCGACCATGGTCCCACATCAAAGTTGACTTCATTACAGACTACCTCCCTCTGACGCCCAAACTTATATCCTGATTGCTTTAAGCCTGCAAGTTAATCCCACTGAGGTCTGCCGTCAGCTATGGATATAGCCAAAGCACTTTTCCAGCATGTGTTCTGCAATTATAGCCTTCAGGAGGACATTGTATCAGACCAGGGACCCCAAATTCATTTCACAAGTGTGGAGGGGTTTCTTCCTATACTGTCAGGGAGTCAACACCCTCAGCACCAGACCTTACTGCTCCACCCACTCGTTCCTGCTCCCAGAATTCTAATTGGATACACCTGCCACATTCATCAAGTTAATTTGTATATAAACCCTCACTCTGCCTCTACACTTTGTCTGGTCTCATTGATCACTACCATGAGCTACATACCTGGACTCTTTACCTTATACTTACCTGCGTCAATCCAATCGTCATTCTTCAGTCCGACATCATCCTTCTGCCCATCCTGCTCCTTCACCATTCTCCATCTGGAAGATAAGAACCCATTTACCTCTCTACTAATTTGTTTCAGCCTGTGTGCAGATACAATACTCACCAGTGCAGTTCATGTTTAAATCAGATTCCTGTTAATAGACTTCCATTACTGTGATTCCTGTGTCTTCTCTTCTGTTTGCTGACACATATGTATATTAAACTCTACCTAATTGGTTAGTTAGTCCTGCCCCAAACTCACGTAATTGGTTTAGACAGTGTTGCTGTGTGCAGCTGGTCGAGAGGTTCAAACAAACAGACAATATTTTGATAGCACCACAGAGCTACAGTGTTTACATGTCAGGGGAAAACAGTGATGAATTGTTTACTTAGTTGTCACATTAAAATGGGATAGGAGAAAGTAGTTAACATCCAAAAATATTCACATCAGCTTTAACCCTTGTGTGGTGTTCATATTTTTGTTACTCAGCCAGTGTTCGTGGGTCTGGTGGACCCACTGCATTTTGGGGTTTTTAATTCAACACAATCAAAAATGTTATGTTAAAATACTCAACAGATGTTTACTTCATCCCAATTACAAGCAATATAAACAGCATATATGGGTAATATTTTTTCTTTACCTTTGTTAGATCACATTTAAGAATTGCAACCTCGTGTGGGAATGGCAGGAGTAGAAACACAAAACTCACTCTTGCACTCTTTCACACTTACACACAATCTCTCTCTCACACGCACAGACTCATGCACACACCCACAACACACACACCCACAACACACACACAGACACACACACAAACCCAATCCAAGGCCAATGAGTCTCAGTTTGAAAAAATAATTAATTGTATCATTTTTCTTTTGATAAAAAATGAAAACGGGTCCAACAGACCCGAACACCATACAAGGGTTAAGCAAAGCTAAATTCTTAATACTTAATACTTAATACTTAATACTTAATACTTAATAATAGGCGAGTGCCCATTCAGTATATCAGACAGGAAGGTCAGAATTTCACACTCCGATGTCATAACACATTTCAGAGACCTGCCAAGAGTAAATGTTTGTTCCAAATGGTTGACTCTATGTAATCTGTTGATGCAAACGTGTGATATGTAGACGATTTTTCGCTGGCAAAGCGCAAATTCTGAGTAAAATGGAGCAAAAATACACTTTTCTTTAATCAACAGCAATCAAACAAGTTATTGTTGTGGACAAGGACACTTGTGAGACTTAGCACATTGGCCTTATTATCAAGACAACAATATTTGCCCTTGTTGCATTGTGCTGCAGATTACAATGCCTATTCAGTGATATGTAAATTCTGACATCGCCCTTGCAAACCATTACCAGTACAAGAAAGATAACTTCAACACACAGCCGTTTTTGAGCACCGTAAGCTAAACATTTAAAGATATAAAGAGAGTTGAACAATGAAACGTCATCATTTGTTGAACATTGTTCTAAATCCATATACAGATCTTAATTTTTAATAAAAAAAAATTAAGAGACCACTAGAAAATGTACAGTTTTGGAACAACTTGTTTTCTATGGGATGAAGTGGTTTAAAGAAACTCACTTCCCTGTCTCTCTGCCACTGGTTAAATAAATATTATGATTATGTATACAAAAGTAAAAAAAGAAAGAAAAAAAAGCAGGACTTTTAGTAACAGAGTATGGCAGCGCTTAAGCTCGACACAAACTGGTTGTATACACAGCAGTCTGAGAGACTGATAAATCATCTGCCTGTATTAACTTCAGATGGAATTAGTTCAAGAACATTTTGTGAACTGGGAGAGAGCCAAGCTTCAGCCCAACAGTCCCATGTTGCAATTAGCAGTCAAAGTTCCAGTCTTAAAAATGGAAATGCTGGTTACACAAGGATAAACATCATTCAGGTACAATTTGTTACATCAGAGTTTCAAAAGAAAAACACATTGCAATGTTAACATTAGGAACAGCAATGTGTAGAATAGTCTTGGATGGGAGTGTGTTGTGTTTTGCCAGAAAAGCACAGAAAACTTCCAGATGCATATGGGGAAGAGCTTGCAGCACTTAACCATTCATTTACTTTTGGATTTAGAGCTGGCAGACGTCCCATCTTATTATATGTTTCAGATTTAACTGAATCAGTGGCCTGATGAAATGCAAATTTTATGAATAAATTACAAAAATTGCCTTTGTTATGGTTAATTACAATCAAAATAGACTGTATTTTTACTATTTCTTAAAGGGATAGTTCACCCAAAAATTGCAATTCTGTCATCACTTGCTCACCCTCAAGTTGTTCCAAATCTGTATACATTTCTCTGCATTTTCTGCAGTTCTGCTGAACACAAAATAATATATTTTGAAGAATGTCTGCAACCAAGCAGTTGATTGGCCCCACTGACCTAGTATTTCTTTTCCCCATATCATATATTGTGTGGTTCTAGCACACATATATTTTACATGTTTGCTTTGACACTAAAACATTATAGTATGTAAAACACAAGCATTTTGCCAATAAAAATAAATTAGTCATAATAATGTAATGTAATACATGTTTATTAGATAAAAACAAATGTGAATCATGGAATTACACAACTGCAGTTAAACCTTTTATAACAGCCCAGTACATTTTGACTGTCAGGATGGATGTTGCTTAACAATATGACACCTGCCACACAGAAAATACATTTCACTATGTGGCCATTGCTATTTCAAAAACAGTTCTGCAGAGTTTGTTTTAAAAACACCATGAAAAGGTTTGCACAAGCCAAAGATTGTCACTTAATGTGAGTTTGTTCTCGCTACCAGTTTCTAATACAAACATTTGTAATTTACCTTTAGGGCAAATTTACACTTCATTTTATTAAATTTGTTCTTCTATCATACTTTCCTGACCTCTAGCTTGTTCATGATACAGCCTATTTAAGAAAACACCTTCTGCTTTCAATGAGGTTATGCAATCTGTCGCCCAAGGCTATATAGTACTGAAAATAACAACATAAGTGGAACCGTTTTTTCCTATATTGAGCGAAACCTCCATTATGGCTCTGAGAAAGGGCTTGTCATCATGTTTATAAAGAGATCAAAGTAGTTGTTGTGGCTTACATTTCATTCAGAGTGTTTGAATTCATAGGGTTCCATGGCCACTGGGATCAGATGTTTTATCTGTGATCTGTTAGACCAGGTGGCGGATAACACGCACATTTCATCATATCATTTGGCCGTCTATCAGGAAAGTTGAAATACATCACATACTCCAGTGTGAACTGGGCTCACAATAGATCATCCCATTCATCCTGAGGTGGGGTTTCAGCAGTGTTAGCACATTGCTTACATGGCATACCAAAGATGCTGTCAGACAACAGCAAGGAGAATAAATGTTGAAATTGAGGGTTGTTTTGTGTATTGTTGTTGTACAAGATTAGGGAGAGATGTGTTAGTGTTTAATGATCTTTTATGTTGGGTTTTATAGGGGGTTCTTTCACTGTCATGCTGTGGTTGCAGCAGGAATAATGAAAAAAGGAGCATCAGTTTTTAATAAAAAGTAAATCGAAATAGCAAAAATACTCAGGCATCTAGGCAATCTTAAAGAACTGCAATAGAACAACCTCAAACAAACATTAACAGACAAAGGGCAACTGAAACCTAGGGCTATACAGTATATACAAGTCAAGTCACCTTTATTTATGCAGCGCTTTATACAATATAGGTTGTTTCAAAGCAGCTTTACAGTGATAACAGGAAAATGATTCAATGTTGCAAAGAGTTCATTTCGGCTGTAGAGCAGCTCTAAAGGAAAATGGTGTCATTTGTTCTGCTGAAGTCAGTTCAATTTTGATTCAGTTCCATTGTAAAGATCATCAATAATTAAATTAGTTTATTTAATCTATAAAGCAGGAAAACAGTGATGTCCAGCTCAGTTCAGTTCTCATCCAATAGTGTCAGTGCAGTCAAATCAATGATATTGTTGAATATTAAGTGTCCTCAACTAAGTAAGCCAGAGACGACAGTGGCAAATAACCCAAATTCCATCAGGTGACATGATGGAGAAAAAAAAAAAACATGTGAGAATCCAGGCTCAGTCAGGGGATCATAGGGGGTCTCTTATGGTCTTTGCTGAGGGTCTGTGCAGAGGAATTGTCTGGTTCTTGTGGTCTTTGCTGAGGATCTGTGCCGATGGCTGTCATGTCGACGAGGCCTTCAAAGGGAAATGTCTTGTAGACCCGGTCTCTGCTGACCTTCAAAAGGCTGCTTTGTGGTTGTGTCTAGGTGCAGGTCCACCATCTGATCTGGATACAGACCGAATACGGCTGACTACGGTAACCTTGCGATAAACAGAGAGACTAATATTAGCGTAGATTAGCGTAGCACTATTTTTACAATGTAACAATTACATTGGGTGTTACGGATGTTCTAAGTTCCGGTTGACCTAATTTATGCAGCCTAACAATGAGAATGGATGAGAATTATATAAATGTGATAATGTGTTATGTGTATGCCAGAGATTTATAGTTTACGACACCTTTTTCAGCTAAAAACGGAACAACATTTTTTTTGACAACAAAGATTCGAATTTAAGAAAACTGTGACGTCATGCTCATAGGTATTCAGTGTTCAGTGTATAGGCACGTAGTGTTTCTTTACAAAGTGAACAACTACTGGCCTGGCAGCATAATACAGTGTTTTTAAATGTTTTCGCAGATCCGTGTTAATAGGGATCCTTTTGACAGAATTGTCGTCTATAAAAATGAAAAAACTTTTCTATTTTTAGAACATCGTTGTCGTATAAACGTGCCCTTATTCTATATACAGAGAAACGCTATGGGACTAAACAATGTAATTAAATAGAAACAGGTGTAACCAATGAGGGCAATTCAAACACTATGGCAACAGATGAACAGAGACAAAGGAAACTGAACTGGGAACAAAACTAACAGGATAACAACTGAAACAATGAACAACCACGACAACAAACAGGGTTATCAAACAAGCGGAAAACTAGAACAAAGGAAACATGCACAAAAACGCAGAAAACAGAACATAACCCTAACAGTTTCATTGCAAATTTTGCAGGATTAATTGGGGTAAAGAGTAGAGCCTGTGGTTAGATTGAGGATGGACTGCAAGACCATCTGTGATGCATGTTGCTTAACTATACATTTGCTTACATGCAAGTAGTAGTAATAGTCTCTTTGCCAGCTGCATTAGCAAATGCAAGTGTGCGGTAGCTAGCTAGCAGGTAACCGCTAAAGATTTAATTTGATGTTAATGCAATCAAATTGTATGAGTTAGCCTTTTCAATATTTGAATTTAATTGCAAATAACATGCTTGTGTCAAAATGTAAAGTTCTAAACTTAATCTTTGAGTTTATTAACATAAAAAATATGTAATAGATGGAAACATTTTAATTCTATAGTCCACTGACATTCTACTAACTATAAGTAACTTTGCAGCTGCATGCATCAACTGCAAATTTTTTAGAGTATTAGTAGACAGTCTGCTTAATATTTGCCAACACTTTATTTTGATGGTCCACCAACAGACATTATACTGACTATAAGTAACTTTGCAACTACATATCAACTTATTCTACTAACCCCAACCCTAAACCTAACATAAAGTGACTGACACTCTAATGAGAGTTAATAGTCATGTAGTTGCAAATAAATGAGAGTTAGTGGACAGTAGTTGCAAAGTTACTTATAGTTAAAAGAATGTGTAAAGTGGATTGATTAACCGATTACTCAGTTAGGCCTACCTATCCTATATGAGATAAAATGTAATAAAGATGCTATTTTAAGTACGGTATTGATTTGAAGCAACTAAATGGCTACTTGTGTAACACCCCCAGAACCCCCCTCCCCCTCCCTCTCTCCCTCTCTACATGTTCTTAGGCCTCTGGTGCAGCTGTACATATAGTCTTCTTCAGGGTCTCACTGTAGGGCCAAATATAACAATAATAATGGCTGTTTATCTAAGCCTTGGAAGCCATGCATTGACCTGCCAATGACCAGCTCTTTCCTGGGAAGCAGAGGAAATTTAATGAAACTGTGGTGTGAGTGTTTGGCCTGAACAATGTGGGCAAAGCTCTACAAACCCAAAACCGACCCAAAACATTTCATTTCAAAATACTGCTTGGCTCCTAAACTACTAATAAGCAGAATTTGCAGTGTTATTTTGACAACTTTTCGTTTCTATTTTCGTGACATTTTAATGAAACACTACTAATGCCAGTCCTCTGATCATTACAACACTTAGTTTTGACATACAGTATGAGTCGCCAGCTGCTCATTATCATGTTTATTAAAGGTTTTTGTGCTGTGAAGCTTGTGATAAGTGCTGTTTAAGTTTCTTATTACAATTTGGGTTAGAGAACAATTTCATGCAGAACTTATGTGGATTCAAAGGAACAGTTCACCCAAAAAAAAAAAAAAAAAAAACGGTACTCACTCTCATGTTGTTTCAAACCTATATGACTTACTACTTTTGTTGAATGCAAACAAAAATATTTTGAATAATGTTCATGTTCATCTCTGTGTGAGGAGCAAATGAAAATGTAAGTCATTATTGAGTATTATTGATTTAACTAAATTTCAGTCTGTTCTTCACACAGTGCAAAATTTTGATTTTTTTTTTCAGCACATTTTATCATCTGCCAGGCACAAATTGTTTGAAAGAAAGAAAGAACATCTCTCCTCAACAAAATGCACAATTTGAAGTTGCGGTAGAAGGAAGGCTCAGGAAAGGAAGGAGTGAAAATCCCCTCTCAGACACTGCCAAGACCTTTAGCCTAGAGGAGAGTGCCAATCATCCAATGTGGGCCCACAGCAAGTATATATAGGCAGACTGATGAGGATTTAGGCTTAGCACAGATCAGGGTAGCATTCTGCAGATGCAATTACATGACCATGACAGAGGAGTCACCCAGTGTGATATTAAGGTCACTGTAAAAGACGTGATTAAGGCTATAGTCTCAGCCTCAGACGTCACTCCCACGGACCAGTGGCTGAACGTCTGATGCATATAGCACACAAAATTGGAAACACTTCAGGAGTTTCAAAGTCTTCATCTGATTGGTTGAATCTTCAGGATTTCCGGGAGACGTGTGGCGCGTTCTTTAACGGTCCACCTGGAAACAAAGATGCCGTGACGCCAAAACCCCCTTATGGAGGAAGCAAGCTGTTGTGTTTTCAACTGTGACAATAAGCAAATATCCTTCCAATAAAAGGATAATTTAAACACTGGATTTTCAAAAGTATATGAAGTATATAAAGTTCGCGGCATAGACTCTTAAAAACACGTCCAAGAGTTTTACACACCAGTTTGTTAATGTAGGGACATCAACATTTCTTTTTCACGCCCCTAAACATGACACGGAACAAAACAAACTGTGATTTGATGCTTTACATGTCAGTCAGATGGCCTCTGGGCGATCCTTGGCCAATGAAAGCTGCTATGGAGTCCAGACCTTCTGCTATCAGTCTGAAGGTCTGGCGCTTGAGACTAGTAGAGCTAAAGCAGGATCAGAGGAGAGGAAGATGACACGAGAGAGTTCCCTCACCACAGACTCCAGAGATAAACTTATTTGAACAGGATTGAGTGAATACATTATTAGTCATTATTTACAAAGACTTTAGTTTTAAACCATTTCAAGATCATACATTCTGGTTTTCTTTGTCTACTAATTTTGTGTTATGAATATAGAGCTGGAATATAGCGCAGTTAATGAGGTCAAAGTACCTGAAGTCAGACTAATGGCGCTTTTCCACTACACAGTACCAGCTCGCCTCGACTCGGCTCGGCTCTGTTTGGTTTTCCACTGTGTAAAAGTTGTACCTGTACCTGCTTCCAGGTACTTTTTTTCGTACCACCTCCGGCGAGGTTCTGAGCGAGCTGAGGCGAGCTGAGGCGATACTAAAATGTGACGTGAAAACATGGCAGACTGCTGATTGGTCAGAGAGAATCGTCACTATTCACTGCGTCATCATTGCACGCGCCAGACGGAGTATCCTGAATAAAAAACAGCAAAAACAAAAACCAAAACATCCAAAAACATACAGCATACACTCGATTTCCTCCATTGTCCTGTGTGTGTGGGTAGCGGGTGTGTCTCGCGCGTCTCGCGTAAAAGATTAAGTCACGGCAGTTTCCTGCGGCGTCGCTATGACGACCAGGTACTATTGTGGAGGTACTATCTGCAATGGAAAACGGAGCGAAAAGCAAAGCGAGCCGAGCCGAGCCGAGTCGAGTTGAGCTGGTACTGGTAATGGAAAAGCGCCAAAAGAGTCAAAGGTACAGAACAAGACTGTACTGATGCATTGTATAATTATGCTGGTGTTCAAGAGTGTAGGGAGACCAACACAAGGAATCAAAATGTATGATACCACAGCGTTCAGATATTATTGTTGATTTGATACAATCGCTGAGTCCAAAGTACTTTACAACGGTCAAAAAAGCATGTTATATAACATAACAGATAATATGTGTGTAGTAATGCAATCCCGACATGTTATATGTTCTCTTCTGAAAAAGAAGTGCACTTAATTGTATTGAATTAAATGTGCACTTGTAGTGTAGGGCTACTTCAAAACTTAAAATGTTTTTTTTGAAGATAATGTAATATTAATTAAATAAAATGGCACTTAAGTTTTATTAAAGATAGTACACATTCATTACTGCATTCCATTTGACCGTAAGTGGACTGCAAATGTGCTTAAAAAAACATAAGCGGTAAATGACAAGAATGTAGAAGGTGTAACCAAGATGGCTGACAAATTAACTGAGTTGCCTTTCCTATAAGTTATGAAATGTATTGTACTATCACACAACATTCTGTACATATTATATAGTAATCCACACATGAAAGCATACATTTCTAAGCATGCTCATTCTCCATGCACATATTATCAAAAACCACTGCTTCAAGTTGTCATTGACTTGTTATAAACTTATATATCCTGTAACTCTCCATAACAAATCTAACTTTAGCTGATTGTTGCCCAGATATATTTTTTTTCCAGAATGACAAGGAATACAGTAGAGCCAATCCAACATTCCTCTTACAGTGACTGTGTGATATAATAACCATGGACCTGTGTGTATAAAAACTGCTTTTGTCCATTTGCAACCACTTGTTGTCTTTTTCAAAACCTCTGTTATTCTTTGCGCTCTGGTCTGTGTTTAGGGGACAGAAAAGCAGCCCAAGGACAGTTATGTAAAGCCAACCCCAACATGCGCTGGCCACAGCTGGTATGTCTTGCATTAGTGTCACAGAATGTCAAGTGGTGAGATCGAGCACTGCCAATCCAATGCCTAGCCAAGCTTTCCCAGGCAGTGATATATCCTGTCGCTGCTCTGAGCGGATTAGCCCTGATTTGGTCTGCTGTCCTGGATAGGACAGAAAGAGGTCACTCAGATTCCTGGGTCAAAGTATGTCAGCTTGAAAATTTACTAATCCTCCATATACCACATGGCCTTAACTATACACTTTCAATGGAAAATCAAGAGGCAAAAGTTGGGGCGAATTCTCTAAATTGTTGTGCTACAAAGTATTATGGACACGTTTAATTTTTATGGCAATTTTACCAAATATCACAAAAGCAGAAGGCTATTCACAGATCTATAGAAAACCAAGGCTACAATTTTTGACTATGGGCCCTATTTTAACGATCTAAGCGCATGGTCTAAAGCGCAGGGTGCAAGTTCACTTAGGGCGTGTCCGAATCCACTTTTGCTAGTTTAACGACGCGAAAAATGGTCGGAGTGCCAGGCGCATGGTCTAAAAGTGTTGTCCCTATTCTCATAATGAGTAATGGGTGTGTTTTGGGATTTACGTGCGTTAAACCAATGAGAGTCTCATCTCCTATTCCCTTTAAATGCCAGTTGCGCTCGCGCCATGGCAGATTCGCTATTTACATGACGGAATTTGATAGTGGAAAGACCGAAGCCGTCTCCAGAGCGCAAACGGAACTGCTCATGCATGAGTTAAAAGTGCGCAAGCAGACCATCTACGGGACAAGCCGGATTCCACCATATCTTTATGTACACAATAATAATCTTTTACATAGTAATCCTTTTATTTTAAATATTTGGCATGTTTGTGTGCTGCTGTGTGTCCCTGTGTGTTTAATAAACAGAGTGTTCGCGTGTTGTGGACCCGCCTATAGGCGCACATTACTAACTCGCTCATTAAATAAAAAATAATAATAATAATAATTGCGCCATTGACTTTAGACCAGATTTTATTTTCAGTCTATTTCTATTTCAAAATAGCAACGCGCCAACAATGCACCAGAACACACCTCGTTTTCAGACCAGCATGCCCATGAGCGCACAAATGGGCGCAAATGCATTTGCTATTTAAACAACGTGGTTCAGGAGTGAAAATGATAACTGCGTCGGACTGAAACTAGCAAAAAACACTTGCGTCGCGCTTGGCGCTGCATTGCGCCAGGTGTAAGATGTGTCTAAATTAGTCATTTTACTGCTGTAACACTGGGTGCTACATGTACAGCTGTGGCCAAAAGTATTGACAGAGGCATAACATTTGTGTTTCGCAAAGTTTGCTGCTTCATTTTGTATTATTTTTCACATTTCTATGGTATACTGGAAAACAATGATAAGCAGGGTTAAAGGCTTTTATTGGCAAAAACATGCAATGTATTGAGTTAATATTTACATTAATATTAACCTCTGCAATTCGCTCTGGCATGCTGGATATCAGATTTGGCCTATGAAGCTTTTTGCAATTATTTATAATGCATCTGATCACTCAATAATTTAGAAAAAATGCGAATGCGAGTGTCCAGAAATCAATTAAGGCTAAATTAATTTGTTACTGCACGTGCAAGAACAACACTGTTTTGGCATCAAGAAGACTTGGAATGTAGCGCATGAGTTGTATGATGGTATTTTTATGAAGCTGCAATTCTTCAAATATATCTACTTGTATTCCACAGAAGAAATAATGAGAGAGAAATAATGAGAAATAATAATTCCTTAAACCATCACTATAATGCCAAACCTTTTCCATGCTTACTGAAGGGTAGTTGTTTGACTGTGTCAAATAAATATGGTTTAAATATAAAGTTGATGATAAAACAATATTAAAAATTCTTATCTAATAAATATCTAAAAAAAACAAACATTGCATGCTAACCAGAAGTGCTTTTTTTTTCTTTCTTTTTTGTCAATTGTCAGTAAATGTCTTACTCTGGTGTTTGTTTTCATCTCTACATAGCCTTTCAAAGAATGTGTGGCATTCATTCATCATATAATTCACATTTACATTCACTATTCATGACGTGTAAAATTCAGCAGGCCCAGACAGCTGTTATGCATGAATGCATGCATTCACTTTTCAGCTTCCTATACTTTATAGATTGACATTCTAATGATAAAAAAATAATTCTGTTGTTAATGTTTGAGTGGTTACAACCTATCATGGTTCATTAATTTGATCTAGCAGGCATAATTAGGATTTTGAATACATGAGCTGCTGTATATTTCTACTACAAGTGAGCCCATGCATGCCAGTGAGGAGAGGTGATGTGCTAACAAGCACAGACGTGCACTGATCAGATGCTAATGCACTTACTCTGGTAAGTGGGGTTAAGTGCGAAGTGTATTATAGTAATACAGTGGATTTGTTGATCTGTGTCAGAAAGTGAATGCGAGAATAACTAGGGTTGACTTTTGGACACGTGGGCCACAGCTGTGCATTTCATCAGCCTCCGCCTGAGCCATTAGTGAAAGAGGCTTTGATACCCTCAACACTAATAAGCCATTGTCAGATGAAGGACGCAGAGGTGGAGGGTACGGATGATTTGTTGGCCCATTGAGGTCAAAAAAGCTTAACCTCCCAGCATTATGACACAGAAGTAGTGTGTTGTTAATGAAAAGGACAGTCCCTTTTATGGGACCATCAAGCACCATCACTCAATTTCATGTGCATTAAGGTAACTAAAATGCTGACCACTGACCAATTTTTTCTGATCATTCTTTTCTTTCTTTTTTTCTTTTTTTACTAAGATGTACTTGTAAGACACTGGTTGGTAATGTGCCTAAAACTGAAAGGCCATTATAGAGATATAGGTCATAATGGTAATTTTTTCATGTGTAAAAGGTTCTTAACAGTGTACGTAAGTCACATGCATTTTCATCAAATCTGTTTAACAGACATATAGGGCCAGATTTACTAACAGCTTACGCCAGTGCAAACCCTCTTTTGGCGTATACTGTCAGGATTTACTAAAGACACACAGTGAAAAATTTGTGCTGAAAATGTGTGGACAGGGTTATTTTTGTGGCTGACCATATGCATTTGTAGGAGTTTCCCTTTCAGGCGCAAAATTTATGGGAGGAGAGTATTTTAATGAATCATGCGAGGTGATTTACTAAGGTTTGCGCTAGTCAATTTACTGGTATTTGCACCATTATTTATTTAATATAAAACAGCACAACATTATTTTTATTCCAACAGTGTTTTGTATTGTTACATACAAGTCATGACACATACAAACAATAACCATAGTTGATATCAAAAATAGAAAGAAGATGAAATATATATATAAGCCTGAAATCCTCTTGCTTGTCCAGACATATTCCCGCACATAAAGGTTTTTCATCAGACATTGTGACGGAGGACAGCAGGTGTTATTAGTACATCTAAGCTTAACAGCGAGGAATTACAGCTGTCACCTGCCATATTCCATCTACAATGTTGAAACATTCTAGAAGTAATGACTATGTCCTTTTCCCAGAGCTGGCACACAGAGTGGAGATGTGCCTATTGTTTCTGTAACCTAACTTCTTGTATATTTTTCCTCGCTTGGACATGTCAGGCCAAGCATCGGGCCATTAAGCATGTGCCTGTGTAATCTCCTGGTATGTGTATATTTGAAATAGTTTGGACCTCAGATGTGTGACTTGATAAGAAAACACTGATTGAAAGTCCTTACCTCTGTTGGAAGCTCAGCTAGTTTGGAGAGAGGGACAGTGCAGACAGAAGCTGCAGGCTGCAGATGTTCTGTAATTATGGGTTAGTGCTCTAATCAGCTTGAGGGCTGAAATGTGCTTTCCTTAGCCTGTCACACTCATTATCTCTTTCTATCTTCCACTTGACCTGTCAGAAATTACAGGGTGGCCTTCAAGTTTTCGGTATTTTTTATGACAAGAATTTCATACCAATAGTGTTTAGCGCTCCATAATGCTGTCATCGCCTCATTTTGGATGAGAATAAAACGTCAGGTCATGCATAGAATATCTTGTTTCTTTAATTTTTAATCTAGATTTATTCACATAGGCCCATGAAAACCTCTCTGTTAAGACACTTTCCGAAAAAAAATGAAAAAAAAATGTGCGGGGTACAAATTTATATTTTATTAAAATTGCGCCCATGATCATAAATATATTATGACAGTCAAACTTATGCACCGCATTCAGATTTAGGGATTAACTACATTCTTAAGTAGCATGACAGTAGCTCAACTAATGTAAAAACTGTGTCGTTTTTTTCCGGTAAACTTTTTTCCAATAAGGATATTAACCAAACTCTAGGCTGCATCACTGTTGTAACATTGTATTGGATTATACTGATTGTATATTAATATATTATTATAATATAACTTCATAACAGTGACAACGACGGTAGATAATTGCATTTGTATTCCGTTGTAAACTTTCTGTCTGAACATGTATGCTTGAATGCCTTTTAATATAAAATAACTCCTCTTTGTATCCACATGCTCTAACTGAGATACAAATCAAGGGAGAACATTCACACAGGAAACCATGAATCACATTAATCTGGGCAGTTCAAAACACATTGCCTAAACATTCTTCCAGTTAATCTTATCTTGTACAAATGTTTTATCTGAAATAGTTCACTTTTGAAGATTATCATTATATTTTTATTTTAGAATGAGAAAGGAATGAACCCTTCTATTCATCATCTTATGAAAACAAGCATGAACAAGTTTTTCCTGTTTGCACAGAAAAATGCAACTTTGGACATGAACTACACACATAATTATATGTATAGAAATAACCATCCAAAGTTTTGATTATGCCACAACCATTACATTCTTTATACATAACTTACATACTTTATGCAGTATTCAACATCAATCATGTTAATGGCAGTATCCAAATATAAAACTAATCCAATCTTCCAGTTACGCTACAAGGGCTTCTCATAAATACTTCTGTACAGTATCAAATTGCAGTGCATGCCAATTCTTTCCACCAGGGTTTTTCCAGGTCTTAGGCTCCTCATGAGAAACAGTGTGAACTGTGACCCAGAGGCCAACACTTCAACCCAGCTGCACAGCTGGAAGAGGCCTGCGTGCCACCCGACCACTCAAGTTTCTCAGAGTCGCCAAGAGATATGAACCCTCAAATGAACTGACCTATTCTAAATTGGACATGCTTTGAGTTTATGCTGAGAATTTAGCGTGCCTGTCCCTTAATAAACGGGTTAATTTCCATTGTCCATTCTCTCTGGCTACAGCTGTCATGGATAGGCTGTGTAGATAATCCAAAAATGATGCAATAATGAACAATAATTGTCTTTAATAATAAATAATAATAATCAACAGAAGTCACATAACATTACATAACATTAACGAGAGACTAATCAGGGACTATAGCAACAAATGAAGAACTAGAACTGAGTCAATGACAAAGATGATGAAAACTAAGACTAAAATTAAACAAGACATTACTCCCTCTCCCTGGAACGTACGTCCTCACAATACAAAATGGAGCAGGCAGAGGAAGACACCAATGATACGATGACCAGAGAAACCAGGGTTGAGGTGAAGGTGGGAGGAGCCAGGGAGAGGCAGGAGGATGACCAAAGCCATGACAGATTGAAGGTCCACGGAGGAGCCGATGGAGGGAGGAGCCATGGTGGAGCCTGGGTACAGGGTCTGGGCAGAATCAGGAAGACGACTGACTGAGGTGGAGACGGTGTATGTGGAGTCAAAGATGGAGACGAAGAGCCAGGGTGACGGTGAAAGCCTGGAGGACCACGCTGGAGCTGCAGGCCAGCGTGACCGAGGTGGATGCGTGGGCTTGGCAAACCAGGGCAGAGATGGTGGGAATGAGGACAATGGTGGAACCGGAGGGAAGGAGCAGCGCGGTGGAGCCAGAGGGGTAGAGGCACAGCTGCTGACTCGAAAGTCCGAGGCGGAGCCAGAGTGGCAATGGACCAAGATGGAGCCAGAAGGATGAGCAGGGAAGGCAGTCCGTGGTGGAGCCAAGGGAGGATTGAGCCAAGGTGGAGCCGATGACTGGAAAGCCCCATAGTGGATCCACACAGCATGGCGGAACCTCTGGAAGAGTTAAAGGGCTGAAGGGAGAGCGCAGAGACGAGGGCATATACTTAGTATTAAACCTAAGCACATTTAATTGTCCTGCACCATTTTTGTTACAGATATATACAGATATATATATAGCAATAGTGAAGCTGTGTGTAAACTCTTTGCAGAGAAATGTAGTGTAGCTTTCAGTAGCAAAACTGTTTTATTTATGCAATTTAAGGTGCTGAGGTTGAAAACAAGTTTCTGTGCTCCTGAATGTTTCTGTGTTTGCACAACCTCTTACCAATATATAAAGTCTGCATAATAACACAAAATTAAAAAGCTATCTTTGTGGGCAAACGTTTCGCCCTCGCCTTGTGGTGGCTTGGAATTTCAAGGGGAATCGGATATAAGTGTTTAGACGTAGGTCAGATGTCCAGATATCGGAAATGCAGGTTGATTGAAAACTGCGTTTGGAAGTGGCTCAGAACAGATGCGAAAAAATCAGATATTTTGGGTTTACACGTGTGCAACAAATTCTGATTTGTGTCTGATTTTTTTGTGCCGGTGTAAACGTAAAAGTGACTGGATTGTGTTTCTCACCTACTTACATTGAAGGGAGGACTGGTGCCATATCTAGAGACCAGTATTTTGAGCCAGTAAGCAACCACTCGCCAACGTCATAGGAACCACCCAGAAGACCTTAGCAACTGCATAGAAACATGCTTAAATTCATTCAGAACTCCTTAGCTATCACAAATAAACCAACTGGCAACACACTAGCATCACCAGCAAGCTTTGCATAATGAAATCAACACCAACATTTTCTTCAGAAAATGTAAAAATAGCCCATCTTGTTGGCAAATTCTATTTAAACTAGCTTCGGCCATCATTGCCTGGTTAAGCCAGACAAAATAACAAAAGAAATCCATCTAGTGTATCAGGAACAGTGGCGTGGAGACTAATGATTGTGTATTTAGCTTTTAATGCAACTGACCCGAGTGCAAATGCGTTTTTTTTCGATGACATTCCTCCCCCTTTCCTAATCACATGCCAGCTCTGAGATTTTTTATTTTAAATAAAAAATTAAGAAAATATTAGAAAAGTGGAAATAAAGTAGGCCTATAAAAATAGCACTCCAGCAGATTCAGTATGGTTAGCGGTAGGGGTGAGCTTTAGGCATAGGGACAAGTAACATCCCATAAGGCAACATTATGAATATAATATATATATATAATCATATACACTGAATATGTTATTATTATTGCCTATAATCTGCTATGTTTTCACTAAGTATAAATATAATTGACCACTATTTACAATTAGTGCTAATAACATCTGACAACTATTTATATTTAGTACAAAGAAAATGCTACTATTTTCACTTTTTGTAAATATCATCTATTGCTATTTCTCGCAAATAGCCTCTGCCTATTTTAATTCTGTTTGATTTGGCTATTAGCACAGAAATTACACACTTCATCTTTAAAGAGAATGTGGTGTACATGTAAATATAAAGTTCTGTCATGACACTCTAGATGGCGCAGGGCAATAGGTCCTTAACTCAACCTGCTTGCAATCGCATCATTCTCGGCACAACTGATTGGTTCCTGCTGTAATAGTAGCAATGAGCTTGTGTGCTCGACCTTCAAATACTTGGTTAGCATTTGCTGTAGCAGTGCAGTGCGCTTTCAGAAACCCTCCATCTTCCCCAGCTCCACCTGTATAGATCTGCTACGGGTAATTCATGTACGCTATATTGTACAGCAGCAGCATGTTGTGTATGTATTGGCAGTAGCAAGTCCCGTACTTGCTCCGCCACAGCAGCAGCAATAACAGCAGCAGCAGCGTGGCAGATCTATTCCGCCAAGACAAATATAAAAACATACCCATTACAATGCCAAACACTCAGAGAGTTGTCATGACAGAATTTTATTTCAGTCCAGATGCTTGCTCAATGGAGTTGATGGATTTGGCCCTATGTATCTTGTGAAACCAAATGTTTTGGATATGGAATCATCCCAAAAAGCAGAAATAAAAAAGAATGGCTTTAGCCAAAATGAGTAAGAAAAATCTTTAATCGATGAGAGCAACAGACTTGCAGCAATGAGTATAGTGTTCAGACACAGGTGGAGGAGGGCTGATAGCTATCGTATTGTGTAAAACTCAACAGATGGTCTTTTAATAATACATTTGCTGGATGTTCCCTTGCCCAACCTGATGGCTATCATAGCACAATGGGTTCACTCAGGGTTCAGCAGACCATACCCCCCACCGCCACCGCACGCCCCTTCTCCCCACCCACCTAACTAGCTGAAATGGAATAAAGCATTGGTCATTAACCCTTTCAAAGCTCATAGGTGACAGGGAGTGAGTAAACCTATACACACCAGCTAAACTCTTAACATTCTTTCCACTGGATGATAACGAAAATCCTGTCTAGGGGCACAGACAAGGCTGCTGAGCTACTTAAGGTGGCTTTCACAGCATTTCAGATTACTTGTAGATTATATCACCAATTACATGTATATCATTGCTTCTGAGCCTTGCACTTTAAAACACAAGTACAAATATTCACAATACACTACCAGTCTAAAGTTTTGACACACTGAGTTCATGAACTCAATAGACTTTGGATCTAAAGGTTTATTCGCAAATACTTTAAATTAGTTTAGAAGACAAAAAATAATTGAATTTACATTTGAATTTTCCTTCAAAATCAAATGAATGTGAAGACTCATTTGCAGCTCAAAACTTTATTTATCTGAAAAGCATTTATCTCAAGGCCCTTTTCATTTTTATAATTTATTTCTATGTATTATGTATTGCATTCTAACTTTATGCTTGTAGTTTAACACATACGTTTTTATTTTATTATTTATAACAACAACAAAAAATAAGTGTCTTTATAGATTTTTTATAATAAATATTAGCTATTGTCAAAAAGACTTGTGTACATGAGGCAAAAAAGTTCCCGAAATAACCCGATTTGTACAGTTGCGTTTTTAGCTGCGCTCACAGTTTTGGCACGAAATTCAGTATGAACTCATATAGTCAGCCTAACAGTGCACAGCTTATTAAGCAATCATGGTTTATTTATTTATTTAACATGTATGTGTGCATTAAAAGTACAATTTCAGCAACGAGAGTGATGCTGAGGCTGAGCCAAATGAAGATAAAGATGTGTGTTTATTGAACCAATCAGATAAGAGTAAATCGAGAGTAACGCGAGAAGCTCATTTGATTGGCTACATGAAGAAGGTGGACCTGCCCTCCTCTTCGTGCTTGCAAAACTCAGTGAGTGAGAGAATCGTGCCAAAACTGTGAACGCAACTGTACAAATCGAGTTATTTCAGGAACTTTTTTGCCGCATGTACACAACAAGTCATTTAGACATTTGCAACCGTTTATTTTATTACACAAAGGTTGATTTTACGCGATCAATCTGTTTTTTCAGTTCCCGACTCTGTTGTTTTCGGTTGCAAATTGCTGTTCACAGGCCTGCAGTGCTTTTGGACATATTTGTGCGGAAAAAAACGTGCCAGAAGTGTAACCACGGAAAAATGAAAGTCAGAAGAATACAGAGAATTTATTTTGCGTAGGCATGAAGCTGCAGTTTCACAATACATGCATTACAATTACGAATAACAGTAAAATGCTGCAAATATTTTTTTCTTACACCTGAAAGGCGATTTACACCTTTACAAATCTTCTCTTGCAAACGCAAATTATATTTACGCTTGCAATCTTATGTACACTTTCACAAATCTTACCATGCGCATGAGATTCTTTATGGCATCATATTACTTCATACTAGAGCTGATGTGTGCAAAGTTTGGTGAAGATATGACAAATTGTTAAAATGGTAGATAAAAAAAAAATGTTTAGTTAATCACAAAAAAATGTATTTGCTACTGTTGGGGCTTAAAGCAAGAATTCAGAAGAAATAAGAATTTGATTCTGAATTTGACACAAGGTTGTGGAGTTATTGGCTAAAATGTAAATTATAGCACCACTTTTTTAGTGTTAGGACGTCCACTAAAGATGCATACCAATTTTCAACTTCATGGATCATAGGTTATGGAATGTTTTATTTGTAGTTGTAGTGCCCCCTATTGGCAAAATTGTACGAAACTTGGTGTGCATCCCTTACAATGCCCTGTTGTCTAATAGGGCTGCAGGATTAATCAAAATGAAACCGCACGTGATTTGGCAAAGGCTGCGATTATTTTATATGCAGCTTGTCAGTGCAGCACGACTCTGTGATCAGTAGTAAATGCTGCTCCATCTGAAAGCCAGAGGGCGCTCTCGCGCAGAAACTCCAAATATGACCCGCAGAAGTAGACAACACACATCATTCCAGGAAAACCCTATGGGCATCATACTATCCTGTAGCTGAATAAACAGAAGATCGAAACGCTTTGATTGATTAAAAATGACTGATAAACACACGACTGCCTTATTCTGTGTAAGAAGCCACATCATCTCACAGAAGGATGCTCAGTTGTCATTATGAAGTGAGTTTGGAGTAAAAACATGTTATTAAATGTTGACTTTTGTTGGACGAGGTTCATAAATGCTTCTCAAGTTTGGAAAGATGTTCGACATGTGTTGCTTTTTCAAATGCACGTTATAAGTGACTCAAACTTACAGTGCTTTCAGATGGAGCGGCATACTGATCACAGAGCACCATACGTCACTGACAAGCTGCACATAAAAAGTAATCGCAGCCTTTGGGATTTCATAATCGCGATAAGACAAATCGGTTTAAGCGCAATTTCACGTTAATTGCGATTATTCGTGCAGCCCTATTGTCTATGTGTGTCAAGTTTTGTTAAGCTTGGACATTGCGTTCAGAAACTACAAGTCAGTTAATTAACTTATATATTTAATGCTTCAACAAATTAAAGTTATTTTGATAACTTTTTGTCAGCACTGTCCCTAACTGCTGTGTGCCTATTTTGGTGAAGATCGGACCAACGGCCTCGGAGGAGTTCAACAAAGTAGGTTTTTAAAAAAATCCAAAATGGCGGGAAAGTTTTACGAGAAACATTTTGAGATATGGAAATGAGATACATTTTATAGGTCTCCATTTTATAGAGATATACCTCTGATAACATTTTTAAACAGAAAACGGTTATTTAAATTGCAATAATACTACAATATTAATGTTTTTATTGTATTCTTGATCAAATAAATGCAGCCTTGTTGAAAATAATGTACTTCTTTCAAAAACATTGAAAAATCTTACCGACCCCAAACTTTTGAACGGTAGTGTTAGACCAGATAGTGATAGTGTTAGACGAGATAGTAAAACAATCAACCAATAAGTGTCCAGCATACATGGAATTTTAATCGCTTTTATAGTTCATTGCTCTCTTTTGATGGTCCTTTTAACACATTCTGTTGACTATAAGTAACATTGCAACTACATGTCTACTAACTCTCACTGGAGTGTTATTAGAGTATTAGAAGACTGGTAAGGTTAGGGTTAGAATAAGTTGACATGTAGTTTAAAAGTTACTTATAGTCAGTAGAATGTCTGTTGACGGACCATCAAAATAAAGAGTTAGCAGATATTAAGCAGACAGTCTACTAATAATCTAATGAGAGTTAGTTGACATGTATTTGCAAAGTTACTTATAAACAACATAATGTTTGAAAGGGGCCATCAAAATAAAGTGTTACTATTTTCCCTAAAAGCAACCAAGAATGTTCCTCAAGTTGTTTGAGAGAATGTCCTGAGTGCGCAGAGTTGACATAATAGCTCAAATAGAGGATAATTTTGATTTGTTTAACTTTTTTTTATTTTTTTTATTCCCATTCTTCAATTTGTGCTACTTTGATGACTGGAGTCAGTATGGAGTGCTATGTCCAAATGCTTGGCTGCTATAGTGTGCAAACAATGTAACTGTCTAAAGTCAAACTATTTCCTCTTTGCAGTTGGCTGTCTGGATGAAATTACACTTTTTTATCACCATGGGCTGCTTCTCTCACACCACCATTCTTAAATAGACATTTTATGTCAGAAACTTCAAGGCTGAGTTATCATAAACATTTCACTCTTACATTCTGTGCCAAAGCATTCAACTGAAGTTTACATCTTCCTCCTCCAGCTCAGGATTTGTGTGTGGTCTTTAGCATCAGTTGACCATCTGTGTACACGTCTGTGGAGAGTGGGGTCAGTGAGTGGAATCAGGTTTACAGGTGAGGAGATGAGCTGTGTTAATTCTCCTCTAACCCCTCCTTTACATCATCCTCTGCTTTATCCATCTAAAGACTCCACTGGATTGTGGATAATGTTTTGCAAACATAATTATTTGCTGTTAGCCTGGGTTTAAAAAAAAAATATTTTCTAATATATGTTCCCATAAAGAATCTACAAAAATATAATGAAAATGATTAATAGAAACATTTTAACATTGTTATAAAACAAGCATTAAAATGTTCATAATAATTTAATTTATACTATTTTGAATATTAACCTGATTTTCTTTATAAGTGAGAAATTGAAGTGTGCACACTTAAACAAATGGTTTCTGTTCTAAAATACATTTACATTTATACATTTGGCAGAGGATTTTATCAATTTTATGCTTTCCCTGGGGATTGCATGTATGACCTTGGCATTGCTAGCACCATGCTCTACTGCTTATGAACAAAGTACAATAATATGCAAAGACAATAAACTTCAACTTTACATGTTTCTAAATCACTAATTATTAAAAGGTATCATGTAAAGTCCTTGAAAATGAATGTCTGGTGCTGAAAATATGCTGGGAATGTATTTTTATTTAATTATGAACCATGCTAATATTCTGCTTTCAGTCTCACTGCAATGTTTTCCTAAACCATCACAAATGATTTGTGTATGCTTTTATAAATTCAAAGATGGAACAAAATTATTTTCTTTTCAACATCACGTCACAGAAGTCAAGTCAGAGTTTTGAAATCGGAACATTCCTATGAACATAATTGTGAAGTTGAAGTGCAAAATTTTTATACACTAAGCTGACTGTAAAGGTATTGAAGTTCTTCTTCAGCCCACCCTGCTTTCTGACACATGTTTTCATTATTAAAAAAAAATATTATGCACTAAGAGTCCCCACTAGTGAGGTCCCCAGTGGGTTATGGTGAAGAAATGGAAATTCCTTATTATTCTAGGCAGGACCCCAGTTTTGGACCTATGACTCCCAGGAAGCAACACATGACCTCTGCTTCACTTCTACAGGATGAGCTCCTGGAGATCACTTTATGTACATAATGATATAGCATATGCCAGGGTTTCTCAAACTCGGTCCTGGAGGGCCACTGTCCTGCACAGTTTATCTCCAACCCTGATCAAACACACCTGAGCAAGCTAATCAATGTCTTCAGGATCACTAGAAATTCACAGCTAGGTGTGTTTGATCAGGGTTGGAGCTAAACTGTGCAGGACAGTGGCCCTCCAGGACCGAGTTTGAGAAACCCTGGCATATGCACATGGGCATGGAAAGAACATAAATAACAGTATGGCTATAAAATGTTCATGTTTAACGTAGAACTGTTTTGCAGTGTGTGGTAAGACCAGCAACTCAAGGAAAATAGTAATAGAAATAACTCAAGTAAATAGCAATTATAGTAATAATTAGAAATAGTTATTAAAAATATGCGTTTTAGAAAGTGACGGCACATGAACAGTCGCAGTAATTTTTTTTTAAATAAAAATTTCCCTAAAATGTACAATGAAAAACATAAAGGATGTTCCAGTGTGATGTGTCTTGCAATGTGATGCATTACATTTTATTATAATTTATTTAAACAGAGCCACTATTCAGCAAATTGTATGCTACATTCACATTATGTCATACGAGATGACAACATGTGGCGTTCTACTCTGAGCTGTCCACATCTATGAACACGGAATTATGCGTTTCTATGGCAACAATATCAACATCAAAATTAATCTTGTAATTACGGTAATTACTGTACAACATGGTGTGAACAAAACTTTAGCTCTAGACCTAATAAAACACACCTGAACCAGCTAATCAAACCTCCAGGCAGGTGTTGGAGCTAAATTCTGCAGGAAAGTGGCCCTCCAGGAGCAGGATTGGACACTCCTGTGTGAATTTTGTCATCAAGTTGCCTTGAGTTGTACGTGGCCATCTGTATTATAGTGGTCAGTGTATATTAAAATCAGTCTTAGTGTTCCCTGTGTGTTTATACAGTAACCTCTTGCTCTTGCAAGAAGAGATCTTTGGAGGTTATGTTGAGTTTTGCATTCATAGAATATTTAAAATCTTTCCTGCTCAGCTGTTTTCGGGTTCTCTGAAACAAGAAGATTCAATTACATCAAGGCCTGGTAACTGGGGCAGCATCATATTTTTTATTTACATGCAATGACATGCCTAGAAGACAGGGTCTCTTTGATCAGAAGCATGGAGCCAAGGACAGCAAACATTTCAGTACACCGCTTATGTAAAGATTTCTCCTTGGTATGTCCATGTTATGTACATATATTTACATCAACCGCTATTAATACTTTTACTCTGGGATGTTTACCACTCTCTTATATGGGTTCAAAGCCTCTAAGGAAATCACATATAATACAGTCTAAACTCAAAAGCCTCTCAATCAAAAAAAAAATCAAAAATCAAAAAGCCTCTATCCAAAGCGACTTACAAATGAGAACAATCCAAGCAGTTAAACTGACAGTAGGACAACAATATGCAAGTTCCCTTCTCAGTTTAATCCAACGCAGTACATGTTAATTTTATTTATTTTTATTTATAGAATAGAGGAGAAAGTGTTAGTATTCTTACAAGTCTGAAATAAGTGTCCATATGTATTTTGGATCCACTGTAGATGGAAAAGCTGAACTTAATAAAAAAAAACACAGAATAAAAAATACTTAAAAAAACATCATGCCGTATGTATCTATGACAGACAGAGTTAAAAATTTAGTTAAAAGGAGTGGATGTGTTCTAGGTAAATCCAGGTGAAGTTGCCAATACAGTCCATTTGGCAAATGAGCACTTTTTATTATATTTTATCAAATAAAAAATATACGTGTATTATTTAAAGATACTGTGTTTTATTATAATATATTATAATAAGAATTACATTTATACCAATATATACCACATTTTCAAAGAGAAGAGAAACGTCTAGGTTACGTATGTAATACAGTTCCCGTAACCTAAACGTTCCCTTTCAACGCTGTGTCCTTGAGTTGACGCTATAGGTATATTAATACCCACTGAGCAATGTAAAACAATTCTAGCATCCCGACCTAAGGACTGGAAGAAGCCTCAAGAGAAAGCCCTGCTCTCTCAACTACCCGCTCTACCTAAGGAAAACCCCACTCCTACAGTTACAACAAGGAGAGTAGATTTATAGATTTACATCTGGCCAAGCACTGGCAGAGAAGACAGAGAGTGAGTTGCAATGGTGACAATGTCTACCTTAATAATCTGACCTAACCTTGTGAACCGGCAGGTAAATGTGTTAACATAGTTTGTGTTAACATCACTATAGCTCCCCCCAGTAATTTCACGAGCACAAGGATTCTCTGATGACAGGCGATTTATTGACTGGTTCACCATGAGGATAACCATCCAACTCAAGATGCCGTGAGAACTAAACATACAAAAATAAAGTTACAATAAAGAATATAAAAGGACATAAATAAATCAAATAAATAAATGTTGTCTTTGTAAACTTTGCGAACAGAGTTAAATTCACTTTAACAGCAAATTATGGTCATTGTATAGATATCACTCTGTTCCACACAGCAACACAATCCACATTAATCACATACAATATAAATGACAAACTTACTTCATTGGCTGCTTATTACCAAAGGAGAACTTAATCTTGTGATATCTTCTGTAACTTCAGATGGGTAAATAAACTTATACTCTTTAGAAATGTGGAATACAGCTTGAACTCGCCATGCGGTGTAGACAACTTTCTTCCTGAGTCACTCTGTGCTTTTAAGTCTTTAAAGGGGGGGGTACAATGGTGTTTCATGTATTCAGAGTTGTTTACAGTGTTAAAGAGATGGATTCTCATGCTTAACATGGCCAAAGTTTTTAAAAAATATTTTGGACGAATAACGGAGAATTTCTGTGCCGAAAATCTTACTTCCGGGTTGGTATAAGTTTCGGCTGATTTTTTTCGATCATGGATCTAATGACGTAGACCAGAGTGGAACTCCTTATATGAGCATTTGTCCCGGAAAAGCGCGCCCGCGCGCACGTCGACCAGAGGAGAGCGAGACCGCGCACATCAAAAGGAAATCAAAGGCAGCGCTGCATAGTGTCTCCAAAGTGTGTTTTTGGATGTGAGGGATTAAAGCTTACCGTGTTCAGCTTCACAAAGAACCAGCGTAAGGGACAGTGGATGCAGATTGTTTTTCCGGGGCAAAAACGAGTTGTGTAGACTGTTTGTTCCCTGCATTTCGACGATGAATGTTTTATAAACAAAGCCCAGATCGACGGATTTGCAGATCGTCTAATGCTTAAGGATCAAGCAGTCACAATGATAAAGGTTCGCGGTCGCAGTGAGTAAAACAAATGTCAAATGTCTCTGTGTTTTGTTGTTAGCTATCAGCGCGTTTTCGCCCACACGGCACGCCTCCAGACGCTCGTTTTTTTCCGGAAAGACTCGGAACAGCCTATCTGTCTTTTATAAATATAATACAACTAAAGACTTTTTGGAAATATGAAGGATGCAATACTACTCTATAGGTACTCAAGATTAACAGGAGATTGAGTGAAATGAGCATTTCACCCCCCCTTTAACAAATAATTAAATAAACATGAAATATTAACTGACTTCTCTGACAGTTACAATCATTATGCCCACGCCCTAACCTCCAGGGCTATGCTGGAAGGGTAACAGAAAAGGGAAAGAGATGCCAGCGGCAGTCAAGCCCAATCTTCCCTTCTGTACAGTTGATTCACATGCGACCACATGGGGAAGCACACTAATGCAACCTCAGTATCATGCCAGAGGGGACGACAGATAGAAGAGTGGGGCGCTACTACTGTCATGCCATTATTTCCTAGTCTGTATGCAGCCCCTTCCCTCAGAAGGGAAGCACACTAATGTGGTTTCAATACTTTCCATGAATCAATTTGAATGTGATTCCATAGGAAGTGTATCTTCCTAGTACTCCAAGTACCAGAGAAGGCAAAACATAAGGAAGTGGGAAGTGAGCGGTGGTATTACCCACTCTTCTCCTCTCCACCATTCATATACTCCTACAGAGGGAGCACATTGCTACCACCTCTGGACTGACAGTACTGGAGGGGGCAACAGATGAGGAAATTGAATGCGAGTGGTGGTATTGTACACTTTCTTCATCTACATCAGCCTCAAATGTGAATGCAGAAGGAGCATTTCGCTACTACCTCTGCATATTACCTCCTACTACCAATCATATACTTCTACAGAGGTAGCACATTGCTACCACCTCTGTTGAGTCAGAGGGGCCTACAAATAAGAAAGTGGGATGTTCTTAGCAGAAATGCCCATTCTTTCCTGCCCAACTCAACATTAAGCCACCACCATACTTAAAGTACCGGCAGGGGTGACAGAGGCAAGTTCAATGTATCAAGAAGGGGGGAACCGCAAAAGGTTCTTAGAGCTTCGACTTCTGCTGTGTCTTGGTCGCAATGACTTTCCATGATATCCCTTTCTGGCTTCCTGCAAGGTTGCCATTTTGAGCCCCGACTCCTCTGAGGTGAAGCACGGGTAGCCACACTCACCTTCGGATTCTGTCTCCTGCCAGAGTCAGCTACAGGGCCAGAGGAGGAGGTTGAAGGACCCTGACCACGTTAGGGGATTTTTTTGCTCAAACGCCTCATATTTAACCTTCGTCTTCCTGAACTTTTGGACCACAGTCTCAGTGACGGTACCAAAAAGCATGGAAGATGAGAGCAGGTTGTCAAGAAGTAAATATTTTCCTTTTCCTTGAGTCCTGAAAGGTTTAACCACAGATGCCACTCTGTGGCAACCATTGCAGCAAGAGAGTGGCCGATGACACGAGCTGCCTGCTTGGTGCCACGGAGGGCAAGGTCTCTGGACTGCATCTAGAGATACACCCTCATTTAGATCTGAGTCCTTTAATAAGTTGGCCTGGTACACTTGCAACACCTCTATGGTGGGCAATTTGCCAACAGCCTGGCCAGTCATGCATGCTTTGCCCACCAGCAGTGATGTAACCTGGCATTCAGTGCCTTCAGTGAGGATGCCATACCAGATTCCTCTTTTTCCGCTGAGCAGTCTAATTTAAAGGGATACTTCACCGATTAACATTAAGCTTTGTATTAGTAGAAAACCTGTAGTATTTTCAAATTACTGTGCTTCCCACCCTCATGTCCCCCGGAGACGAGATATTTATAATTTTTTGGTCTGGAAAAAAAACTCATAAAAGATGACATAAAAAACATAATTTTGCGTCATCGGAGGCTTTTTTGGCCAGAGGCTAAAAACTACAGCCAGTAGTAGGAGCTAGTTCCGCATGTTTTCAACCCGCCCATAGGGGGTGGGATCTCACTCACAGAATGTACAAATAGTGTCAGCCATCTTTCTTTTTTTTTTTAGCTAAGCCAACAGGCTCTTGCTCTGTGGAGAAAGCTGGTGGAGAAAGAGGTGACGACACGTCCTCTTTTTCCCGGACATGTCCGGCCAGGATTTCGAGATCGCCCAAAATGTCCTGGATTCAGCTTTTGCTTTCTACAGTCACCATTCATTATGTTTACATGCACACCTTTTGTTTCAATCGGACTGAATTCATTCCGATTGGTGAATCTGAATGTAGTGTTTACATGAACGCTAAACAAGTGATTGGTTGATGTGCGTTTTAGCACTGCTAAAAAAAATTCTGTGTTTTCATCTTGGTCGGGATCCGTGTGAAACAGAATGCATGATCTGCAAAGCTGGCATGTACGTGTCAAATAATGTAAACATAATGAATGGGACCAGGGACGGACTGGGGCTAAAAAACAGCCCTGGACTTTCTCCCAAATAGGCCCATCATCCGGCCATTCACCTCTAGCCGTGTGCGACAGACACTAGCCAGGATGTCCTGATACTATGCCACAATACTGTAGCCCAGGGCTATTCAATTGGCAGCCCGCAGGCCAAATGCGGCCCGCCAATCATCTCCATGCGGCCCGACGGCACCAACCTCCCTCCTCCTCTTTTCCTGGAGGTGCAGCTAATTCAGTTTGATACTCGCTCCAATTGACCTGAGAAACGTTGTACGTGCGAATATTTCAGCAGTTATTATATGTGTCCCGAATTTATGTCGACTGAACCAGCGATAGGCTACCAATCATTCGTGAATGAATCATTATTTTGGTACGATTCTAAACGCGCTTGCATAACGGTCTAAAACTATTCGGATTCATTCGCACCGCTCCGTCACTGAATCATCTGAAGCGGTTTCTCGTTCAGTACAGTATAACAACAAATAGCGCTGTTTTCAGTTGTTTCACTAGTTGTTTCAACACGGCCCAGCACGGAGCTGCGTTTACTCCCGGTCCCGGACACTATATTAAACAGCGTTGCGACAACCAGTGGGAAGCGTTTCAGTTCGACAGAAACCTCTCTGTTACAAACCACAAATCACTCGATGATTTAACTAGTATTAAATCGGATGAAACAGCCTCAACATTCCCAACAAGACTGATGAGGAAAGCAGGAGAAACATTGTGGCATGAACGAAATTAGAAGACTTTAAATCCCCTAATCACCCTTACAAACATTTACCATGAATTTACTGTAGTAATTTACCATGGTTGGGCAGAAATGTGCAATATTTATATTGAATACTATGTAGTAATACATAAATATAGTAAATATATATACACTATAATATTATATAGTATAATAGTAAATATAGTGATTTATATTGCATTAGTTTTATTAGGTGGGTAGAGGAATATATAATGAATGCTTGTTATGAAATTATGTCAGTTTCTTTGTAAAGCTGCATATAGTTTTTAACTATAAAAATGTTTAGGCATTTTTTATACATTGGGAGTGAGTAGCCTGTGGTTAACAAGTCTCACTGTCAGAATATTTTCATTTAAGCATAACAATTATAAATAAAATAATTATTATTTCTCACCAACAGCTATAAGTTTGTATAAATAATTTATTTGTTCCAAGGAAAATAGTTGTACACAGCTGTAAATTATCAAGTTTTTTATTTATTATGGTTTTATATATTTGCATAGGTTACTGTTGGGTACCACATTTCCAAGTAAATACCATACTTTTTTAGGGTTACTTTCACTTATTTATTGAAACTGTTATGTTTCAATAAATAAGATAAACCCCCAAACCGACCCACTGGCCCACTTCAACTTTTCGATTTGATAATGCGGCCCTCGAATGAAACTAATTGAATAGCCCTGCTGTAGCCTATCAGACAAGGTATTCACAGCAAGTAACATCTCAAAACAATGATGATAATTGGGGTTGAGTTTATTAATGAAGCCTCAGCCTTCAAATAAAAACAAAAAATGTACAATGCCATAAAATACAAATAATGAAATGTCACTGGCTACAGAAACCCCAAATTACACAAACTTGTAATTATAAAACATATAGTTACTCTATACCAGGGTCCAACCTTTTTGTGTGCGAGGGCTACCTCAAGGAATAAAATAATCTAGAAGGGATTTTTGTTTGTTATACTCAAAAATATTTATTATACACATATAACATGGTGGTGCTTTTTTACTTTTCACCATCATATGCAAAATAATAAAATATCTTGATATTCTGGTTCAGACTTACAAGCGTTTAAAAAAAAATCAACAATTCCTGAAAAATTGATTGATTTTTTTGTTGATTTTCTATAAACCTATTGTATGTGTTATCAAAAACAGTAGCCCAAACATTTAGTATAAATATAAATGCAAAAATAAATAAATAAACTGCCATAACTTGTAAACAAAAACATTACTATAAAACTACATATAAACTACATTTATACTATATTAATATAACAGAATTTTTAATATGAATATATACAGGCACATTTCTGCCAAAAAAGGTTGTTTTACTACAGTTTTACTACAGTTAATTCATAAGTTGTGGAGTGAAATGTCTTCTGACTGGTTTGTTCTTGGAACAATGTTTCGCCTGTTTTTTGCGTCAATATGTTGAGAATATCAGCGCTGTTTCATCTAGCTTTTAACAAGCTTAAATCACATTGTCATCTGTGGGTTTATAATAGAGATAGAGAATTCTGCACTGAAATGCTTCTCAGTGGATCGTGCAGCTCTGTGTAATAATGTTCGCGTGATCGAGATCAGCCCGCACAGCTGCTTTGGCCGCAATCGCTGTTTTTTGGGCCGAGCTGATAATGCTCTGCGCTGCTCAGATCAAACAAGTTTTGTTCCGCTTTTTGAGCGTTTGCCATTTGATGTTTCTCATAGGCTACTCAACGCAAATGATAGCGTATTATTAAAGAGAGTTGGATAATTTTGCAAATGTTTAGTTGCACCGGCACGAAAAATGGTCACAAAATGATACCATTTAGTCGAGGTCTGGAGCCCCGATTTACAGTGGATCGCTATTGGCAAGTTGGGGCTATTTATAGAATGTGTTTAGCGGGCAACTAAAAGGCATCACGTCAGAGACCACTTCTATATAGCCTACTATAACTTAAATATAATGTAAGCAAATTTAAAAGTGCAGTATAGGTAGCCTAAGCCTTATAAAACTAACTTTCTGTCAGTGGCTAGTAGGCCGACTCTTCTTCCTCAGTTTTTTTTTTTACACGTAGCATATAAGTGATCATATTAGTGCCCCTGCTGTTGGCTGTTCATATTGCTTTATTACACTTTTTTTGTGCCGACGGCCCTCGGTTGGACGGCCGTTCTGGACTTTTCCAGAACGCACAGATTGTTAGTCCGTCCCTGAATGGGACTGTAGAAAGCAAAAGCAGAATCCCGGACATTTTGGGCGATCTCGAAATCCCGGCCGAACATGTCCGAAGAGCCCGGGCAGACTCGAGCTGGGGCGGACTAACTTGTCACGGAGACTCACGATAAAACGGCGTCTTTTCAGTTTAGAGTCAACATGTAGCCTAGTTGTATAATTTCTTCCGATACTGACCTCTGTAACCGGTAGGTATGGCTTGGGAGTGGCCTCGTTGGGCAGCGAAGCAAGTGCATTCTGGGAGTTGTTGTCTTTCATCCACATGAGCCAAAAATACATTTTCTGGCTTTTGTCAGTCTAGAATAGCCTGGCTCCGCCCTCCTACGTACTTCCGCTCAATTTCATTTTCCTTCAGTACTACGTCTGGGACTGCTGTATATTCTTAGGTTTCCAGAAACAAATTTTTTGTAGGACCAATCAGCGAATAGAGGGAGTGGCTGAGAACGATGACGTTGATGTGATCACACACATGACTAGCGTCGGCCAATAGTGAGCCTACGTGTGACGTACAACACACAGACGCGCTGCTTTATCAAGACTCGAGGAACAGAGAGAAGGAAATGAATAGTGGAATAAAGTCGTTTTTTTTTGTTTGTTTTTGCGCACAAAAAGTATTCTCGTCGCTTTATAAACTTTATAAAAGACAGACATCTTATTCTAAACATAATCCTCTGATCATTCAGACGACCACACGTTAGCGATTGGCTATGGCAGATCCTGAGTGACTCTGGGCAGATCCAATAGTTTTGAACTTTAACAGAGAACCCGCCTTCAAGGAAGTAAACGTTTCTCAATGGAGCGAGGCCAGACTCTCTGTACAAATGAAATGTACGAGAGTCTGGTAGAACCAGGCTAAGTCTAGAAGGCACCAACTTCTAGAATAATTTCACATTTCTACTACATAAATGACCCAATTTAAATACACATTCATCTTTCCAGCGGTGAAGTATCCCTTTAAGTCTAGTCGTGGTGTGGCTTTTATACCCTGTCGGTGCACCTGTGATGTCATCTGACTGTGGTAGCCAATCAAAATTGGTGTATATCACACATGCCTCAGACACCGTCTCACGCAAAGCATTCTCATAGTATCAACTCAAGGATGCAGCATCGAGTTCCACTTCAAAAGGGAAGTTGAGATGATTTTATAGTCAACATTTCAATCTAGAGGTGAATGTGTTTTAACAAGGTTAACATGATAAATAGAGCTGAGAGTACTTGTATTGGCAGTTACAAGCATAATTAAATTAGGCAGCAGTTTTTTTACACAGATTATTCCTTAAATGCGTTCAATTTGTGATTGTGTTAAAATTATGCAGAAATATTCTGCCGCAGATTCTGTGTGGACACGGACATGCACCAGTATTGGCAAAAAATGTGTTTTGCAAACTGTTTTTATTCACAAAAAATGCTTTGTCAAATGTAAATGATTTTCTCTGGGCTGGTCATGGGACTGGAGAGAACTGGCAGGGTCTGGAACTTCTAATTAGATCAGTAAAAGTCAAGAGTTTTGATTTACATCACTCATGTGATGGAGGGACTTTCACTGCATTGCCAAGACTTTGCTGTCATATGTTTGTCCATAGGAAACCTTTACTGCTCAAAGGTTGCTTTTTCATAGCTCAGAAGACTTCAATGGAGTTTTCAGTTATGATTTAAGCAACTTTGTCTCGGTTATTTCACTTAAAATATCCATATGAGCACCAAAAATAGAAATAAATGTGGCAATTGTTACAGTAACATTATAGACTTAGAACTACAGTCCAGATCATTTGGATCAGATCAGTCCACATCATGCAAGAATGATGCTTTTCATGTTGTTCATATCTGAAACAAAAATTTATTTATAGATTTACAACCTTCAGACGTATGGTAGGGGATTTCTGGTGAAACCATTTTGCCTCTTTGGCAGAACTAGTCCCAGGTCAGAGAAGAGTTGAAGTAGCATGGGAGGAGAGTGACCAGTGTGGAGGGGCGAGAGAGAGAGAAAAAAGTAACATTGTGTGTTTATTAGGAAAACAGATGTTGAACCTCAGTGGATTCACATAAATCTCTGATTTAGCTGCTTTATTGCTGTTATGACCAAATTTTTGTAAAATTTCTTGTTTGATCAGTGCAAAATGATGGCAAATTTTAGTTTGACGTTAATACAAAACAAGTTATAATATCAAGCATTGGGTGATCTTGCATTTCTGCAACTACTTTGATGTTCTACCTGAAACTTGTGTTCTGGACACCAGAAAGGAAATGTTCTACAGCTTTCCAGAAAATTGTGCTGTAATGCATAAACAGACGTCATGTATAAAAATTGTATAGAATTCCATAAAAACACATTTTGGAGCACAGATAATACTGGTGTAACATACAGAATAGAACACTAACTCTTACTATTTCTAAATTTGGATAGTTTTCTTCTAGAAAGACAAAAAAGTTCAGGTGGAGAAAAAAAAAACTTTTTCTTTACCTTGACATGTTTCGACTGCAACCTGCAGTCTTCCTCAGAAGCGTCATCTGACAGCTGTGACGTGTCGTTTATCAGCTGTTATTTCCTGGGCGTGGCCAACCCGGTGGAACTGTCAGGTCTCAGTTGTCTGTCTGGCCACGCCCTGCCCCCCCGCCGCTCGATGGTCTCTGGAGGATGGTGTTCCATGTGTGTGAGAGCATGTAGGCTCCCTCGTCCCGGTTGATGGTGTCTTTGGCCCGCTTCCTGATTTCAATCGCCTCCTTTATCCATCTTCTGTATTTGTTTGGTTCTGATCTGATGATGTGTCCGTTGTCCCAGTCCATAATATGGTTATTTCGTTTGCAATGATCTGATATGGCTGATTTTAGTTGTTCCTGTTGCGCTTTTTCCTTTTGAGTTCTTGTGAGTCGTCCTGTTGTTTCTTTTTCACATTCTTTCTGATGTTCTTTCTTTCTTGTGTTGAATGTTTTATTGCATGATTTGCATGGTATCTCGTATATGACGTTACATTTTTTGTCTTGCTCTATTTTGTCCTTGGGGTGTACCAGTAACTGCCTTAACTTTGTATATGGTTTTACTACTGTGTTTATGTTGTATTTTCTCATTGCCCGCTGTAATGGTTCTGTTATGCCTCTGATATATGGTAGGGTTACTATGTCCTTGTTTCCGGTTTCAGATTTCGGTTTGGGTTTTGTTTTTGGTCTGGTTTGCTTGTTTGCGACTTGTTCTTTTCCTTTGTTTATGGCCCATGTCGGATATTGGCAGCGTGCAAGTGCGTGTCTGATATGTTTTTCCTCTTTCTGTCTGTCTTTTTCCTCCGTGATGAATCTGGTCCGTTCATAAAGTGTTCTCACTACTGATAATTTATGCGCCGTGGGATGTTCAGATGTCCAGAGTAGATATTGGTCGGTGTGTGTTGGTTTCCTGTAGACTGTTATTTTGATGCTGTCATCATCTCTGTGGTGGATCTTTAAATCTAAAAAAGCTATGGTTCTGTTGCATTCTTCCTCATGTGTGAATTTTATGTTTCCAGTGGGGTCAATACTGTTTAGGTGGTCCGTGAGTTCCTGTGTATGTCCGTTTTTTATTTTTTCCAGTATGTCGTCTACATAACGTTTCCAGAGGGTAGGTCTGCAATGAGATGGTGCTGTGGCTATGGCTGTGGTTTCCAAGTCCTCCATGAAAAAACTGCTCATTATGGCTGATAGTGGGTCCCCCATGGCGAATCCCTCTTTTTGTCTGAATATTGTTCCTCTGTATTGGAAATATGTGGATTTTGTGACGAAGCTCAGTAGTTCAGTTATATCATCAACTGTGAGGTTTGTGCGTCTTTTAAGTGTCCTGTCTTTTCGGAGTCGTTCTTGTACGATGTGAAGTGTGACATCCACGGGGGTCTTTGTGAAAAGTGATATGACATCGTGTGAAATTAAAATCTCATCTGATTCTATTTTTATGTCGTTGAGTTCTTTCACTAGTTGTTTTGACAGTGATGTTCTGTTAGGCCGAGGAGGGGGTTTATGATTTCCACTAATGCTTTTGATAGGTTGTAAGTGACCGAGCCGATATTGTCTACTATTGGGCGTAGTGGGATGTCCTTTTTGTGTATTTTTGGTGTTCCATAGATTCGTGGCATGATGTTTGCGGTGGGAATTAGATTGTCATATGCCTCCTTTGTTATTTTTTTGTTTTCTAGTAATGGTTTGAGAAGTGCTTTTAATATTCTTTTCTTTTCTTCAGTTGGGTCCTTCTTTAGGATTTCATATGTATTATTGTCTTTTAGCATTGCTTCCATCTGTTTTTCATATTTGTCCGTGTCCATGACAACTGTTGTACGTCCTTTGTCCGCCGGTATGATGGTGATGGTTTTATCCTTTTTAAGTGAGGTTATTGTTTTTTTTTTCTTCTTTTGTGATGTTACTTGTTGGTCATTTTGCTGTTCTTAAAATGCCTGCTACGGTGTTACGTAGCTCCGATTTTTGTCCCTGGTCTTGGATTTATTTATTTTTTTTGACATGCCAATTCTGTTGCTAGTATGTAATCCTCGTGTGGTATATTTTTTGGCGTAATGGCAAAGTTTAGACCTCGTGTTAAAATTCTTTTCTCGGTTTCCGTGAGTGTGCGTTGTGACAAATTCCGTACCCACTTTTCATTTGTTTCCATGCATGTTTTATTGTTGCCGTTCTTTCTCTCTCTATCAGCTTTTGAAGTTTATTTAACTGTCGGGTTTTAATTTTTTTGAACTGCAACCTGCAGTCTTCCTCAGAAGCGTCATCTGACAGCTATGACGTGTCGTTTATCAGCTGTTATTTCCTGGGCGTGGCCAGCCCGGCGGAACTGTCAGGTCTGCCGGGTTGGCCACGCCCAGGAAATAACAGCTGATAAACGACACGTCACAGTTGTCAGATGACGCTTCTGAGGAAGACTGCAGGTTGCAGTCGAAACATGTCAAGGTAAAGAAAAAGGTTTTTTTCTCCACCTGAACTTTTTTGTCTTTCTAGAAGAAATCCAAATTTAATCATTAAGAAGACAATATGAAAATTTTTGAACTCTTACTATTTCTGCAGCATATGTATACTGTAAACAAAGTTTTCAAATTTTGGGTACGCATGCTCATGACCATGCCCACGACCTATTTGAGGTCATGACCATATGGACCATGACCATATCTGTGACAGGCTACTATTTTAAACATTTGTAGTTAATGTTAATTTTAATGGCATAATGTATAGGCTGTTTCACTTACTATTTGTATATAGTGAGTATTCAGTAAGGAGTTAGCTAGTAATTTCTAACGCGGCCAATTTTAAAGGGATAGTTCGCCCAAAAATGATATTTAAGCCATGATTTACTCACCCTAAAGCCGTTCGAGATGCATACGTCAATCTTTTTTCAGACGAACACATTTTCAGTTATTTTAGAAAATGTCTTAGATCTTTCAGTGGTTATAATGTGAAGCAATGGGGTCCAGCTGATTCAAGTCGGAAAATGTACATGCATCCTTCACAAAAATAATCCATCCGGCTCCAGGGGGATAAACGAAGGCCTTCTGAGGGTAATCCGTGCGGTTTTGTCGTAAAAATATACATATTTAAAACTTTATAAACTAAAATAACTGGCTTCCGGTGGCGGTCGGTGCGCGTTCACAGAGATGAATGCTGGCGTATGACGTAGCGTAGGAAGCGTCGTGACGTAGAACGAACGTTGAGTTTTGTTTTGCTCTGCTCTCTGGCTCCGCTGTCACGTTCGTTCTACGTCACGACGCATTCATCTCTGTGAACGCGCACCGACCGCCACCGGAAGCCAGTTATTTTAGTTTATAAAGTTTTAAATATGTATATTTTTACGACAAAACCGCACGGATTACCCTCAGAAGGCCTTTGTTTATCACCCTGAAGACGGATGGATTATTTTTGAGAAGGATGCATGTACATTTTCCGACTTGAATCAGCTGGACCCCATTGCTTCACATTATAACCACTGAAAGATCTAAGACATTTTCTAAAATAACTGAAAATGTGTTCGTCTGAAAAAAGATTGACGTATGCATCTCGAACGGCTTTAGGGTGAGTAAATCATGGCTTAAATATCATTTTTGGGCGAACTATCCCTTTAACCTTATTCCAAAGAGGATCTTTGTATTTTGTATGTCTATTTCACAAAGAAACTTGACTAGTGTTTTCAGGGATAAAAATAAACACTGAATTCCACATTCTGGGGCAAGTTTCAAGGCCAATGTTTTATGCAGTGGATCTACACCAGCTTAGTTCCGCATTTTTTTAGAGATATCCCAAACAAGTTGACAGAAACCCAAAGACTGTTGAAATACACAACTAAAATAAGCTAAAATGAGCAATAAGATCACAGTGCTTTAATAATTATGAGTCAACAATATTTTAGTATACAGTATATATTCCCCTAAAAAAAATTGTGGATAATAATAAATACATTGTACTGATGACCTTTGTACTGTTTCATAAACATTTCATAACATAAGATGGACTATACACAAGTGGTGCATGCTACAATATATGCTGTCAAACATTATGCACATCGGATGTTCATGAATGCATTTGATCTCAGACAATCCTTACTTTCCCAATTTCTCTGTTTCTGCACTTAAGATATCTCCATTAAGGACAGTATTTTCTTTGTATGACGACTCAACACGCTGTAGTACCCCTAGTTGACAAGAACATGAAGCGTACCAAATGTTCCCAAGCGACCTTGTTTTGCTTCTCAAAAGCCCGCCCACACACGCTCTGTGCTAGCAATCTGAAGTGTTCTATCTCCAACCATAACACACCAATGGAGCGGTTGGCTCCGCTCCAACCTGATGGGCTACTTAGTATGCATAGGGCTCTGTAGCAGATGTAATGTGCAGACAGTCAAAAACAAGATGTCTTGTTCTGTAAAAGACAGGAGAGCAGTTGAAATTGCACAGTAAGATACCTTTCATTGGTGTGAGGATTTAGACATAGTCAGTGGGAAAACAATGACATGAAATAAATAAATAGATAAATAAAAAAACCTCTTGCACATACTACATTGTCATGCTAAAATGAATACGATAATAACACTTTTTATTCATATTTATTTCAATTAAAAGTAAAAACATTTTTACTTAGATGTAGCAGACTTCATAGTTCTGATATGTCTGTTCTTGCATTATCACTTGATGTGCTCTACTGCTTTAAAATGTAAGACAGCAGACTGGTTGATTTGCAAGCTCTTTTTCCAGTCAGAGTAAAATCCATTTGCTGGATCCGGTTTTGAGTGCTTTTTTATTCGCCTTTGGAGTATATTCATAAATATTAATATAGTGTCAGAAATCTGTGCTAGCAGATGTTATTTACTTCAGGGTGAAGAGGAAGCCGATGTGAGATTAACAGACAAAAACTCAATCACCATACAACTTAAAAATTAGATGATGGGTAAATATGGTGTGTGGCATTACATAAATGTCAACAGCATTCACAATCAAAAGGATTGAATACTTATGGCAACATTCATGTCATAATGCCTCCTGATGATGTATGGATGTTTGTTTGTTTGTTTATTTATTTAATAAATACATACTAAGTATAATATAATAAAAATTATAATAATAAGTACTTTCTTATTTACCTAGACATTTTCTCTAAAGGTAGTACAGTGGACTCTAAAAATTCCTTTTAGTATGCATTAAGACTATGTTCTTGACTCATTATTGGATTGTACTTCCAAGAGTTTTTTCAGACATTTTTACACTGTTTATGGGTATTAAAATGCAAGATGATAATTAAAAAGTTTGCTCCAGTTACATAAACACAGCCCTTTATCTGCCTCTGTGTAACTTTAATAATGGAGTAACTGAGGATATGTTTTAGATATAAAACATATCTAGATATAAAATAATAGTTATTCAATCTCGCATGCACACACCACCAAGTCACAATATGAACCAACTGCTTTCCCAATGTACTTTTTTCTTACCTCAGGTCTTTATATAACACTCAGATATTGAGATAAACACATCAGTCAGTTCTGCTCTGAGAACATGAAATAAAGAGACATTTGATAAGACTGTTGTTTGTGTTTGAGTGATCGGGTGTATTTTTTCTGTGTTCTGTTCCTGTAGCGCTGTGAATGTGCCCTTTGAACAGTGTTAGTAGGTCATAGCTCATTCAGAACTGGAGGAGTACAGAAGAGTGGGTGTGTCTCAAACAGCCAATCAGGAAGCGTTTCATGAGAAGCCACAAAATGCCTACTGGAATCATCTTTTTGAGAAACAGCATTAGTTTTCTTTTTTCAAATAGAAGCACATTTTAAATTGTAATTCTATTTTACAGTGTCATTATAATTGACATCATAATCTGCAGTGGCCCAAAAAAGTATTTGGACACTAAGTCACACTAAAAAAAAAATATATATATATATATATATATGTCCAAATACTTTTTGTATGGCTAATATATATATATATATATATATATATATATATATATATATATATATATATATATATATATATATATATATATATTTTCATTATTAAACCAAGTGTCATCTAACTCACTTTTCTCGGAATTTCATTTTTCTGAGCCAATTTTTGCCATGACATTTAATCAGTCATGTTTTTTTATTAGATGTATGACACAGCTGTCCAGCAGCAGAGTAACCACAGGTGTGGTTCATTACATTCATTCTGAAAATGATCCACTAACATGCCAAACAGAAGTATCCAAAACATCCAAAACAATCCTCCTTTTGTGAAATGTTAAACATGTATCTTACATTAAAATGCATGCCCTTTGGTTTGATATTTTGTTTTGCAATGGAATGACAACCATACATTTTTAAGTGGGTGAAGTGTCCCAATTATAGACACTCATATTGCTGATTGTATTCATGAAGATTTTGCTGCCTGTAGCAATTTGTTTTTCTTTCTTTGTTTGTTGATACATCAAAGTTTGCACTGAGTCAAGTGTATATATATTTTTTTTTTTTTTGTAATTTCTTTGACACATCATTGTGAAAATATTCACTCCTACTTCTCCACTGGCATTGAATAAAAAATCTTCTTTGGATGATGTCTGAGTCCTGAGCCTATCTACCACCTACCCTTGATCTCCACGGGACACGTTATGACACTCACCATATCAGGTATACAAGTCTAATCCACATGCATATATATATATATATATATATATATATATATATATATATATATATATATATATATATATATATGTATATATGTATGTATATGTATATATATATATATATATATATGTATTATGGGGGGCCAAACAGGAAATAATTCTATGTAAATCCGAATATATAGTTAAAACTCTGAATATATAGTTGTAAATCCTGAATATATAAATGTAACCCTGAATATATAGTTATAACTCTGAATATATAGTTATAACTCTGAATATATAAATGTAAATCTGAATATATAAATGTAAATCCCAAATATATAGTTATAACTCTGAATATATAAATGTAAATCCCGAATATATAGTTAAAACTCTGAATATATAAATGTAATCCTGAATATATAGTTATAACTCTGAATATATAAATGTAAATCCTGAATATATAGTTATAACTCTGAATATATAAATGTAAATCCTGAATATATAGTTATAACTCTGAATATATAAATGTAAATCCTGAATATATAGTTATAACTCTGAATATATAAATGTAGATCTGAATATATAAATGTAAATCCCGAATATATAGTTAAAACTCTGAATATATAGTTGTAAATCCTGAATATATAAATGTAACCCTGAATATATAGTTATAACTCTGAATATATAAATGTAAATCCTGAATATATAGTTATAACTCTGAATATATAAATGTAATCCTGAATATATAGTTATAACTCTGAATATATAAATGTAACCCTGAATATATAGTTATAACTCTGAATATATAAATGTAAATCCTGAATATATAGTTATAACTCTGAATATATAAATGTAAATCCTGAATATATAGTTATAACTTTGAATATATAAATGTAAATCTGAATATATAAATGTAAATCCTGAATATATAGTTAAAACTCTGAATATATAAATGTAATCCTGAATATATAGTTATAACTCTGAATATATAAATGTAAATCCTGAATATATAGTTATAACTCAATTATATTATTATATTGATTATATCAATTATGCTGAGTTATAACTATATATTCAGGATTTACATTTATATATTCAGAGTTATAACTATATATTCAGGATTTACATTTATATATTCAGAGTTATAACTATATTCGGGATTTACATTTATATATTCAGATTTACATTTATATATTCAGAGTTATAACTATATATTCAGGATTTACATTTATATATTCAGAGTTATAACTATATATTCAGGGTTACATTTATATATTCAGGATTTACATTTATATATTCCGAGTTTTAACTATATATTCGGATTTACATTTATATATTCAGAGTTATAACTATATATTCAGGATTTACATTTATATATTCAGAGTTATAACTATATATTCAGGGTTACATTTATATATTCAGGATTTACAACTATATTGTAAATCCTGAATATATAAATGTAACCCTGAATATATAGTTATAACTCTGAATATATAAATGTAAATCTGAATATATAAATGTAAATCCCGAATTTATAGTTATAACTCTGAATATATAAATGTAACTCTGAATATATAGTTATAACTCTGAATATATAAATGTAAATCCTGAATATATAGTTATAACTCTGAATATATAAATGTAAATCTGAATATATAAATGTAAATCCCGAATATATAGTTAAAACTCTGAATATATAAATGTAAATCCCGAATATATAGTTAAAACTCTGAATATATAAATGTAATTCTGAATATATAGTTATAACTCTGAATATATAAATGTAAATCCTGAATATATAGTTATAACTCTGAATATATAAATGTAAATCTGAATATATAAATGTAAATCCCGAATATATAGTTAAAACTCTTTTATGAATATATAATCTATGCCAATGTGCTCCACTCAATCTCTCACGGCCCAAGCGCTCAAATCCCGCTCCGACATGAAATCTCAGTGTAACATAGGCTACTGTACTATAGCCTTTGTTGATTATTTTTAAGGCATTGTTGGGGGCATTTACCATTTTGCATAGGTGGCCTCAGCACATTGTTTGTGTGATAATAGGCCATTCTTTAAACTTTATTAGTTTCAGAAAGATTCTCGCGGATACAGAGACAGTTGAAACAAAGGCAGATCTTTATTTTACAAAAGCACAAGGTTTTGGTGTTATTGTGAATGTACACAAATAAAAGTAGACCCTTTGTAGTTGTCTTACACACTAATCTGCATGGCCAAAAATGGACGGAGTTTCTTCCGCTGTCATTAAAAAAAAATCCATCAGAACGCGCTGGCGCGGTTGACCTTTCAGAAGCGCGTGTCGGGCTTTAAAATCATTTGCCATCACCAGCAGTAAAAGTAGTCATCTTTTGTATTCATGTACGGATTTTTTTCTTTTCTTTTTTTTTCCGTTTTGATGATAATTTTGGATGTACATCAGGGAGTTCTCTTACGAGAGTTCTCTCGTACTGCGTTCGTAGAACGCTGCGGGAAAAGTCTCTTTTCACGAAATACTGAAGCAAAATTATCCTTAATTTTCATATTTGTAAAACGCATTGCGGCAGTGCACAGCCATGGCGAGACGGCTCGCTCACTCATTGGCTGTTCTGCGGCAACTGCATGAGCCTATCGAGCGAGGGCTGATGCAACATCAGACCAATGAGAGTGCTTCGCGCGCTCCTCGTCACATCCCGCCGAAACGGGTGTGGCCATCCCCTATAAAAGGAGCTCGAGTAGGCTGATTCAACTGATTTTCATCTCTTCAGCGAAGCTCACGCATCGCTGGATCACGGAGAAGCAAGCGTCGTCGAGGCAAGCTTTTCAGCGGGACGAGCCCTTGAAGCCGCTGGCCTTCGCCGCCTTCTACTGCCGTACCTGCTGCGCTTTCCGGCGCTTCATATCCTTTATCTGCTCTGTTCTGTGTGTGTGTGTGCAGTGTTCCCCGAACACTCACCCCTAAAAGAGCCGCGTCTTTTTCAAGATGCCATCCTGTGGCTCGTGCCTAGCCCCGCTCACCGAGGGAGACCGCCATGTTATTTGCGTCTCCTGTCCGGGCGAAGATCACGCAGCGCTCGCGCTCGCTGACGGCGGCTGCCCTCACTGCGAGCTTTTGCCTATGGTGACTCTGCGGACTCGCCTGGCACAGTTCTCCGAGCCTGCGCCCCCCGCCGCGGTGCCGCGCCGTAAGAAGCGCCGCTCGCAGCGGGCCCCGGAACCCACCTCTTCCCGACAAAGCTCGCCGGCTCGCCCGCCAGCTTCACCGGCTTCCCCCGAAGCACTTCCTGATGCTCAGCGCCCGCAGTCTGCCGCCGCTTCATCTGAGGAAGTTGTTTCTGAAGTCGAGTCGGTCGAAAAGGATTCCTGCTCTCTGCTAGCTTCAGGCAGTGAAGACTGGGCGAGCTCTGCGGATCTCACGCCTCCTGCCCGAAAGCCGTCGGCTAGAGCTAGCATCGAGAGGGAGCTCATGCGAGTACTCGCGTTGGCCGCGGCGAGCCTCGGCCTCGAGTGGTCTGCACCGGAACTCCCCTCGCGCACCCGGCTTGATGGTAGCTTCCTCCCTGGTGAGCGCACTTCTCCTGTGTCTAAGCCCGCTCCGTTTCTTCCTGAGCTTCATGAAGAAGTGGCGAAGGCCTGGAACGCTCCCTTTTCTGCACGAACACGTTCGTCTGTATCCCCAGCATTTTCCTCCCTGGATAATGCTCAGGACCGAGGCTACCTCACTCTGCCGCCGGTGGAACAGGCGATAGCAGCCCACCTTTGCCCGCCCTCTGCTGGACGGCGGACTAAGCCTGCGCTGCCGTCAAAAGCCTGCCGCATGACGTCGTCGATGCTCGCGCGGATCTTCTCCGCCGCTGGGCAGGCGGCATCGGCTCTCCACACCATGGCCACGCTTCAGGTTTTCCAAGGCGATCTCCTCCGCAAACTGGACGAGATAGGACCTGAAGCTATCTGCATCGCGGACCTGAGAAGCGCGTCGGATCTTTCCCTCCGCGCTACCAAGGCTGCAGCACAAGCCATGGGACGCTGTATGGCTTCCGCTACCGTAGCCGAGAGGCATTTGTGGCTGACGCTCACGGAGATGGCTGATGCAGAGCGCAACGCGTTCCTCGACGCCCCGCTATCCTCCGCTGGCCTTTTTGGATCTTCTCTCTCCGAGCTCGTGGAGAGATTTTCCGAAGCCCAAAAAGCGTCACAGGCGTTCAAGCACTTCCTGCCGAAGCGCCCCAGTTCTGCAGCGGGCCGTGAGAAACAGGCCCCTCGGAGCTCACAGCCTCAGCCCCCGCCTTCGGCCGCCCCCTCACAGCGACAGCAGCGCAGCTCACGCCCTCGCTCTCGCTCTACTAGCCGCCGCCCCACTCGCCGCGGGCCGCGACCAAGGGTTGTGTTGAAGCCGGAAGCCCCAAAGAAATCCTAGCACGCCTAGGAAAGCGCAGGTGTGTAAGCCCCGTTGCGACCGGGCCCTCACCAAAGCGCACCGCTGTCTCAGTCCCAGGAATTGCGACTGCTTCAGCGTTCTCAGCAGAGCACAAGCCCGCACAGCTGCCCGCTTGCCTGCACACAAAAGCCGTTTTTACGGCTACCCAGATAAATCCCGAAAAGAGTGTATTTTCTGGTGTCCCGGCCATGGCCGATGGTGCTATAAATGTAGTGTTGATGCCCACTTCTCTGTGCCCATCTCTACACACAAGCACAGCCCTGCACACAGGGCCCGTACTCATAAGATCGACGCAGTTCGATCGCGCCCCAAACATAGTCAAAGTGCCCACTTCCCAGTGCCCACAAACACTATGTCTGGCAAGCCACAGGCTCCCTGTAAAAACGGGACCTGTGCGCGCCCGCTCTGTTCAAGCAGACAGCGCGGCCAAAGCAGTAAACGTGCCCGGTCCCCGCCCACGTTCACTTGTAGGCTGCATGAGACCTTCTCAGACCTCCCCCGCTCAGATAAACACTGTAGCGCGGTCGAGGATGAGCGTTTTGCCCGCTGTATTACGCGCGCTCCCCGCCTCAAATGTCTCAGGCGTAACGCCTATGCTAGCGCACCCCGAAGCGCCGCCGTCGCACAGCGAACAGAGCGCGCTTCGCATCCAACCCCTAGCCGGCCATGCAGACGCATGGGCCGCGCTTCCAGGGGTTTCGGACTGGGTGCTAGACATTATAAAGAGAGGCTTCTCGCTACAGTTTTGTCGACGCCCTCCACGCTTCACAGCGCGCGTCGAAACTACGGTGAATTCAGAAGTAGCACACCTACTTCGCGCCGAAATATCAAAACTGTTGAGCAAAGGGGCGATACAACATGTATCCCAAGCTCAAAGCGAAGGGGGGCTATACAGCAGATACTTCCTAGTCCCCAAAAAGGACGGTGGTATCAGACCCATACTAGATCTAAGACGACTAAACAGAGCTTTAGTGAAACGCAGTTTCAAAATGCTCACGACCAGCAAAATCCTCGCGCACATTCGCCGAGAAGACTGGTTTATGTCGATAGATCTAAAGGACGCGTATTTTCAAATACAGATAGCGTCACGCCACAGGCGATTCTTGAGATTCGCCTTCGAGGGTCGGGCATACCAGTATACAGTCCTGCCATTCGGCTTGTCCCTGGCACCCCGTACATTTACGAAGTGCATGGACGCAGCGCTCGCTCCCCTCAGACTCAGGGGCATGCGAGTGCTGAACTATTTGGACGACTGGCTGATCATAGCTCAATCACGATCTCAGCTCGTGGAGCACAGAACCATGTTACTCGATCACCTCGAGAATCTTGGTATCATGATCAATTGGACGAAGAGCTCCCTGAACCCCAGCCAAACTATATCGTTTCTGGGCATCGTTCTGGACTCTCGTTCTATGACGGCGCAGCTGTCGCAACAGCGCGCGCTGCGCATACAGCACGCAGCGAGGTCCTTCCGCTGCGGTGCGATTATCCCGCTCAAACGGTTTCAGAGGATGCTGGGCCTCATGGCCTCAGCATCATCAGTTCTCCAGCTGGGCCTGCTTCGCATGCGCCCTCTGCAGTTCTGGTTGAAAGCGCGAGTGCCACGCGGAGCGTGGGCACTCAGCCGATTGCGCCTCAAAGTCGATCAAGACTGCGCAGCAGCCCTGAGACCATGGGCGGCGGGCGATTGGTACCGTTCAGGTGTAAGCCTGGGGACTTCCTCGAGAGTGAAAGTGGTGTCTACGGACGCATCCACCTCGGGATGGGGAGCGCTGCTCGAGGGCAGGCCGTTCTTTGGCCTTTGGTCAGAACGAGAAAAGCTCCAGCATATCAACTGCCTGGAAATGCTAGCAGTTCACAACGCGCTGACGCGCTTTTGTCCCCACATCAAGGACCAACACGTCGTAGTCCGCTCGGACAACACGGCCGTGGTGTCCTACATAAATCGCCAGGGCGGTCTCGGATCCAGTTCCCTTTTCAGGCTGGCCGAGCGCCTCCTAATATGGGCTCAGCGCAACCTGCGCTCGCTGAGAGCGGTGCATGTGCCCGGGACACTCAACCTGGGTCCAGACAGGCTGTCCAGGAACAACGTTCCCACGGGCGAATGGTCTCTACACCCACAAACAGTCCGGCTGTTGTGGCAGAGATTCGGCAGGGCGGAGGTGGACCTATTCGCGTCCCCAGAAAACGCTCATTGCCCCGTGTTCTTTTCGAAGAACGACAGCGCACTGTCCCACAAGTGGCCGCACTGCCCGCTATACGCGTTTCCCCCAGTCTCCCTCCTACCTCAGGTGCTGGAGCGAGTCAGGGAAGTGAAATGCCCAGTACTGCTTATAGCACCGTTCTGGGACAACCAAGCCTGGTTTCCAGTCCTGATGCAGTTAGCAGACTCCGCTCCATGGCCAGTGCCATTGAGGAGAGATCTCCTCTCGCAGGCCAGGGGCTCGATTTGGCACCCACACCCAGAGCTGTGGTCCCTTCATGCGTGGACGCTCAACGGTTACCCGTTAGTCTCACGGATGGAGTGCTGAACACCATCACTCAGGCTAGAGCGCCTTCCACCAGGCGGCTTTATGCCTCGAAGTGGTCGGTTTTCTCCAGCTGGTGTACAGCTCGGGGCCTGTCACCCCTCGATTGTGAGGTGACGGAGGTTCTCTCCTTCCTACAAGAGCTGTTGGACAAGGGCAGATCCCCTTCCACGCTCAAAGTCTATGTGGCGGCTATCGCAGCGTGCTCGACAGCAACGCCAGGCCAGTCACTGGGAAGGAACGATTTAGTCATCCGCTTCCTCAGGGGAGCTAGGAGGCTGAATCCCCCCAGACCTCCCTCAGTCCCGGTGTGGGACCTTTCTACGGTCCTGGCAGCCATGAAAGGTCCCCCCTTTGAGCCTATCCAATCTGTCAGCCTCAAACATCTGTCTTTCAAAACGGTGTTTTTGATGGCCCTCGCTTCGGTGAAGCGCATAGGCGATCTGCACGCGCTCTCTGTGAGTCCAACGTGCTTGGAGTTTGGGCCCAATGACTCCAAAGTCATACTCAAACCTAGGCACGGCTACGTGCCGAAATCCCTCAACACTCCGTTTAGGGCTCAGGTTATTTCCCTGTCTGCCCTGCCGGGATCAAACGAGGAAGGGGACTCGAGCTGTCTTTGCCCCGTTAGGGCTTTAAGAGCTTATGTGTCCCGCTCCGCTGCCTTCAGACAGACGGAGCAGCTCTTTGTCTCGTTCAGTGGACGTTCCAAGGGAACGGCTGTTTCGAAACAGAGCCTGTCCAGGTGGGTGGTTGACGCCATAACAATGGCTTATACCACCAAGGGCCTTCAGTGCCCCTTGGGCATTAGAGCGCATTCCACGAGAGGCGTTGCCTCATCGTGGGCCTGGTCTAGCGGGATTTCCTTACAGGAAATATGTACGGCGGCGGGCTGGGCCTCGCCGTCTACATTCATAAGGTTCTACAACCTAGAAGTTCCCGCCCTGCAGGCCAGGTTGTTTTCGGTTTAGCCGAATCAGCTGTCTAACCAGGACACTGATTTCGCAGGCGCACAGCGCCACCGAAGACTTCACCGCACTTGCAAGCCAAGTATTTTCGGTGTATTCGAGTCAGCTGTCTAAACACGGCACTGATATCGTAGACGCACAGCGCCGCCGAAGTTTTCTGGGCAGAATTGTGTAAGGCCCATGTTTTTCCCACATTAGCCAGGCTCCCTCCTGCCTATGTGATGTTATATCGCGTCTAGAACGCACCTATTTGGGCGAAAGTGTGTAAGTCCCACATTTCCCACATCAGCCAGGCTCTCCCTGCCTATGTGACGCTGTATCGCGCTTAAGGGCGCATCCATTTGGGCGAAATTACGTAAGACCCACATTTCCCACATTAGCCAGGCCTCCCCCTGCCTATGTGATGTTATATCGCGTCTTAGGACGCAGCTATCTGAGGGTGGTTGTCCCCCCCTCCCCCCCCTCCAGACTCTCCGAAGTCTACCGGGTGATTATGCACTGTATACCTGGACTAGCTTCCAGTGGTCGGTGTTTTCTCATCCCAGCACGCACGGCGTCTTACAAGTGGTTCCCGCAGCGTTCTACGAACGCAGTACGAGAGAACTCTCGTAAGAGAACGTACTCGGTTACTAACGTAACCTCGGTTCTCTCTAGAAGAGGGAACGAGTACTGCGTTCCCTGCCGTGCGCGCGGTTCGCTCTGGTTCGCTTCGGCGATGAAAACCAGTTGAATCAGCCTACTCGAGCTCCTTTTATAGGGGATGGCCACACCCGTTTCGGCGGGATGTGACGAGGAGCGCGCGAAGCACTCTCATTGGTCTGATGTTGCATCAGCCCTCGCTCGATAGGCTCATGCAGTTGCCGCAGAACAGCCAATGAGTGAGCGAGCCGTCTCGCCATGGCTGTGCACTGCCGCAATGCGTTTTACAAATATGAAAATTAAGGATAATTTTGCTTCAGTATTTCGTGAAAAGAGACTTTTCCCGCAGCGTTCTACGAACGCAGTACTCGTTCCCTCTTCTAGAGAGAACCGAGGTTACGTTAGTAACCGAGTACGTTTTTCATGTAGACCGATGGCGATGTGGGGCGGGATGGGGTTGCTGTGGTAGGCTACTAGAATGAAGGAAAGTTAATTTAGATGTAGAATAACTAATGGGGTGATAACTTGATGATGGAAGTGCAATAATTCAAACGAATGTCCAAAAAAAAAATCTATATATATTTTTTATAAATGATAATAATTAAATAAATTAAATGGGGGGGAAAAATATTTTATTCTTGCCGCCCTATAGGCGGCTGCCTAGTTCGCCTATAGGCACGCCGCGCGCCGGCCCTGCTTGCATGTTTATCATTATTAGCAGTGGTTTATGAAACTTGAAAAGGGTTTCCTTTAAAATGACACCAAAATTGTGTATTTAGACCACTGTATGTGGGTATGGGAAGCTTTTCAATTTGGGTAGGCCAAATCCAGACGGAAATCCCTCAAAATGGTCTCAGAGTTTAAGAGGTTAAACATACTCCTATAGCTAATCTACTGCCTAACGGTTTGCCAGTTGATAAAACTTTGGATAATATAATTAATAACAACATAAAATCACATCAGTGTAATGACAATGTTCTTTGCATGAAAACACTTCAATTAGCAGAATTATATTCGTATAGACTGAGATGTAAAGAAACAGTGGTGGCCACTATCGTAATGAACTGTCAATAGTGATAAGGTATAGCTAAGAGTGCTCCAGACCAACCATACGAACGAATGACTTACAGAAGGTATTCTTAACTAAGAACGTTTCGGGAAACACTTATTAATGTTAAGGTAAAGCCTGAGTTATAACTTAAGAATGATATCGTAAAGAAGGTTTTCGGGAAATGCAGCCCAGCATATTATTTAAACATAAATATGAAACTAAATAAGCTTTTCTCTAACCCTGTACAACGAACGCGCCAGCGCGTTCTGATGGATTTTTTCTTTAATGACAGCGGAAGAAACTCCGTCCATTTTTGGCCATACAGATTAGTGTGTAAGACAACTACAAAGGGTCTACTTTTATTTGTGTACATTCACAATAACACCAAAACCTTGTGCTTTTGTAAAATAAAGATCTGCCTTTGTTTCAACTGTCTCTGTATCCGCGAGAATCTTTCTGAAACCAGTAAAGTTTAAAGAATGGCCTATTATCACACAAACAATGTGCTGAGGCCACCTATGCAAAATGGTAAATGCCCCCAACAATGCCTTAAAAATAATCAACAAAGGCTATAGTACAGTAGCCTACGTTACACTGAGATTTCATATCGGAGCGGGATTTGAGCGCTTGGGCCGTGAGAGATTGAGTGGAGCACATTGGCATAGAGCGGAATATTGAGCGGAGCTCAATATAATTGATATAATCAATATAATAATATAATTGAGTTATAACTATATATTCAGGATTTACATTTATATATTCAGAGTTATAACTATATATTCAGGATTACATTTATATATTCAGAGTTTTAACTATATATTCAGGATTTACATTTATATATTCAGATTTACATTTATATATTCAAAGTTATAACTATATATTCAGGATTTACATTTATATATTCAGAGTTATAACTATATATTCAGGATTTACATTTATATATTCAGAGTTATAACTATATATTCAGGGTTACATTTATATATTCAGAGTTTTAACTATATATTCAGGATTTACATTTATATATTCAGATTTACATTTATATATTCAGAGTTATAACTATATATTCAGGATTTACATTTATATATTCAGAGTTATAACTATATATTCAGGATTTACATTTATATATTCAGAGTTATAACTATATATTCAGGGTTACATTTATATATTCAGAGTTATAACTATATATTCAGGATTACATTTATATATTCAGAGTTATAACTATATATTCAGGATTTACATTTATATATTCAGAGTTATAACTATATATTCAGGGTTACATTTATTTTCAGGATTTACAACTATATATTCAGAGTTTTAACTATATATTCGGGATTTACATTTATATATTCAGATCTACATTTATATATTCAGAGTTATAACTATATATTCAGGATTTACATTTATATATTCAGAGTTATAACTATATATTCAGGATTTACATTTATATATTCAGAGTTATAACTATATATTCAGGATTTACATTTATATATTCAGAGTTATAACTATATATTCAGGATTACATTTATATATTCAGAGTTTTAACTATATATTCGGGATTTACATTTATATATTCAGAGTTATAACTATATATTTGGGATTTACATTTATATATTCAGATTTACATTTATATATTCAGAGTTATAACTATATATTCAGAGTTATAACTATATATTCAGGGTTACATTTATATATTCAGGATTTACAACTATATATTCAGAGTTTTAACTATATATTCGGATTTACATAGAATTATTTCCTGTTTGGCCCCCCATAATGTATATGTATATATATGTATATGTATATATGTGTATATATATATATATATATATATACACACACACACACACACACACACACACACAACAGTTTTCTTTCCTTTGATAGTGTATTTCTAAATTTGAATTGTTACAGGAAGTTGGGACGTTTATTTACAAATACACTAGTATATGTGGCCCTTAAAACTAACAGAAGCCGATTAAAAGCCAGAAAACTTCAAATCAAACTATTTCGATTTCTTGAGTCCAGATTTTTTTTTTTTTTTTTGGCAAACATTAATGTTAGGCCTGTGAAAACTCCACCATGCCCCCACCAAAACTGTTTTGCCCCCTTTCCTGTTCTATTAAACTGCCTAAATGTCTAAAAAAAATACTTTAAAGTTTCAAAAAGGGATTGCTTTAAAGTTATTTATACTGGATGGTTTTCTTGGAAGAAAATAAAAAAGAACACGGATGCTTAAATATTTTATGAGAGGGATGAATCACACACCACAGCCGTTGGAGTTTGACCGCCTCTGCTTGTGTAGCACGCGATAATGACCACAGCTAGTCAGTTCACTGGTGTCTGCGCTCTGTGCTTCCGTCTTTCTGTTGCCAGTTTTCATCTTTCATGGGGCCAGATGGCCATTTTTACATTTCTCTCTTAAAATGTGTCATCTTAAATTCTTATTTCATTTATATAACTCCCCCTAAATCCTGTATACGTTCAGTTCTTAACTTTCTCGTGAAAGTGGGAAAGGTGGGAGGGCCAGGCACCAGAGTTGCCCATTCAGGCTGCCCCTCCCTCGTGAGAAATGCATAAAGTCTGCCAGGCACCACAGCCTTTCCTAAGAAACAGAATTGCAATGGCTCACAGCAGCATGCATGCATACACCACGTTCAGATGGGATGCTAGTGCACTACTGAACTTACTGCATACTTTTTTTTAGAATAATATATCAAAAAAAAATTTTACAAAAAATTATACATACAGTAGGCTATATGTTATAAAAAGCATGCTTCGATTAAATATATATATATATATATTTAATAAAAATATAGATTTAATCCTACAATTTGCACACACACACACACACATTCATTTGACACAGTGCAATCTCTAGGCGCTTACCATAACCTTACCCATCACAACTAAGTGCCTAACCCGAACCCTTACCCTAAACCTACCCTTTATCTAATTAAAACCTTATCCCTAAAACCAAGTCTTGACCCTCGAACAGGCCTAGCGGTCTCAGAAAGTGAAGACCGGCCAAAATGTCCTCACTTTACTCTCTTTGTCCTCACTCCAATGGTCTAAAACTCAAACTGGTCCTCACAAAGATAGTTGTACAAGTACACACACACACACACACACGCACGCACACACATACAGTGCTGGTCAGAATTACTTTGTAAATATGATCAAAGATGGCTGTAAAAAATAAATTGTTAATCCTTTTGATATTTTATTTTAAAAAATAGCAAAAATCTAACCTTTCATTGAAGTAAAAGAATTGAAAGTGGGGGGAAAATCACATTATGAAATAAATGTTTTTCTCCAAAACACGTTGGGAACAATTATAAAAATATTTGCCTCCTTTTATTAAATACTTTTTGCAACCTCCTTTTTCCAAGATAACACCTCTGAGTCTTCTCCTATAATGCCTGATGAGTTTGGAGAACACCTGACAAGAGATCAGAGACCATTCCTCTATACAGAATCTCTCCAGATCCTTCAGATTCCCAGATCCATGTTGGCGCTTCTTCTCTTCAGTTCAGCTCACTCATTTTCTATAGGGTTCAGGTACAGTATATATAGAGAAATTAAAACAAATTATATGAGAAAATTATAAGTTACTAAAACTGATAGAGCATATATGGACATATATAATAAAATGGTAATATTTTTGTTTTCATTAGTTCCTTTTGTTCATGTGTCATGTTCTTATTGGTTCATTGTGTTTATTACTTTCTGGTGTGTCTTGTTACTGTATGTCATTACTTCTTTGTGTAAATATATCCCTCATGTTTCTATTGTCTCTTGTCTAGTTTTGTTAAAGACCCTTTTTTGTTTGTAGTGAAAATCAAGTTTTTAATGTTGTTTATATGTTTATGTGGTGTTTTTAATATGCTTTAAGACAAAGCATGTGCAAATTCATAAGTCAACACCATTGCTTATTTTCTCCTTAAAACTGCAGTGAACCAAGGACAGTCTCAAAAACGCTGTTTGAAATCGCTGGTGTATCGCTGGTGCTGGTGTTTCTAGGCCTACATCACAAACTACCTTGTAACCAATCATGTCAATGTGCCGGTGGGCTTTAGCATATCATTAACTGTCGGCAAAGCCATTTGTGTGAACGATAACCGGTAAATTTTACTAAACTATACAGAGGGGAAAACATTTTTGGGGGAAATTTTTTATTTAGCATATTTCCATCTATGGAAAGGAGGTCACATATGAGCAGTATGAGGGCACACCCATTGCAAACGTTACCATTAACTATGCTGCAAAGCAGGGGGGAGTCTCAAGAGAAGCTAGGTAATACTGATATATTTTTCAGTTGATATGAAAAATCTGGTGTATACATTTAGAAATAAATCGTGATGTATGTGATGTATATTACAATGTTGCAATGAACTATATGCCTTTCTCCACTGACGTTCTTCAAAGCATCGTTCACTGAAGTTGTTCAAAGCATTTTGGTAACACTTTACAATAAGGTTCATTAGTTAAAGAGGCTATATGCAACTTTTTCCCCAAAATAAACGTAACAATAGCCTTTTTATTTGACCATTTATGACTCAAACATCTCCTGATGAGCATACTGACACCTTGTCAGCTCACAGTGGGTGCACCTATAAGCCTGTATCCTATTTTTCCTATTTTCTGTCGGTCGGATTTTTCACGCGCTGTCTGCGGTTAACATGATTAGTTAACACGATTAGTTAACATGAACTAATAATGAACAATACTTCTTCAGCATGTATTAATCTTAGTTAATATTAATTTCAACATTTACTAATACTTTATTAAAATTAAAGGTTGTATTTGTTTACATTAGTTAATGCACTGTGAACTAACATGAACAAACAATGAACAGCTGTATTTTTATTAACTAACATTAACAAAGATTAATAAATACTGTAACAAATGTATTGCTCATTGTTAGTTCATGTTAAAGTTAATACATAATGTTAAGAAATTAACCTCATTGTAAAGTGTTACCAGCATTTCAAAGGATGCTGATTTTTAGAAGGCAGCTGTCTGACTCTGAGATGGCGACCGGGAACATGGTTTGTGTAACATTAGCAACACATTATTAGCTGTTTGATAATGTAGTCAAGCAAAAGGCTAATCATATTAATAACCTTTATTATCCGACATTGTAGAGAGCTATACATAAAACCCATTACCATTCTGAAACCTCGACTTGTCCCACATGGAAAGAACCTACATGAGGATATATGCGCATATATGAAACCTATATGCAGTTTATATGCACATATATGCTGCATATACAGCATATATGCACATATATGATAATATATATGCTGCATATATGCATATATATGCCACATATAGGCATAATTGAGGTGCATATATATGCATATACAGGCCATATAGGTCTCCTGTATTGCTACTTTATATCCACATATAAGCCCTATATGTACATACAAGATATGTCATATAGCTCATGGCAGGATCTGGTCATTTTGTAGCTCATATCTCACTTTGGCAACTGTCATACATGATGCCTAGCTCAGATAGGCACATCTATCAATTCGAAGCTCACGGAGCTGAGAAGATCAAAAAGATAAATTGTTTGTTTTTTTCTGTTCAGTTTTTTGTCTTTTTTTTTTTGTTCTTGTACTATTTGATTGTTCTTAAGTAAATAAATAATGTAAATTTCTACATTTTGGGCTTTTATTTATGTTGCCTACTGTAAAAAAAAAAAAAAAAAGGTGTAATTTTACAGGTAATGGTCTGTATTTTTTACAGAATTTTACCGTTTTGTCATTACAGTGAATGCCTGTTATTTTACAGATATTTGCTGTAATTTAAAGGTCCACTATTAAATTTACAGGTAATTGCTTGTATTTTGGTTTTACATCAATTTTACGTTTTTAAAAGGAACTTGTCTGTATTTTTACAAAGTAATATTTTACAGATTTTTTCTGTGAAATTAGAAAAAGAAAAGAAGGTATAACTGCAGAAATCTGCATCTATTCAATATGTTGTCCTTACAGATTATGTAATGTGGGGGTTAAAGTGAGTTTTTTAAGGTTAAATAATATGTACAGTAGCCTACATAGGCTAGGCCTGTATTGAATTATTTTTTATTGCATAGGCTATAGTCTTTTAATCTTGTCTTGAAAATAGATGCTCATTTTGATCATTATTTCATTGTCTTATTCTCCCATAATTTAATTTAATTAATATTTTTCCAAATCTCCTTTGCTGCATATTCAGGGCTTTGTGTATTGTGTGTGTGTGTGTGTGTGCGCGCGCGCGCGCGCGATGAGCAGATTCAAATTCGCCGCCATTACGTTTCCGCTGTTGTTTAATCCCGCACACAACGGTTAGCTGTCTGATCAGTCGACTTTGGACAAAAAAGAGGTTAAAAGTAAAATTAAAGAATTCATAAACAACAAATGGCAAGAAGAATGGAATAGTGATAACAAGGGTAGACATATGTACAGTATACAGAAACAAGTAGGAAATGGAAGAAGTGTTTTTAGGAATAGAAAAGAAGATACAATTATTTCTCGCATTCGAACAGGACACACAAGACTAATCATTCATTGTTCAAAATAGGAAAACATAAAACGGGTAAATGTAAGTATTGTGATCAGGCAAAAACAATTGAACATGTGTTAATAAAATGTATAAAATATGTAGAAGAAAGAGTAGAACTTATGAAGGAAGTAAGAAAATTGGGGGTTGTATCATTTAATATGGAAAGCCTACTGAAAATACATGCAGAACAAGATAAAATATATAGTGTTATAATGAAATATTTTAAAGCAATAGGAGTATACTGGAGAATATAAAGTGATGGGTATAAATAATATAACATTTAAATATATATAATCTTTACTAATTTAATTATTATTATTATTATTATTATTATTATTTTTCTCAACCTTATTGTTTACGTTGTTAATTTTTAAACGATTATTAGTGCTTCACACTCCAGTCCAGTTGGTGGCGGTAATGCACCGAAAGTTGGTTTGCCAACCGCCATAAAACTCCAGAAGAAGAAGAAGAAGAAGTCGACTTTGGATCTGTACATAGACAGTATAAGAAGTGGACAGAGCCATCTCATTGGATCTCAATTGAGACAAGTGAAGCCCATTTTTAGCGATTTCTTAGCACTTCCTTTCCTGACGCGCAGACTCAAACCGAGCAAAGCGTTACACGGACCACGTGAGCAACCCGTCTTTCTTCTAGTAGCTGTGCCAAGAGAAATCTGAATCATTCCCTTCCGAATCTTGCAGACACGGAGAGTGTGAGTAGGAATTGTCCATGAGCTTTGAGCATGAGCAACTTTTGCTAGGTATTCTGATTAATTATATTGTCATTTTGCCTCCACGTCCCCCCGATTGCCCGCGAGCTTCTCCTCCCGTCCATACGGTAATCTCTCTACTGTGCGACAGAGAGACGCGTGGTTATGACGCAATCGTTAGCCTACTTTTACAAAAACTTATTCTACGGGGCCATAACATAAGCTACAAGGTAATGGAGCATTTTATACATTGTCGTGTTTCTTTAGAAATAAATAATGGACAAATGGAGTCTTCAAACGCCTCAGATGTAAAGTTATTCGCTGTCAAAGTGACGCCAAAATGAATGGGAGTCAATGGGATGCTAACTGCAGGTGAAGTTCTGCTACAAGATGGTGGCACGCGGCCGGCTTCAACTTCCGGTCGACTTCCTTCCCGCCTGGATCTGTATCATGATCAAGGGCAAGCGGGAGATTTGAATTCAGTCTACTCTCGTGAAGTGGATTGTGATATTGTTCAAAGCAATCGTATTCGTTGAGAGCAGCCGTGAGCAGGAGCCCTGTTGTCAGTCAGTCCATTTGGATCACTGATCTATATAGATCAGTGGTTTGGATTCTTCGGAAATAACGCCCTTTTCAGTGAGCCTGGTTCGTCACAGCGGACATCATGCCAACCTATCACCGGCTGAGGTAAGAGTCTACATGTGAACGATATTTTATATTACATTTGTGTTAAGTTTACGTTACAGTTTTCAAGCTAACGTTAGCTTTTTAAATGATGTTCAGTTAACTGGCGAGAGCTGGAGGCAAAACACTGAAAATGTAGCATGCATCTTTACATGTTCCATCTGTTTTAAGAAAGATCAGTTGAACACACACCTCAAAAGACCTAAAACAAGCTTTCGTAGACTTGTTATACATATCAAAGTCCGTTTAATTGTGTATAAGATCTTTGTTAATACGCGATAGTATCTGTCAGTAAATCAATCTCTTAAATGGCGGGACATTTTGAAACACTAGTGTCTGGAAGCTGAAAACTCTTCTCTTAAAAAATAGTAACCACGTTTTTGGCGGATTTTTATTGCAATTTTTAATAACCACAGTTATACTACAAATAGGCCTAACGTTACCAAGGTTTTATAGTTCATTTTCATAAGGGTTAACGTGGCTATCAAGACCGTTAAGAAAACTAATTCAGTAAATACTGTACTTGTTGATGATACAGGAAAGCACATGAGACTAGAATAAGAACACCACATGATAAATTGCATATTCTGGCTGCATCTGCTTGCCAACACGTAGCTATATAATGTATATATGTGCATATATTAGGCTTAAAGTAAGTTGAGGTTTTGCATTGTCCTAGTTGAACATATTCTGACATGTGTAAATGTAATACTGAATTGTAAATAAATATATATATTGTTTATATATTGTGATTTCAGGTCAAGTGGAAAGCAGAATGATCATGGCAAACAAGGTATGGGAAGAAGTAATTTAAAATATTGTAATGGCAGAGTCTTCTGATTCCATATGATTGCACTAAAAGTGGCAGAAAATTTTATTTGTTTTATACTATATTTTCCCATGTGAATATTCATTTGATCCTTGTGAGGCCACTGCACAAGGTTTGGTTTTCTACAGTAAGACCACAATTGTGTTAGATTCCACCCATCTATATCTATCTATCTATCTATCTATCTATCTATCTATCTATCTATCTATCTATCTATCTATCTATAATTTTAGAAAGTTTAGAAACATTGGTTTTCCTATCACTTAGTGACATATACTGTATCTCTACCTTTCATTCCAGCCAGAGGATCTGACGGTTGCTGCTCGCATCTCAGCCTACCTGGAAAATTCTTGCTGGATGAATGACCTTCAACTCAACCCTGGCAAGACAAAACTGCTTATGGTTTCACTTTCACCCAAACCATGCGATCCTGCTGATTTGCCTTATACAACATCAGAAAGATCCGGCCCTTCCTTTCGGAGCCACACAACTCCTTGTCTAAGCTCTTGTTCTATCCAGACTGGACTATTGTAATGCTCTCCTGGCAGCTCTTCCAGCATCAGTCAAACCTCTGCAACTGATTCAGATGCTGCAGCAAGACCTAAACTCACTGCTTCAGATCTATGTGTCTCCAGAAGCTTGTGTTCTGCAAGTGAACGGCGCCTTGTGGTGCCATCATCCCAGAGAGACACACAATCACTTTCACTGACCTTTCCCTGGACTGTTCCCTGCTGGTGGGATGACCTGCCCAACTCAACACATTTTCAAGAAACCGCTAAAGATCCATCTTTTCATAAACACTTGACCCAATAATACTAAATCTTTGTTTTTTTTAAAAAAACAACAATAATAATTGCTATGAGTACTGTGCTACACTAACTGGGACTTGTCACTGCACTTGTTGCTTCTATTGTTCTCTTAATTTTTAAGTCACTTTGGATAAAATGTAAATGTGTAAAATAAGTTATATTAGAGTATAAAGGTACGGCAATTGCCTTTTAATGTGGATATTTTTACATGTTCTAAATTATATACTAAGATTGTATTTCCTATCATTCACGTATCTTGATGTTATGTGTTTATGTTTAATGAGTAAAACTGTAAGTGCAGGTATTCTGAACTTATACATTTAGTTAATTTAACAGAAATTGACTGTACATTTGCTATTATTAAGTACTTAATTAGAGATTGGTCAAAGTTTTAAAATTGGAAATGCAAAAATTAAATATACAATGTATGTAAATATACAAACTTTTAAATTTATTTGAATTTATTTGAATTTATGTACTTATTGCATTTTTATACATAACTTCACAGTTATTATACACAGAAAAACTATATTAAAAGATAATTACTGTAGATAGACAGCATTATTATAAAATAACTTTATAAAACCCTAAATTTACAGTTTAACCTAAAAGTTAAATGTTTTTTTTAATATAATATGACATCATTTATCCGTTTTTCCGCTGTTTAATAAGCCATTATCAACAGTAATGTACTGTAATTTAATTTGGAACTTTTAAAGTCAATTCTGTATTTTTACTGTTTTTGCCAGTAATTTTGTGAAATGGTTATTTGCCGTAATTTAACGGAATCCGTCTGGAAACTTTGCTGCCAGAGATTTACCGTTTGTATAAGGGATTTTTTTTTTTTTTTTTTTTTTTTTTTACAGTGTAGTAGCTATGGATTTTAATAATTTTAGTAATATATAGGTGAACATATAGGTGCATATATAGGTGAACATATAGGTGCACATATAGGTGAACATATAGGTACATATAGGTGCATATGTAGGTGCATATATGGGTGAACATATAGGTGCACATATAGGTGAACATATAGGTGCATATATAGGTGAACATATAGGTGTACATATAGGTGAACATATAGGTGCATATATAGGTGAACATATAGGTGCATATATAGGTGAACATATAGGTGCATATATAGGTGAACATATAGGTACATATAGGTGCATATGTAGGTGCATATATGGGTGAACATATAGGTGCATATATAGGTGAACATATAGGTGCATATATAGATGAACATATAGGTGCATATATGTACATATAATATAGGAAAACGGCCAATTTTATATATGTCGCATATATTAAAAACCTATATCAAAACCTATATTAAAACATATATGTTTATATAGGTTTTTTCCGTGTGGGGTAGACGAGCCTGTATAATTAACTCTTCCTCTTCTTCTTCAGGATCAGTTTATAGTTCAAACATAAATAGCTGAATCAAACCAGTATTTCCAACATCTACTACAGTAAAGTTGAGCAAGTGGATCAGGTATTCTAAGCTTGTGTAATTGAGTGGAAGCGTGGCTAATTTGCATATTCATGGTTCCACATATACTAAAAGAAGCAGGGTGTAGAGTTACATTCAAGCTATTTTAAAGCATGAAAAAAAATTCACAGGAATTTTTTTTTTCATTTTGGTGATCGAGGATGAGTTTTAAGGGATAAAATGATTGACTGCAGGGGGACTTTAAATGTAATCTGCTGTTAATGAGTTTCTTTGTTCATGATTTATGATCAGGTTTATGTCGAAGTCATTGTCTAGTTTTGTTTATTTGTATCTATTCACGTTTATTTAAATAAACTGCACATGGGTTAAACTCTGCTCGCCTTCAGTGACCTAAACATTACAACAGTAAAGGCCCCTTTTAATCATCAACATACATTGCCATACTCTTTCAATATTCAATTTGACTATAATTGGAGCAATCTAATTGTGTTGCATGCTTGCAGTGTACATATGATGTATGTCTTTGAATAATTTAAGTTTCAGCCTGTCGTTTCAGTCTATCTGCACTCCCTTTGGAGTTAATGGTGTTCAGCCATGTTTGATTTCATCTGTTCTGCAGGTCAAGAAGACTGTGAACTCTCAAATTACAAGCCAACAGAGGAATGAGATTAATTTCAACTGAATGAATACTGATCATTTTTGCTCGGTTACTGATACACATGCTAACCTTTGTCACTGAGACTGACACAAACTTATAAGAAAGATGAGTAATCTCGCCAAAAGTCTGAAATCAGATTTTTAAATATCTCTATAATCTCTATTTTATCAAATTCATTCAAGACTAACTGATCTGAGCTAATCAATTTACATTAACTCATGTGCACAGAAGAAAGCCATACTGGTTTGGAATGACATGACGGTGAGTAAATGACAGAATTTTCATTTTTGGGTGAATTATTCCTTTACGCTCTGAAAGTAATAATTATCTGTGAATATTATGTCATCATAATTTTCTTCTAAATGTGAACGTTATCTCTTGCTTACCACTTTTAAGTAGTACACTTCAAGTACACAGTCAGCATTGTTCCCAACAGAACTCAAACCCCCACAGTAATGCAATTTGCACTGAATAGATCCATCCCACTGCTTTTATTCAGCACTCAGTGATCCATAATGCCACAGGGCACTTATCACAGTGGTACTACTATCCATTTAGAGCAAGCTGTGGTTGTGTTAAACTTTTAGCATTCGACTTAAAATGCGAGTGGAATAGAATGAAGTGTGTACTTAAAGAATTTTATGGCATACCCTATTAAACTTCTAAGACTTTTAGCCTTAGATATGTTACAGGAATATGACACAGACCATGTAATAATACCTCAGAATTACCACATTTTTTCAGAAGTTTCAATCATTCTGCATATTGTGACCAGATTCTATGTGGTTTCTTTGGTCTAACCCATAGTGCAAAGATGGACCCATCATAGTGGTGAAAGAAATGCATATGTAAAATAATTTCCTCTTTTAAATGGGTCATGTGGAGTCGTTTGTGTGGCTGTTGCAGAAGATGCTTAGAATTGCGCCAAATATTCAATCCATTAAAACCAAAAACATACTGAACACTTGTAAACATAGGCATGATTCCTTGGTCTTGCATTAGTGCGTGGTAACAAACAAACCTCAATACATTTACATGTAGATGCTTATCCAATGTGTGCAATGTTTATTAGAAAGCTACTCCGTACTCAAGGGAGCACTGCGTTTCCTTTAAATATCATTAAAACCATCCCGATCTCATGAGAAAACATAACTATTTTATGAGGTGGCAATTTCATATGACTCATACAATTTGATTTGCACGAAAGCATACTATTCTTAGAAAAAATTAGGTTTCAACTGGAAATCAATGAAACGATTTTTGACACACTATAGGGTGCAGCAAAGGATGAAAATAAAACAGTAGAATCTATGTGCAGCAGGTTTATTTGAACAAAAACAAAAATAACAAACTCTTCTACTTCTCAGTAATCCTGTGAACCGAACAACCACATGATAATGACAATAACGAACAAACCCTTAGAACAAACTAAGGGCTAGATATACACAAACTAACGATGGGTGAAAAAGGGAACGTGTGATTTAATGACCTAATGAGTAAACAGGAACAAAAAACAATGGAAAATCAACTCAATGCCAAACTCAAACACAATGAGGAAACAAGACAACTCTAAAAGGGGAAAATATTGGGCCATAATGGAAAAGTTATTTTCTATTTCTGCCCTGTAGGTGATTTTTCATAGGAAATGCAGGCCTAAGCAAAGTTAAACATGTTATTTACTATAAAACTAATAAAATGAATGCTTATGTAGCATGACACTTGTGCATTAGCCTTCAACTGTTTTTATCAAAACAGTTGATTTTTATAAAAATTAAGTATTATTAAATTATTATTTTATTATATTGTTAATAAATATTCATTATTATTATAAATGTAAAAAAGTTCATCATTTGTTCAATTCACATTTATTTGTATAGGGCTTTTTACAATACATATCTTTTCAAAGCAGCTTTACAGAAAATGCAATGTGTCTACATCACAATTTAGAGTTCTGTTATCAGAGGTGACTGTGCCCAAGTAATGTATTTCAGAAATGTACATATACAAATCGTGCAGTTATCTAATAATGTATTCTTGTATGTAATTGTGTAATAATGTATCTAATTGCATCTTCTGAAGTCCTCGCAGGAGTTGTCGCCATCTCTTCACAGGTGTTGGGGCATCTGAAGTCTTCATAAGAGGCTGGATGCAAACTGGAGCTGACGTACTCTCTAGTTAACTTGGGATGGGCATCCCAAGATAAAACAGAGAAGCAAATGGAAAATAATTAGCATAGTTCATAACATTAAGCAAAGATAATCTTGTGCATTTGATCTGATGGAGTACAAGGTTATGACATGCATTAAGTGAATGCTTGGCTAAAAAAGATGTGTCTTTATCTAGATTTAAACTGGGACAGCGAGTCTGAGCCCCAAACATTATCAGGAAGGTTATTCCAGAGTTTAGGAGCCTATGCGAAAACGCTCTCCCTCCTTTAGTGGATATTCTAGGTACAACCAAAAGTCTAGAGTTTTGTGACCTTAAAGAGCGTGATGGATTGTAGGGCTATAGACGATTGGTTAGATATGCAGGAGATAAACCATTTAGGGCCTTATAGGTCAGTAGCAATACTTTGTAATCGATACGGAACTTAACCCTTTCACACGTAAGTTTAAAATATTCTGGCCGACACCCAAGCGTGAGTTTTTTAAGGCGACCTTTATTTAGAACGTGTCACTGTATTGTTTCCATGGTGACGTGTCATTGCTTGTCATTGCTTACTTGGTGCCACCATGTTTGTGCCTCATTTCAGAGAATCGGATCTGTTGGATTTACAACATGTGAATTCATCCACTTCTAATACACGAAAGTAAGTGGCCGGTGAACTTGGAGAAGAATAGAGTAAACTTTAAGGATACAATGTGTATCTGATATGAATTAAACGTGTCTTCTAATTATATTATATAATGGACATGATTAATATTGCCGCGTCCAGACATCAGTGTGTATTGTACAAACTGTAAATGTATTGCTTTTTTAGTACTTATGTGAATTTAAATGTCTGAAACCTAAAATAAACATTATTTGGTTGAAAACACACGTGATGCACTGACCGTTCTAATCACACCGGTGTGATCGTATGCTCCAGGGACCAGCCTAGACTGATCACACCGGTGTGATTGTACGTGCAAAAGGGTTAATAGGTAACCAGTGAGGGAAAAATAAATTAGTAGGTTGTGGCAAATATAAACTATACATGTTTCTGTAATTTAGTACTGTGACTTGACTTGCTTGGTTTGTGTGCACTGCGACTTGAGAATGACTCGAGATTTGATGTTTGAGTTTTAATTGTGACCTTAACATGTGTGACTAGCTCCCACCTCTGCAGGATGCTTAGTGGAACACTTGCAAAACAAACAGTGCTGTAACCATTTTGCTGTTTAATTTGGGTCATCTTTCCAATGTCGGGCAATGGAGCACTTTAATGGCTGGAAGTCAGGAATCAAGTAGGAATATCTTATATCCAAATCAGCACTTAATTCAAAATAACAATACTGGCATTAAGTATAATATAATACATTTATTTCAAAGCTGTTTGCTCCATTGCAGATGAGTAATTGGCTAAAATCTGCTCTTGACCCTTTTGGATGATATCTTTTTACACTTCAATACAGCCATATAATTCATGTAAATAACCTTATTCTATTGGAAGGTTTTAAATAAAGGATGGCTTTATCTGTCTATTTTATGATGGGCCTTTACTCCTCACACAAAGGAGATACTGGTTGCCTCATAAACCAGCACCTTTGATCCAGATCCCATCCCATAAAGAGGGAAAATATGTAAATAAGGGAGATAAATTACTGATGAAAGAAGCAAATGGGTTTGTCGTTGCAGGGTGGCATGTTTCTTTGTTCTTGTGTCTGAATGTTGTGCTGTGCTCTGGCAAGACTTTCTATCTCATAATTTCCACTTTTCCAACATTTAAAGAGACAGGTCAACTGAAAATGTCATCATTAACAAGATCTTTTGAACAAATTCTCAGCTGCTCTTTTTCATACAATGAAAGCATACACTACCAGTCAAATTTTGGATTAATTCACTTTTTATAATGTTTTTTAAAGAAGTCTCTTATGCTCACCGAGACTTAATTTATTTGATCAAAAATACAGTGAAAACAGTAATATGGCAAAAATATTATTACAGTTTAAAAGTAAAACTTAAAAATATTTTTTTTCCAAAACATCTCGCCTGAGGGGCCCAATCACCTTCAAGTGGTAACAGAAAAAGCCAATGCATATTGGCGAGTGAAATTTGCATTGCAAGCCGCTCCCCGCTCCTGGGTATATAAGGCAGCGTGCAAATACACAGTTTTTACGCTGAGGAGCTGAGACGGCGTCCTGGCCACCTGCGAAGGTACAGGAGTTGTGTCGACGGGCGTTAATGTCTCTGTTCCCTCCTTCAGCGAACACTAGGTTCATATGCTAGTTCATACACTAGTAACCTAGACATTCCCTATCGGCCAGTCATGTTCGACATTAACACAACAGAAAATGTCAATCACTGATCTTCCATTCACCCTAAACAGTGAGACTATTGGATAAAACTGAGAAAGTAGGCCTATTCCAACTGGAAATGAACGCTATTAAGGACAGCATGTGGAGTTATACATATGGACTGACCGTCAGGGCAGTAATAATAATAATAATAATAATAATAATAAATTTTATTTATAATGCGCCTTTCACATACTCAAAGCGCTACAGCATACATAACAACATAGTCAAACAATCAAACAAACATTGCAGTAGTAAAAAAAAAAATAAGTATCAAAAATACACAATTTAGTGTCTTAAGAAGTCTCTTAAAACAATCCACAGAAGCAGCATCCCTGATAGACGCAGGTAATGTATTCCATAACTTTGGCGCATTACAGGAAAAGGCCTTTCCCCCCATAGTTTTAAATTTACAACGAGGCTGACACAAAGAGAGAGAGCCAGCAGAGCGGAGAGAGCCAGCAGGAATGGACGGAGTAACCAAATCACAGATGTAATCTGGAGCCAGCCCATGTACTGCTTTAGTTAAAATCAGAACTTTAAAATCAATACGTGACTGAACTGGAAGCCAATGCAGTTGCTGGAGCACAGGTGTAATGTGATGGCGTGATGATGTGTGAGTCAAAACACGTGCGGCAGAGTTCTGTATATATTGAAACCTCTTAATAGAGTTTGCTGGTAAACCCGCAAAGAGAGAGTTACAATAGTCAAGCCTTGACGTGATGAAGGCATGGATAAGCCTCTCTGCATCAGGCCTAGAGAGAAACGGTCTAATGCGTGCAATGTTTCTCAGATGGAAAAAAGCAGCCTTCATTATGTTTTTAAAATGAGAATAAAAGTTAGCTGGGCATCAAAAATAATGCCCAAGTTACGAACCGTGTTACGTATGGAAGATATCTGTGGTAGATCCCGCCTTGTTCAGGGGTGGAGCCGTACAACAGGGAAGCCGTACAACATATCACAACATATGGGCATCTAGTCTAGTACAGGGGCCAACTGGGCATACACACAAGTACAAGACCTGGCGTCAGATGCCTCCACCGCATCTGACTGCCGAAGATGCTGGAGGAACTCCATAAGGGTTCACCAGCCTGGGAACTCAACTGAGGAGCAAAATAAGCATCAGAGGGGAATGGCGCAGCAAGCGTAACACAGAGCCACCCATCCCCATATCACCTTTTTGTAGACAATACATTGGAAGACAAAAGTTTGTAGAATCTTGCGAATATGTTAGATGTTGCCCAGCCCGCAGCTCTGCATATGTCTGCCAGAGAGGCTCCGTGCGGCAACGGCCAGGAGGAAGCAACACTCCGTGTTGAGTGAGCTCTCACTCCCAGGGGGCACGGCTCGTCTTGGGATTGGTATGCTAAGACAGTGGTGTCCACTATCCAGTGGGCCAACCTCTATTTGGAGACAGCCTTTCCCTTCTGCTGTCCTCCATAGCAGACAAAGAGCCTGTGTGAGGTTCTAAAGCTCTGCGTGCGGTCCACGTACAAACGCAAGGCGCGAACAGGACACAGCAATGCAAGGGCTGGGTCTGCCTCCTCCGGGAGCAGTGGTTGCAAATTCACCACCTGGCCGGATGTCTCAGGATGACGTGAGAGTTAGCTGGCCGAATTCCAGGCCTGCTTCGTCGATCGAAAATGCCTGCAGGTCCCCCACCCGCTTAATGGACGTGAGCGCAGTAAGGAGCGCTGTCTTAAGAGACAGGATTTTAATCTCAACAGACTGCAAGGGCTCAAAGGGTGCTCTCTGTAAGGCCATCAGGACCAAGGAGAGGTCCCAAAAGGGGATGAGGTGTGGCCGAGGAGGACTCAACCTCCTGGCGCCTCTCAGGAACTTGATGATCAAGTCGTGTTTCCCCAGAGACTTAACGTCTACTACATTCGTGGTGTGTGGAAATAGCAGCAACATACACTCAGGGTGGCAGCCTTCGCTCCAACCCGCCTTGCAGGAAAGAAAGGACGACGTTGACAGGGCATCTACGGGGAGAACACCAACCAACGAAGAGGTTCGTTCCACTTCAAAGCGTAAGCGCGCCATGTAGAGGGGGCTCTAGCTGAAGTGATAGTGTCAACTACCATTGGAGGTAGGCCACCTAAGTCCTCTGCATCCCATCCAAAGACCACACTTGGAGGTTCCAGAGGACTGGAAGTGGGTGCCAGATGGTGCCCCTTCCTGGAGAAAGCAGGTCCTTCCTTAGGGGAATCTGCCAGGCATGAGTTCTGGGAACCAGGTCCGGGTGGGCCAGTACACAGCAACCATCAAGACCTGCTCCTCATCTTCCCTGACCTTGCACAGTGTCTGTGCGAGCAGGCTCACTGGGGGAAACGCGTACTTGCGTAGGCCCCGGGGCCAGCTGTGTGTCATTGCATCCGTGCCGAGGGTCCCCTCGGTCAGTGAATAGAACCACTGGCAGTAGGTTGTTTCCGAGGTCGTTAACAGGTCTACCTAAGCGACCCCGAAGTATTCCCAAATCAGCTGGACTGTCCGGGGGTGGATTCTCCATTTCTCCCTGGACGTATGCTGTCATGAGAGCTCGTCGGCCGCACGATTGAGCTCGCCCGGGATGTAAATGGCACGATGTGACCTGAGTCACTTCTGACTCCACAGGAGGAGATGGTGGGCGAGTTGCAACATATGGCGGGAGTGTACCTTGGCAGTTGGTGTACACAATGGTCGAAGCATTGTCCATCCGGACCAGCACATGCTTGCACCGCAGAAACCGGTGCAGGGCAATGTGTACAGCTAGCAACTCAAGGCAATTGATATGCCACTGCAGGTGGGGTCGTGCCCAGGAGCCCGAGACTGCTTGACCGTCACATACAGCACCCCAGCCCGTGCTGGAGGCATCTGTTGAGACAACAACATGCCTGGACACTTGTACTAGGGGAACACATGCCCATAGAAAAACAAGGTCTGACCATGGGCTGAAAGGTTGTGAAGCCAGCGCTGAATCGGTCTCATATGAAGCAATCCGAGTGGCGTGACTGCGGCTGCGGATGCCATATGCCCCAGGAGCTTCTGAAATCATTTCAGTGGAACAGCTGCTCTTGAACGAATTCAAGCAGTTCAGCACTGACTGGGCGAGCTCGTTCGTGAGGAGCGCTGTCATGTTGACCAAGTCCAATCTCCAGAAAAGAGATTCTCTGCACAGGGGAGAGTTTGCTCTTTTCCCTGTTGACCCGAATCCCTAAGAGGCTGAGGTGCATGAGCACTATGACCACGAGATGGTCATCTTCCCGCAGTGGGTGCATGACTCATCAACGAACACCACCTCAGTGTGCTTACGGCCCAGACACTTGAGGCAGAGATCATGGCTGTCAGATGGGGCCAGGAAAAGATCGCATTCAGAAACACATGGTTGGAATGACATCTTTAAAAAGACAAAATGTCACACCCTTGTTTACTCTTTTAGGGAAACCGCTCTTTAGATGTTGAAGCACCCAGGGGAACAGCCGCTGCATCAGACTGTGCACTCCCAGCAACCGTGACCTCGACTGGAACGCCTGGAACAGGAATAGACTCTAGTTATGATTCTGTCATGAGCGATGATTGAAAACAAAGTGAAAACCAGGTCTGCTTGGCTCAGAAGCAAAAGCTTAATGTTGAGTATTTATAGGTATAGGTATAGGTATAGGTATAGGTAGACTTTATTAATCCCACACTGGGGAAATTCACTTATTACAGCAGCTCCATAAAAAATTTGCACACTGTCTTATATACCCGAAAGAGGGGGAATTATTTATTATTTTCAATGTTAAAATAATTTTTGTAGAAATTGTGATACACTACCTTTGGCTTATATATGGCTTATATATTTGACTGTTTTTTTTTCATTATTGGTTTATTATGATGTGCTATTGTGACAGTAATCATATAATGAAATATGAAAAGTCCTGCAGGGAGAGCACTTCTTATAATTGTTTCATTATTTCAGTAACATTCCCTTCATTCTTCACTTAAAAGGTACATAATAATATTTATCATTACTATTAGAGAGATAATTAACCCCAAAACCTACAATTCTTTAATTCACATAGAAATTAAACACTTTAAGACTTTAAGAGTACATAAATTATCCACAACACCAGATTTAAACCCACATCTCCTAAATGAGAACCACAGCTTATTATGTCTGGAGCTTGTGTGCTAACTGCTAGAACTCTGGTCCAACAGTGTTTGACCTTATACACTGGATGCAGTGTCGTCCTCTAAGTTAATGACGTTGTTGAGGACGAGGTGAAAAATACCTTGGCTGTTTCTCCAGCTCTGGGTTTAGCAGATCAGTGTGGTATGTGCCTCGTCTCTTTAAGCCCTGCAGCCTGAGGCTGTTCTGTCTCCTGTCTTCTATCAGCACTCACAGTAAAGTTCTTGTTGACTATTTCGGCCACAAGCGTGCTGGATAAACTGCATCAGAGGAAAAGTGGGGCCCAGATGGGTGGCTTAACCAGGGAGAAAGGTCAAATCATTTATGGACGTGTATTACAAGATGCTGGAACCAATTTGCTGTGTGCCACCTGTCAGTGTGGTTTAGTAAATTCTTTATCAATTGTAACAACAGATTTTAGAAAACCTTTTATAATTGCATAAAATAATAGGATGCTCATGTTGAAAAGACTATCCAACTTTATCTTGTTGAAAACATGAGGGAAGCCATTGACAGATTTGACCTTTGTATACATTTAAGTTGAAAAGGAATATTATCTTCACAGACATCATTTGTAAGTCAACCATCTTGTACTCATAGACATTGTATACAGTAGCAAAATTTAAGAATGAATGAGTGTTACACAATTTCGAACAAAATCTGGCTCAAATTAACTTAGTTTGGAGTTATTTTCAGATGTTCAAAACAGCTCGCAAGAACTTTCCAGAAAACGTTGCGCCATCTGTTAAACTTTTGAACTGCCATTGGTGGTCCTTATACACTGGGTGTGCTCTTTTTTTTTTTTTTTTTTTATTGCTTATACATTAAAAGTGGTACTTGAGGCCCACTTATTTAAACCATTCACTCATCTAATCTTGAGACAAAGTTTGCAAAACTGCAAACACATTATCTGCAAGTTTTTGCAAAATGCTAAACACAGTTTTCTGCATTAGACGAATCATTAAAAAAAATAACAGCTCTTGTATTAAATTTGTGAAACACTGCCATTTAAATGGCACACTCATTTACCGATTACCTACACCCAACAATCATGTGTGAAACACTTACACATAATTAGTCCACTTATAAAAAAAAATCTTTTGAGAAAGAATTAATTTATTTTTACCCCCTTGCATGTCTGTTTCTAATGTAAATATACCTAATTTTATGACTTAGAATTCAAAACTGTTTTGAGAAACAAATAAATTTTTCACCCTTGCATTTCTGTTTATTTTGTAAATATATACTGAATATGCATACAAGTCAATGATCCTCTATTTCTATAGCGTTTTATAGCCTACAATACAGATTGTTTCAAAGTAGCTTCACAATAGTAAAATTTAAATTATGCTGTAAAGCAGCTCTAACAAGTCAAGTGTCATTATACTGCTCAAGTCAGATCAGTGTTGATTCAATTCAGTTCAATAACTGTAAAATTCATCAATTGTGCACACATACACACACTGTATACAGTGTATTTGTGCACATGTACGTTTGACAAACTCCTACACTCCACTGCACACTGAGCAAACAAAAGACAAAATATAGTATTTGTTTATATTATATAAAGTTTACATTTTTCACATCTGTGTGTATTTTGCCGTGCAAATGGCTAATCATTTGATGGTTTGTGTGTAGACTTACTATGCAAAAAAAGCCATTTTAAAATAGTTTAAATAGTTTTGAATTAAATGTGTGCTTTTACAAGAGATGTGTGATGTTTTGCATGTTGTGTGCATGTTTTCTGGTTTTGTGTGTAGAGTTTCATGAAATGGAGCCATAATTTCAGAAATTGCGTGTAAGCAATTATAAAAAACTGTAATAGAGTGCACTGCAAAAAATGCTTTCTTAATTAGTATTTTTGTTTTGTTTCCAGTCCAAATATCTAAAAATTCTTAAATCAAGAAGCATTTACTAGAGAAGTAAAATGACATAAGGAAATTCAATTTTGTTTTAAGATAAAAAGAAAGTAATTTAAGTAATTTTTGCTTAAAACAAGCAAAATTATCTGCCAATGGGGTAAGAAAAATGATCTTGGTTTCCATTTGAATTCAGATTTTTTTTCTTGTTTTCCATTCGAATTCAGATTTTTTTTCTTACCCCATTGGCAGATAATATGTAAATTTGTGCTGTGCACTTTACTCTCAATAACAAAATAAAAACATAACAAAAATGACAGTGGTGAGAAAGCAGCAGATAAGAAAGCATCTGATCATGTGGATAATTTTGCACAAGCTCTGCAATTCACTGGCATCATGTTGAGAGATGAGGTTTGATACCCCAGGATACCTCAACGCGGTGGCATCAGCTACAGAAAGGGATAGCGATGGGTCGTTCGATCTCTCCCATCCTTTTCACTCTAGTGTTCGAGATCATCCTAATAGGAGGAAGGCAAATGGTTTGCAGAGTTAGATTGCAATCAGTCCAGCGGCTTCAGGCCATACGGGTCTACATGGATGATGTCACTACACTTCTCCAAACGGTGGCATGCACCAACAGGCTACTGTGGAGGCTGGATGAGCTGCTACAGTGTATGAAGGTAAAAGTTGCCAAGTCTCGCAACCTATCAATCCGGAAAGGAGTGAGTAATGACAACATCTTCTCAGTTAACGGTGAGAGAATCCCACTGTTGGCAGAACAACTCGTACTAAGTCTTGGAAGGCTCTATACTCCTGAGCTATCTGACAACCTCTTTGACATCTCATCTGATGGATCGGTTGAGCAGAATTGACCAAAGCTTTCTACCAGGAAAGTTCAAGGTCTGGTGTTAGCAGTTCACCCAATACCAACATTTGATGTGGCCCCTTAAGTTGTGTGACATCACCTTGAGAGCAATTGATGGACTGCAAAGCCAACATCTATATCCATAAATGGCTGGGCCTCCCACAATGCCTTTCCAACAAAGCACTGTTCGGAAGAAACACCTTACAGCTTCCCTTGAAATGTATCAGCCTGGGCTACAAGCAGGAGACTCACCTGACCCCAACATCCAAAAATTCAAGGTCCAAGTTCGTTCTGGACAAAAGTGGAATATAGCAAAGTTAGTAGATCAGGCCATCAACCAGCTGAAACATCAGGAGATTGTTGGGTGGCTGCAGACAGGCAGGGATGGCCTTGGATGGGGAATGGCCACAAAAATGAGAAGAGAAACCTGGTGATCTCAGAGGTTACTAAGATGGAGGAGGAGACTTACAAGATCTAAGCAGTGAGCCAGGGAGGCAGTTGTAGACGGGACCATAACATGGGTGGATATGTGGAGAATATCCCAAGCAAGGTTGAGCTTCACCATCCAGGCCACGTATGACACCCTTCCTAGTCCTCGGAACCTACACATGTGGTACAGTTTGGGGGAGTCCTGTCAACTTTGTAACCACAAGAATCCAAACCTGCGGCACAAACTTTCTTCCTGTAAAGAAAGCACTGATGCAGGGCCGCTATAGATGGTGCCACGACCATGTCCTGCGCAAACTGGCCGAAATCCTGGAAGTAGGCAGCCTGGAGGCAAAATGGGCTAGTCTGGCAGCACCACAGCGGCTGAAACAGGTAAGGAGGTAGTAGCACAGTGTGGTAGATGTAGATGGTCCCTTCCTCATACAGAGATGAGTGGAACTTGAGTGTAAATCTTGAATGCCAATTGATGTTCCCTCATAAGATCACCACAACCTTGCTTCGGCCAGACATTGTGCTCTGGTCCACTTCTACCAGGCTGGCCATCTTGGTAGAGCTGACCGTGCCATGGGAAGAAGGAATGGTGGCTGCCTACGAGCAGAAAAGTGAAAGGTACAAAGATCTGTTAGCTGCATGTTCACAAGCCGGGTGGAGGGCATTAACATTCCCGGTAGAAGTTGGGGGCTTCACTGGAGCATCCACCCAATGTCTCTTGAAATATTTTGGAGTCAGAGGAGCAGAACAGCTGAACTTTTGGTTCTGGCTCCGGAGGAAAGATGAGATGTGGGTAAAAATGGATCCTAGGGCTGGCTGTAGGGAGACATCCCTGCCATTGCTCCACCACCTTGATATGTTCCGGGATTAAAGGAGCGAAACATCAGTGAAGTGTTGCTCCTGGCTGATGATCTTACAGCCAGGACGCTGGCACTGGCAGAGGTGTATCTGGCAGAAATGCCTTGCAGGTGTAACTACCTGTGCAGGTGTAACTACCTGTGCAGGTGTACGCACCTGTGCTTCCAACTGATTATAAAGTATATTTTAGACTATAGATCTGTCTATTTGAGACTATAGTTTAAATAATACTTTGCTTTGCATGACACATTGCCATTACAGTACAGAATAGCTCTTTAGGCATTATCCTGAACACTGTATATGCATTCATTTCATGTGTCATAGAACGGAAAATAGGCTGTCTGGAGCATGAGTAAACATCACATCCTTTTGATTTTACCGGCAAAAGTCAGTAAAACCTAAGGAGTCAGGGAAGGTCTTGTTTTTATGTTATGTTTCAAGCTGTTCACACATTGGGAATAAAAAAAAAATTAAAAAAAGATTAATACATGAAAATTATTACATATTACCCCTTTAGTATCTGCTAACACTTTGTCCCCCAACATACATTCTACTAAGTAACTTTGCACGTACATGTCAACTTATTCTTCTAAACCCAACCCTAACCTAATTAGGGCCTGAGCACCGATGGTGAGAGGACCCTATTGTTTTTGCTCCGTTTATTATTCTCCTTCTTCTTCTTCTTCTTCTCCAAAGTGAATCGCTTTTTAGAGGGCCTTAACATGCTCGAAAACTCATGAAACTTTGCACACGCTTCAGAAGTGGTGAAAATGTACGTGTGATATGTGATATGATTCAAAATTGGGGGGGGCAAATTTGGTAAATTATTGCCCCCACATTTTGCCCCGGCTCTAGGTTTCACGTACAGTTTGAAATTTGGTACATACATGTACTGACCCAATACCTACAAAAAAGTCTCTTGGAGCATAGCCCTAAACACAACAGGAAGTCAGCTATTTTGAACTTCCTCCTAGATTTTGTGCATTTTTCGTAATTTCCTGATGTTGTACTTTAACGAACTCCTCCTACAGTTTTGATCTGATCCTCTTCAAATTTGGTGAGTGTAATCTTAAGGCCTTTGCGACGTTAAATTGCGAAGATCTTGAGTTTTCGTTGAAGGGTGTGCCCTCGGCGGCCTGACAAATGTTCACCCAATTTCGGCCTTCTGGTGATATATGTATGATCAGATAAGTTCTCTGTCAATATTGCTTGCAGTTCCGATGTTGCTAGGCAACCACAGACAGCCTGCAGTAACTCAGGCATACAATGTCCAGTCTGTCCCAAACTTCACATGTTTGATAAGAGTCCTGTCCTGAACACATGACCATGCTCATATTTGGTTATAGCAATAGCGCCACCTGCTGGTAGCAGGAAGTGTGGCAAATACAAAACGTGCTCGAAAAATCATGAAACTTTGCACACGCTTCAGAAGTGGTGAAAATTTACGTGTGATGTGGTTTTCAAAATTGGGTGGGGCAAAATGGCTTAATTATTGCCCCTACATTTTGCCCCGGCTCTACGTTTCACGTACAGGTATGAAATTTGGTACATACATGTAATGGCCCAATACCTACAAAAAAGTCTCTTGGAGCGCAGCCCTAAACACAACAGGAAGTCAGCTATTTTGAACTTCCTCTCAGATTTTATTTTTCAGACACAACATGCAAAACATCAGACATCTCTTCTAAGAGATTAAGAAACACTGAATTCAAAACTATTTGAACTCTTCCAAAAATTTTGTTTTTGCGTAGTAACTCTACACACAAACATCAAATGATTAGCCACATACACACCAAACTACACACAGATGTGAAAAATGTAAAACACTACTATCTTGTATCTTTTACTTGTTCAGTGTGCAGTGGAGTGTACAGGAGTTTTTCACACGTACATGTATGTGCACAAATACACTGTATGTACAGTATGTATGCACAACAGGTTAATTTTACTCAATCAATACGGAACTGACTTAAGCTGAATAATGACACTATTGGGTTGTTAGAACTGGTTTACAGGATAATTTGAATTTTAACGATCTAAGCGAATGGTCTAAAGCGCAGGGGTGTAAGTTCACTTAGGGCGTGTCCGAATCCACGGGAAAAATGGTCGAAAAGGGTTGTCCCTATTCTCTTAATGAGTAATGGGTGTGTTTTGGGATTTATGTGTGTTAAACCAATCAGAGTCTCATCTCCCATTCATTGCGCCGGGTGTAAGATAGGGCCCTTAGTGTGTGTGTGTGTGTGTGTGTGTATGCACACACACACATATATATATATATATATATATATATATATATATATATATATATATATATATACATATATATACAGTATATATACATACATATATATATATATATATATATATATATATATATATATATATATACATATATAAATATATATACATTTATATTTACACTATAAACAGAAATAAAAATAACTGTGTTTGTTTTGATTTCTAAGTGATCAATTTATGTATAAGTGTTTTCACACATGATCATTGGCAGTAGGTAATCGGGAAATGATAGTGCCATTTAAATGGCAGTGATTTCTAAATGAAACAAAGGAGCTGTTAGTTTTGAATGATGTGTGTAATGTAGAGAACTTTGTTTAGAGTTTTGCAAAAAGTTTGTTTTACAATAGCAACCTGAGTGTAAAGCGTATTTGTGCTTGTAGTTTTGCAGACTTGGTCTGAAGATTCGGTACATGAGTAAATGGTTTCACTGAGTGAGCTTAATAATAGTAGTAGTTTAATAAGTCTAATGAGAGTTAGTTGATATGTAATTGCAAAGTTAGTTATACAGTAGTTAGTAGAGTGTCAAAAGTGGACTATCGAAATAAAGTGCAACCCAAACTTGATTATCTTGACTTTTGATTATTATTGACTTTTTTTAAATGTAAATGTCACAGGTTATATAAACTACATGTGAGTTTGTTGGGTTTTATTGCATGCAAGTTTTGTTCAAATGGATCAAAAATAACACATATTTTACACAAATTGTGTAATTATATCACATTAGTGTGTAAAATATTGTTGTGCCGTTGATATGTATTAATGCACATGGAAACGTGGGTGGAATAAGCCACGACAAGGAGAGTCCTTTCACAAGTTTTACTAAAGTTCTTCGGACACAGATGTAAGTTACAGTTCACAGCACACTCACCAACAGTGTTACATTCATGAACACAGACTTATATCAGGTTGCTGCAGCTGATAAGCGCTCTTGCTCCGGCACTGGACGGCAGTTTTTCCGATGTGCGATGAGCATGCGAGCGAGAACAACAACTCCGTTACCAACGTAACTTCATACTCTATACTTAGGAGTGCGTATCTGAACATCCAATGAGCTACAAGAACACAGCAGGCAGTTAAGGGACTTAAAGGGTGTAGCGACTGGATCAATCAGACACACACATATTATTCATTTATTTAATGAATAATCCAGCAAACTCACTCTCCCAAATAAGGCCTGTGAAACGTTCCCCAAATGAAGCTAACACACTGGCAGGAAGCAGTGTCTTGTTACAGGACACACACTGAGACTGGGTTTTACGACGGTAAAGAATGTCCTGAGAGCTGTGACTCTCACTTAAATTCTTGCAGAGGAAGAGAAATAAAAACCCTGTCAATCGTATATATATTCTATATATAACCACTTGATAAATGTGTAAACATGTATCTAATTTTCCCATCTCATGATTTTCCCTTTTATGTGGCGTTTGTATTCTTGTAAACTCAATTGGGTAATGTTTCAGACTTTGCATATTATGGTTAACCAACATTATATGTGCGGCATGTTTGGTCTCTAAAAAATCCAATCTTCGTCTCCGATTTGTTAATGTACATTACATGTTGCTAACTTTGTGATGCATTAGTATTATAAGAATCTTAAAGATTCTTTTCTTAAACACCCAATGAAAGTACATATTCAAATGCCCTGCTAGGACACAAAGGATCGTAAAATTTCCCCCCAAAGGGAAATCTTCTCATTGGCTCTTGCCCCTCCAGAGGTTGTGCCATCTTCACGCTTTAAAGTCACTGATCAGCTTTTAGCTCCCTCTTACTCTTTTTCTGAAATGCTGACGTGAAGATGATGCTGAACTAGAAGCCTCTAAGGACCCACCAAGCTTGTGCCAGGCTGCGGCCTTGTCTTTCCATTCACCAAAGATACTCTGACTACCACTGGTTCTCTCTCATCAAGACCACATCAGCAAAGATCAACTGGAGCCTCAACAAATTGCATCAGGACAGTTTAATTCAAATGGGCGAGACATGCAAGTATCAAACTTAGTCTCATTATTTGATACATTAAGTATCCTTACCCCTTTAAAGAAGGGTGTTTTAGAACTAAACTGATGGTTTGCTCAAGGCTGTTGATCTGCTGAATTTCAAACAATGCTATAACTTCTTGCTTTCCTGTATTCTGCTTCAGCTCTTTTTCCCTTGGTAAACTGTATGCATGTATGTGTGTGTATGTTAGAGTAGTTTAAGTGTTTAGACTAGTTAATAAAATCTTGTTCATGTCACATGTAAAGTTGTCCGTGTCTCAAGCTCATAACTGGAGTCACTAATCATTTAGATCTTGGTTACTGCTCTTAGTAGTATTGTAAATTAAGAAAGACATTTCCCATGCCCCGGAAATGTACATTTCTTAGAGTTAATAAACAATTGATCCTGAGTGTTCATGGGACAAATAGGTTCATTGATTATAATATTAATTTACGACAGTAAATTAATTATATTAACTAATCCAAATATTCATAATCAATTATAACCAGTTATTATTGATTATTAATATTTCATATAGAGCTAATTTGCTACAAGGGCCAGGTTACAACACTATCCTCTTTTAGTAGTACTGAGTCCCTTCAGTACAAATAACCCAAAAACAGTAACTAAAAAATTGTACATGTAATAATGAACAGTAAGTACCTTTAGCCTGGAAAAGTCCTCAAAGGCGTTAACTCTGAAATAACAGTCCATAAGTGCTTGCACTTAACTGAAGTCTGGAACAGTCATTCTCTTTTCTCTTAATCATTGTATCTTGCAGGCTTAAGAATTTCTCTTCCTTTGTTTGTCCTCTTGATTGTTTCTTCTTGTCCTAGGTCTAACATAAACCCAAGTTCTCTTTCTTTTCTTCTTCGTCGGCAAGCTGCTGGCTGACGTTTTCTTCCTTTGTCCAGGTTTTCCTTGGGCTCCAGGTCAGAAGATACTGAATCTGTTTCACTACTGTCCTGGGTTTCGAGCTGTTCAGGTTCAAGCTGAGGTTCTTGAATGATAGGATTATCCGGGGTGCTCTTTTGCAGAATCTGGCTCCTTTGGCGCTTAACCCATGCTGGAATCACCTCACAGTCATAAGGTTTGAGACGATCATGATGCATGATTCTCTTGTGTCGTAACCCCTGAACCTCATAAAGTACAGGGCCATGACAGGCAGATATCACAACGGGCCCTTTCCAAGGTGCTTGGAGTTTTGGACTTTGTCTCTTCTTTTTGGTGCTATCCCTAATATACACAAGATCTCCCACACTATACATCCTCTCTTGAGCCCTGAGATCATACGTCTTCTTTTGACGTTGTTGAGCTGTTCGAAGGTGCTCTCTGGCAGTGTCGTGTGCTTCTTTTAAGCCTTTTTCCAAGTTGTATAGGAAGTCTGGGACTCCCAGACTATCTGACCTCTGCTCTGCCATGCCAGACCACAGATCTTGAGGTTGGTAGACTTCCCTTCCGAGCATGAGCCTATTTGGTGTGAATCCGGTAACTGCATGCTGGGAGCTACGATACGCTGATGTAAGAAGAGGAAGATGCACATCCCAGTTTTTCTGATTCTGGTTCACATAGCAGCGGATCATCTGCAAGAGTGTGCGGTTGAACCGCTCAACTTGCCCATTTGAGGCAGGGTGGTAAGGGGTCGTCCTTGTTTTACAAACATTCTACAAACATTCTTGAATAGTGAACTTTCGAAGTTGCGACCCTGGTCTGTGTGCAGTTCAAGTGGTGCACCAAACCTGGAAATGAACTCGTAAACTAGTGTCCTAGATGTAGTTTCTGCCCCTTGGTCTGGAACCGGAAATGCTTCCACCCATCGAGTGAATTGATCAATGATGATGAGAACATACTTGTTACCAGAACTGGACACAGGAAATGGACCCAGTATATCGAGATGGATCCGATCCATTGGGGCCCCTGCTTGGTAATTTTGAAGCTTGGCTCTCTTAGTAGGTCCTGCAACTTTGCAAGCATTGCAGTGTTGGCACCGTTGTATGTACAAATGTACATCTCCACCCATGCCATACCAGTGAAAACTCTGACAGAGTCGCTCTAACGTCTTGCCTTCCCCCAAATGGCCAGACTGGGGCGGGTTATGGCAGGCTTGCAACACTTCTGTTTTCATTGAAGCTGGTACTAGTAGCAGCAAGGAAGGGCTAAGTCCTCCAGGCCTTTCCCAACGATAGAAGAGAACCCCTTGATGTGATTGGACTTGCGGCCAACACAGCCAGTATTTCCTTACTGCTGGACTTTTCAACGCCACCTGCTCTTTTGTGGGAAGGGTTTCACTCTCTTTCCACTCATGCAAGATTGAAAGATCAGGATCAGCTTTTTGTTCTTGAGCCAGCTGTTGTTTGGTAATGGTTTCTAACCAGTTAACACGTGGGGCTCCAAGCAACTCTGAAGCTGGCCTGTTCTCTTCACCTGTGCAAATGTCATTGTGTTCCTCTGTTTCACACTCAATGCGCCTTACTGCTAGTGGCACAACATCATCAACGTCTTCTTCGAACCTCTCCCAACGGTCATGAAGTCTTTGGCAGTGTTGGCAACCTCCACATGGCAAATCTGAAACATCCTTCCCCGCCTGATAACAGTTACACATATTGTGGATCTCGCCATCACGTCTTGACATCGCATCAGCATTTGAATGGTGTTTTCCAGCCCTGTGCTCAATGTCAAAATCATACTGGCTCAGCTCTTCCAGCCATCGTGCAAGCTGTCCTTCAGGGTGTTTGAAACGGAACAACCAGGTCAGACTGTTGTGATCGGTGCGCAAAAGGAACTTCTTGCCAAGCAGGTAGTGTTGAAATTGGCGGGTGTAGCAAACAATAGCTAGCAACTCTCGTCTTGTTACACAGTATCTCCTCTGAGCTGGGGTAAGGTGGTTACTGGCGTAGGTGATAACTCTCTCCTCTCCCCACTGGAGTTGTGATAACACTGCTCCGATGCTGTGATTTGATGCATCTGTTTCCAGGATATATTTCCCTTCCGCAGAAGGATACCCAAGTATCGGTACAGAAGTTAACTTTTCCTTGAGCTGTGTGAAGGCATTTTGGTGCTCCTCAGTCCATAGGAATGTTACTTCTTTTCGAAGGAGTTCATTCAGAGGGCTGGCCAACTCAGAGAATGCCGGGACAAACTTCCTGTAGTAGTTACACAGTCCAAGGAAGGCCTTTAGCTCATGCACACTTGTGGGGGTTTTCCAAGCTTCCACATCCTTAATTAAAGCTGGATTGGGGCGTATACCCTCACCACTGACCACATGGCCCAGAAAAAGGACTTCATCTTTGAGTAGATGACACTTTGATGGCTTCAGCTTCAACCCGTAACTGTCGAGGCGTTGGAATACGACTTCGAGATGATCAAGGCTCTCGTCTACCCCTTTACACAGGATTATGATGTCATCCAAGTAGATTAGAAGGGTTTCCCACTGAAGTCCTCGAAGAACAAGCTCCATTGCCCTTTGGAAAGTGCTTGGAGCATTGCACAATCCGAAGGGCATACGATTGTATTCATAGAGGCCATAGCGAGTGATGAAGGCCGTCTTTGCTCTGTCCATTTCATCTACAACAATTTGCCAGTACCCAGACTGGAGGTCTAGGGTAGAGAAAACACAAGCACCACCAAGAACATCAAGACATTCCTCAATCTTGGGGAGAGGATAAGCATCCTTAATTGTCAGGCTATTTAGGCGCCGATAGTCGACACACCAGCGGACACCACCATCCTTTTTACGGACTAGCACCACAGGTGATGCCCACTCCGAGGAGATAGGTGTAACGACTCCTGCTTCCAACATAGCTTTGAGATGCCTCTCCTCTTCCCCTTGAAACCCAAGGGGAGTCCGTCTTACAGGCTGGCGTACTGGCCTAGCCGCTCCAGTGTTTATCTTGTGAGTGACAGCTGTTAAGAATCCAAGGTCATCATCTGACATAGCAAAGAGGAACCTGTATGAATGCAGGAGCTTAACAAGTCGTTGTTGCTGTTCCTCACTTAATGCCCCGCTTGAAGCAGCATAAAGGGCTTGGAGGTGCTTGGGTAAGTCAATGGCAGTTGTCAGTCTTCTTAGTTCTGAATAAACTGTGTCATCACTCTGCCCTTGAAGACTACAATCCTCTTCTTGCTGCGTGTAATTTGATAAGCTCTCATCTAAATAAGTTTCAACTAAGAGACCAAGGCAGGCTCCTTTCAGTAAGGTAGTTTTGTGGTTGGAAAGATTGCAGAGCCTGACAGTCACCCGTTGCTCCATGGTTGTGACAACACTTCCAGATGCCACAGTTTCCGTGATCAGGTAGGGTTCCAAAACAGCACAGACACCAGGTTTTGGATTGTCAACTTCTCCCCAGACAAGACATTCACTTTCTGGAGGTAACATTGTGTCTGTCTCCAGGACCACTCGTGCAACGTGATAGTCTGTTCCATCACCGCCAACGATCCTAGCAGAAACCAGCTCCTCCTCAATTAATACTCTGCCGCTAGTGTGGATTGTTACATTTGCAGCTTGCAGAAGATCGAGGCCCAGAAGAACAGAGTCACGTATCGGAGCCACAAAAACGTCCCATTCTGCACTCCAGGTACCAATTTGGAATTTAACTTTTAGTCCACCTTTGGCGCTCATGTCTTTCCCTGATTCTGCATCATGGAGGCATGTCTGTGTTAAAGCCGTCTGCTTATTTGAGGGAAACTGCTGATACAAGGTCTCTGAGATTACTGTCGCTTCAGCTCCTGTGTCTACAACGGCTTTCACTGGAATGCTGTTCACAGTTGCATCAATAAGCAAGCTTGGGCCTCTACTTGTAGCGCGTCCCACCTGGGGTGTGGGGGACTGACTTCTCCAGCTTACCGAGTCTTTTGAAACAGTACTGCGGTTTTGATCCTTACCACTCTGACTAGAGTTGGGTGGCGGGGTTGCCAGCCTCACGCACTCTCTGCGAAAATGTCCTTCTTCACCACAGTGATAACACAAACCTGTTCCAACACGGCTGGGACTTGGGGAGTAGGATCTGGTTTGTGCTGCACCTCTTTGTGTTGGAGACCGCCCTCGCCTACTTTCCTGATTTGCTTCCTCCTGCTTTCTTGACTCCTTAGCCACAGGGTTGTCTAGTTTCGATTGCAGCTGCTCCATCTTTTTCATCAGGAGGTGAAACTGGTCAGCAGTCACATAGTTCTTACTAATTCTCTCCACTGTCTCTGTTAGGGATGCAGTTTTCTGCGACAGAAGGGCTAGCTGGTCTGCAGTGACGTAGCTTGGACTATGCACTCTGCGTGAGGCTGCTGGAGTTTCAATGGACACGTCATCATCATCTGCCCATGAAATCCGTCTGGCTCTGCTCTTTGCATCAACATCACGCCCCACAGTGGCTCGATAATTGTGTTCGTGGGCCTCTACAAGTCTTTGAGCCTCCACCAATGAATGCGGATCTCTGTTCATTACTTCATAAGCCACCTTTTGGTTACGAAGCCCCTTGAGGAAGAAATCTGTGGCAAGTTGGTCTTGCAGATCGAGGTCCACACCAGGGTAGGCTAATGTGACTGAGCGTTGTACCTCTTCTGCGAACTCTGCTGCCGACTCTTTGAACTGGCGGAGTTCTCCAAGCTTCCTCCTAATTGTGGTTGGGGGGTCTCGTTGACCAAAACGTTGAGTTAGCTGCTCTTTCAGAAGAGTATAGTCCTCTCGAATATGCTCAGGAAGTGAACAGACGTACTTAATTGCTGCCCCCCTCAGGCATTCATGTAAATAATCCACCCTGTGGGCTCCACTCCATCCATACTTCCTGGCCTGCTGTTCAAATGGTACTAGAAATGATTCCCAGTCCCCACTACCATCAAAAATAGCGAGCTTTGCTCTGGGACCCTCTTGAGAAACGAGTTGGCCTTGATGAAGAGGAATGCTGTGTCTTTGTTCAGCATCGTAGGTAGGTGGCAGTAGCTGAGAGCCACGCTCACTATTTCGCTGCCTAACACCTGTCTCTATGGAGGGGGTAGCTCTGGTGGGGCCTGAAGTACGTGCTCTCTGTTGTATGACTTCCAGCTCAGCAGCAAACGGTCCACTTGTAATGTTGCGTGACCTCTCTGGATTCTCTAAGGGAAACTGTGAATCACAGTAAGGCGTCCGTCTATCTCTGACAGTGGGCTGCAAACTCTCACGGGTATCCCACCTAGGTGCAGTGGACATGGATGTTTGCGGGGCTTGGGTACTCCTTGCAATATGGTGCAATATTGGAGTCATCATCGTTCGCAGTTGCTCATTATTCTTGCTCTGATTTTCGAGCACTGCCTTCAACCAATCTGGAGGTTGGTCGGGATCAGGGGCTGCTGCTGCCATTGCTCCTTGATATAAATCTTCCTGTGACATGTTTTAATATTTCTGTGTTTCTTAGCTCTCGTGTTTCATTCTCTGTTTTTTTTTCTTTTCTTTTTTCTATTTTTTTTCTATATTTTTTTTTCTTCTTTTTTCCTTTCTTTTTTTATATCTTTTTTATCTTTCTTTTCTTTTCTTTTTTTTCTTATCCTTTTTTTATTTATTTTTTCTTACTACAGTCAATTATGCTCACAGAAATCTTCCAGGAGCGTTTGATTTTCCTGATGTCTCTGACAGTTCACAGTGTAGTTGAGTCAACACAGTTCTCATCGGGTGCGAGGACGTCAGCAAACTCGCGCTTCCGGCCTCAAGTGAATTGTATGGTCTTGAAGAATGGTGAAGGGCTTTTTATCTATATAGTTTTGTCTTAGTTTTTATTTCAGTCAATTATCCTTACAGACGTCCTCCAGTAGCATTTGATTTTCTTAATGTCTCTGGCAATTCAGTGTAGTTGAGTCAACACGGTTCTCATCGGGCGCGATGATGTCAACCACGCGACTCCGGCCTCAAGTGAAGCGCTAACAAATTAGCATGCCACTGCAGCATCAGTGAAACATCTTAATCAAGACTTTTTCTTAATCAATATCCGATATTCTTCTGGGTTAATTCACGGAGTTTCAAACACGTACCACTTCTAACACCAGTTGTCGTGCCGTTGATATGTATTAATGCACATGGAAACGCGGGTGGAATGAGCCACGACAAGGAGAGTCCTTTCACAAGTTTTACTAAAGTTCTTCGGACACAGATGTAAGTTACAGTTCACAGCACACTCACCAACAGTGTTACATTCATGAACACAGACTTATATCAGGTTGCTGCAGCTGATAAGCGCTCTTGCTCCGGCACTGGACGGCAGTTTTTCCGACGTGCGATGAGCATGCGAGCGAGAACAACAACTCCGTTACCAACGTAACTTCATACTCTATACTTAGGAGTGCGTATCTGAACATCCAATGAGCTACAAGAACACAGCAGGCAGTTAAGGGACTTAAAGGGCCAGGTTACAACAATATTTCATTATGCTTTCTGTGCTAAGATGAATAACACATTGGTTGAATTAAAATTGGTTGAACACAAAATGTGTTGTCCTTATCTAGACACAAAGGTGTGTTGTGAAACAACACAGGTTGTGTTTATGTTCGTCTTCAAACCAAACTTGAGTCTTCAGCCGACAAACTTTAAATCCCATCTGGCTATAATGTTTCTGCATTAAGTCATTGGGCGGAGAGTTGGCTGTGTTTTGTGGCTGTTTGAATGCATTCGACCAGATGAGCGTTTACACTACGAAAGCAATCCGGTCGAATGTGTTCCCTTTCGACGGATGGCGAGTTGACGACGCTTTGGGAATGGAGCATGCTATGTCAGCTTTCGAGGGGGCTGATTGTCAGACTGTCACTAACTGACACTTTTCGAGGAAAGTGGCCAGGCTCGCAATCCTCAGGGTTCTGGCCCCGCTGCTGCCAAGGCAGCACAGAGACGGCAATCTTGGGGATCGCAAATGGATCTCACGGAGGGGATAGAGACGGGCCCCACCCTTTCTCTTCCCTTACCCGTGGGATCCAGTGCTCTCTCGCTGGTGTCGGAAGCCCGCTCTGTGGCTTCTTCCGCCCGGGGAGAGAGCTCATTACTTCAGTGCTCTAGTTCTGAGGAGCTAGATGTACTAAGTGTAGATGATAATAAGGGGGAAGAGGATTCGCCACCTCTTTCCCCAGCATATGAGGAGCTGGTGGAGGTGATTACTCGCGCTGTGTCTAAATTAAATATTGATTGGCCAGCCGAAAAACAGGGCACTTGTCCTAAAAGCAAACTGGACGAGCGCTTCCTTTCACCTAATGTTGCATCTCCACCATGGGGCCTTCCATTTTTTACTGACCTGCACAGTGAGCTGTCTAGGTTGTGGAATAAACCGTATTCATCACGTTTATTCAGCACCCAAGTTCACGTATATTCAGAGATAAGGGGGTTGAAAGAGTATGGTTATGGGGCGAAGCCCAGGGCAGAACAGACATTAGCCAGCTATCTGGCCCCTGGTTCGGCATCGTCCCTAAAGGCCCCAGTGCTACTCACTAAACCTTTAAAACTACATCTACATTAGTGGGGAAAGCATATACGGCAGCAGGTCAGGCCGGCGCATGTCTGCATACAATGACAATATTGCAGGCATACCAGGCTGATCTGCTGGTGGATTTGGATGACAGTGAGGGGGCCACAGATTTATCTCTCAGGGCCACTAAGGAGACCACTATAGCAATAGGGTGGTCTATGGCAGCCCTTGTGGCCACTGAGAGACATTTATGGTTAAACCTATCAGACATAAAAGACAAGGATAGGACCTTTTTGTTGGATGCCCCGCCATTGCCCCCTGGCCTCTTCGGCGATGCTGTAAACACGGTCGTCGAGAGGTTTCAGGAGGCTAAAAAGCAAGCGGAGGCCTACAACGAGGTGTTGCTCACATTAGTGCATCCCGAGCAGGCTCTGGTAATGGAGCAAGAAGTGAAAACTCTGTTTGCGAAGGAAGCTATAGAGCAGGTGTATTCACAGACAGAGAATCAGATTTTTACAGCCGTTACTTCATTAATGCAAATAAGGATGGGGGTTGCATCCTATACTAGATCTTCGTCAGTTGAATCGTGCAGTCAAGAAACTCAAGTTCAAAATGGCTGCTCAGCTCAGGGTCTGTGGAGGAGTCATCATCTATCTTGGCGCATAAACTGCCTGGCGGTCTTCAATGCATTGAGACACTTCCTCCCAGACCTGAGGGGCCATGTGCTTGTCCGGTCAGGCAACACATCAGTGGTCTCTTACATAAATCACCTGGGGGGTCTGTGCTTGCGTCCACTATGCAAACTGGCGTACCAGATCCTCCTGTGGTCCCTAGGGAAGATACTCTCCCTGAGGGCAGTATATCCCATGGTACCAAAATATAGCAGCAGACATCCTGTCAAGGCAGGGGCTGAGGCCAGGGATTGGAGACTCCACCCCGAGGTGGTGGAGTTTAAATGGGAAGTTCACGGCCGAGCGGAAGTGGATCTGTTTGCGTCTCAGGACACGATGCAGTCTCTCAACTGAGGTTGTAGAGACCATCTTACACTCCAGAGCTCCAGCTACGAGGAAACTTTATGCCCTGAAGTGGAAGGTTTTCACTTCTTGGTGCAATCAGCGTCAGTGGGATCCAGTTAACTGCCGAGGTGGTACAGTGCTTGAGTTCTAGCAAGATCCCTTTTCAGCAGGGTTATCTCCATCCACCCTAAAGGTTTATGTGGCGGCTATAGCGTCTTACCACGCCCCTGTGGGTAATGCATCTCTGGGGAGAGACCCCCTGATTATTCGTTTCCTTCGTCGTACTCTAAGGCTGAGGCCTGCAACTCGAACCCGGGTTCCGGCTTGGGACCTGGCTATAGTCCTAGAGGGCCTATCTGTGGCTCCCTTTGAGCCCCTCAAATTTGTTTCAGAAAGGTTTCTGACCTTCAAGACCATTTTCCTTCTGGCTATTTCGTCCCTTAAGAGAGTCGGAGACCTTCAGGCCCTTTCAGTTTCTCCCACCTGCCTTGAATTCGCACCTGGGATGGGATTTCTCTACCCTAAACAGGACTACGTCCCTAAAGTTCCAACCAATATACCAAGGCCTATCGTGTTGCAAGCTTTCTGTCATCCTCCTTTTACAACTCTGGACCAGGAAAAGCTGAATCTCCTCTGTCCAGTGCAAGCACGCAAGCAAGCAGTGCAAGTCCACAGAGCTGCCCCATGGAGAAAATCAGATCAGCTGTTTGTCTGTTTTGGATCACCTAAGAAAGGTATTCCAGCTTCTAAGCAGATGATCAGCAAGTGGATAGTTGAGGCTATTTCTCTTGCTTATGAGTTCTCTGGCTTGGTGGTCAGAGCTCATTCTACTAGGAGTATGACGGCCTCCAAAGCCTTAATCTCGGGGGTTTCCCTACAAGAGGTGTGTGATGTGGCGGGCTGGTCTTCCCCGCTCACATTTTTGAGGATTTATAGCCTGGACCTGAATGCTGCCCCAGGTTCTCAGGTGCTTATGACTCAGTTGACACAGTTTCACATATAGGCAATTGTAAATACGGCGTTTGGGTATTGTCGTTCCCAAAGCGCCATCGACGCAGCGTTTCATTCCCTTCTCAGGGAACTAGGGTTACAGTCGTAACCTGAGACGTTTTCTACTACCTCTGGAAGTAGTCGAAATTGGACAAGTGCAAAACGTTTACACCTGTAGTTAGCGCTGTCCACTTGAGATCCAATTGACCAAAATGCACCAGGTACCCAAAGTGAAAAATAAATACACTAAAATGTATTTGAAATACATTTATTTTATGCTAAGTATACATTTACATATCTATGTACTTTATATAAATACCCTGCAATTCTACTTTTAGTATCCTAAATTGGTATACTCAAAGTATTGGAACAACTTCTTTTGTACTTAATGTAATTTAGTTATCCAGAAATAGTTCTGTGGTCCAACTAAAGATATAGGCTACTATTTGATTTTGCTAAAGTGGAACTATTGCAAGTATACTTTAGGTACACTTTAAATATCTTGCATTTAAAAGCTGATATTATACAGAGATCATCCTATCCTTAATAATAGTAATATTAAAACACATTTTAGACTTAATATTAAGAAATGTGCATTGTGAAATAAAGAAGTAGTTCAGTTCAGTTCAGTTCATTTATTTATAAAGCACATTTAAAACAGTTGCGAGGCTGACCAAAGTGCTGTACAAGCATAAGATAAGAGTTAAAGTAAAAGCAGCTAAGAGATTACATGTATAGATCGAACCAAAAATGAAGGCAATTTAGACAAAACAAAGTTTAAAACATATGGGCTAACATAGAAGAGACTAAGAGATTACATGTATAGATCGAACCAAAAAAAATGGAGGCAATTAGACAAAACAAGTTTAAAACATATGGGCTACATAGAAGAGACATTAACAAGTATTGAAAGCTAAGGAAAACAAATGAGTTTTCAGCAGTGATTTAAAAACTGATAGAGAAGGAGCTGCTCTAAGTTGTGCTAAGTTGTTCCATAAGCTAGGCCCCACCACCGAAAAGGCTCTATCTCCTCTACGCTTTAGCCTAGTACGAGGGACATTGAGAGTATTAAGATTACTAGATCTTAAGACACGGGATGGGCTATAAGAGTGCAAAAGTTCGGACAGATAGCTTGGAGCAAGATGATGCAGGCATTTGTACACAAGTAGGAGAATTTTATAGTCAATTCTATATTGGACAGGTAGCCAATGTAAAGCTCGCAGAATGGGTGTAACATGATCGTATTTGTGTGTTTGCGTAAGAAATTTAGCTGCAGCATTTTGGACCAATTGGAGGCGTGCAAGCTGGGATTTTGAAATGCCGCAGTACAGAGAGTTACAATAATCCAAGCGTGTTGTTATGAAAGCATGAATAGCCGTCTCCAAGGATTTTTCGGGAACGACATGTTTAATTTTAGTAAGCAGGCGGAGTTGGAAGAAGCTAGACGCAACAACAGAGGACACCTGTTTCTCTAGAGTTAATCGACTGTCGAGGAAAACTCCCAGATTTCGCACACAACTTGTGTTAAAAACAGACAGATTACCTAAGGTGTAGTTGACAGACTCAAATTTGTCTGATGGGCCAAAAACAATTACCTCAGTCTTTGAATCGTTTAATGTTAGAAAGTTACTAGCCAGCCAGAGCTTTATCTCATCGAGACAGTCCATTAGAGATTTAAATGCGGAGGGGTCATTTCTTTTTATTGGCAAATAAATCTGGGTGTCGTCCGCATAAAAATGAAAAGAGACACCATGCTTTCTTAGAATCGAGCCTAAAGGAAGCAAGTACAGAGAGAAAAGCGCGGGAGATAAGATAGAGCCCTGTGGAAGACCAGTTTCAAGGAGAGCAGCAGAGGCGGTGAAACTGCCAATCCTAACTGAAAAATATCTGTCAGTTAAATAGGAATTAAACCATTTTAAAACTGAACCTTTCAGCCCCACATCCTTTAGTCTAGATAAGAGCAGCGAATGAGTACTCCAAAGTTTAATTATAATATTTATACCAGTAAGTCTCAAGCGATATGCCAGTAAATATGTTAATAGATTTGTATACTTAATAAGAAATAAATGCATTTTAATTTTTTTTTTTTTAATTTTTTTTCAAAGTGTAAAAGATGATGCGTCTCTAGCCTGACCACTTGTGATCACATTACCCGATACAGATCCTAATGCAAGGGGTAAGCAAGGCCCTAGACAGATAAAATCATAGTGAAGGGGGTGGATTGGAATCCACTGCTGCGTCACTATATATATAATGAGTGATTATAATGAAGTTATTAATAAATATTTTTCCTTCTAAATATCAGATGAGTTTAATGACTTCTCTGGAGATTTTACTTTGTTATAGAAGTTACCAGTGTGATTACTGAAATGTTATTTTCATGTATTTTTTAATGTCTGTATTTGATATCTGAATGCAGTAACAGTGCTTGCTTATTTAGCCCGGCTTCCAGAAATTAAATTTAAAGGGACTTGTTTTGTATTTGAGAAAGGTCTTCAACGTGTTAAAACATATAGGGGTCATTAAAGCCAATAGTTTAAGGGACCATTTCTTTGTTAAAGCCTTACTTTCCAGTTAGACTAAAGTGTAGCTCTCCTTGAGAGAAAGAACACATTATCTTGATGTTTTGAGAAAACTCTCCTGTTTATAGTTAGCGCCTGGCCAAATCCAACCTTGGAAAAGCTGTGTGTCGTGTGTGTGTTAGTCTTCTTGGTTACAGGTTAAGGAACCACTGGCATTATTGGAGATTGACTGAGTTGTTGTTCTGGACATGTTGGCGCCCATGCAGCAATGCAGATCTGAGATCTGGAAGGTCACAACGTGCCTAACTTCTGGGTCCGAGTGTCAGCTGCCTAATCGATGGAGATATGCTTCAGTCTATCTGTATATGTGTGGAAAATTACTGTTTATCTATTTCTTAGCCAATCAGAAACTGCAAACTTAAGAAAGGACGTAGCTTAGACCTTGGTGTAGGGTATAACTGCTGTGATCTTTTAACTCCTGTGTGAGTCTTGAAGCTGACTTCTGCTGATGAAACTGCAAACTATCTTCAGTAAAACTTTTCTTCAATTTATTATAATTCTGACTCCGGGTCTTCTTTCAAACATCTGGTCCTTGGGTCATAAACTGTTACCCCCTAACAATAGATAATAAAAAAAAAAATGAAATGAAATGATTATTTACTCATATTCATGTAGTTTGAGTAGTTAACTACCCCTTAAAATAACATAAGGATAGAGTTTTAGTATAGAATTAGACTGCAACATGATAACAAATGTACTGCACATTCACAAAAACAAGCTCTAACTGAAGAGCAATGGCGATATTTTAATGAAATGCACTCTCAGAAAAAAAGGTACACGGTGGTACAAATAATGTTCCTCAAAGAACAGTTTTGTACCTTTTCAATAATAGTACCTTTAATGGTACAGGAAAGACCACTGATGATACTGTTTGGTACCTGTTAAGGTACAATTGAAATGAAGGTACATAATTGTTCTCACATCAAGGGTACAGTTATGGACCAAATTACTATTTCATTCATGATTGGTTGCTGTGTTGAGTATTTTGCATAGCAACAAGACACTGATTGGTCGAAATCGCTTCAGCCACGGAAATTTCCGAACTGACAGCGGGAAGCAGCTACACGGCTGCAGTGCGGTCGAGATTATTTTATCAAACTTGAAGACGACGAAATTTAAAGGTGAGTTCTTATAATTTATGTATATATTTAGTTCACAAGTCTAAAATATAAATGTTTCAGCCACTTAACGTTATTTTAGCGAGTTGCTTTGCTCCAAATGCTTTTTAGCCATTTGACTTGTAAGTTATAACGTTACACTTTTTAATTTTTTTAATGCAATTATTGACTATTATTAAGTCATCACGTGTACAATATATGGCGTTTGTTCTCCATTATCCACCATAACGTTAACTGTTAAATGTTAACTTTGCTATTAGGCGACATGAAACTGATTGCCCAAGGTTGCTGCAGCCGTTACTGCATTTTCAAATAGACCGGAGAGCGGGAACTTCGGGAAGCAGATTACGAGCACGGAGCACCACCACAAGCCATGGCCTCCGCCCTCGTCAGAAGTACTTTAGTGGCTGGACTCGAATTATAAGACGAAGAGAAGAGGAAATTCTAAGGTGGGTTTTATGTTTATGTTTAACCAAATAAAATGTATAAAACGTTACAGCTACTCAACATGATAATAGCGAGTGTAACGTTAAATAGCTTATTTGTACGAATCCAGTCAGTGATAGCCGTCTGCATAATTTTTAAAGCAATTGAGTTTCTGTGTCGTAAGTTCACATTTAAAACATTATTGTTGTAAATGAATGCTCAACCAGAGGTGCCATGCTGGTGTAGCCTACTTTACATTAGTCCACAATACTGTAAGTTATGCGGTTTTGGAACAACGTGATTGAGCGCCAACGAACAGTGCGCAGATAAAATAGTTGATCACTCATTCTGTTTTTGAATGCGATTAACGTTACCTGATTCTGTCCTAAGTAATATAAAGTTACATGTCATGTGTCTTTGATTTTTAGATCATGATGGGGTAAACTGCATGGTAAACTGTCAGTGCTGGTCATCTGAAAGTCTTCCTGCGTCCTCAGCTGTGAGGCAAGTATCAATACAATGTGTTATTTGAGTTTCTTAATCTTATGATATTCTTTTTTCTGATGAGGTTGAATATTTCTAAGACAAAATGTTTGCCATAATGACAGAGTGATGTCAATCTTGATAAAGCACAGTAACTGCACTTCAAATGAACTCTGAAAGATTTCGGTCACTTAACTGAAAGTATATTCACCTAAAACTCTGACACTCACAAAGTATGGTAACGTTAGCATACCGGTACCAAATGTCAATATGAAATGTAATGTGTAAAATGGCAATGTATTTCTGTATTTATATTTACATTTTCTATATGATATGTGCAACATCTGGAGCAAAAAAATATTCAAAATCAATAATATAATAATTTGCATTACTACACTAGCTTTAACATAAAATTAAAACATACATTGAATTTTTTTAAGTTCAAAAATAGAAAATGAAATGTATTACAGAAATTAGATGTTTAAAATGTTCAAGCAAATATTATAGCAAAACTATAATTTAGGTTATTTTTCCTAGTTGCTTTTACACTCAAAGTTAAGGCACTTGATGCAAAGATCATCTTGGAATCCTTTTTTAAAATCCAGATTGAATTTTGCCACGTTCATCGTGGGTATTTAATAAAAATGCAATCATAAGTGTCTTAACTGTGAGTGTAAATGCAATTAAGGAAAATAGCATTTAAATTATCATTTTGCTACAGTTTTACGTTGAACATGTTAAAGGGTTAATTAGTTCACCCAAAAATGAAAATTCTTTCATCAATTACGAGCTTTCTGACCCCCCATAGACAGCTAAGCAACTACCACTTTGATGCTTTAAAAAGTTCCTAAAGTGATTGTAAAACTAATCCATATGAATTGAGTGTTTTAGTCTAAAATTTGTGCTGTATGATGAACAGGTTGAATTTAGGCTTTTATTCATCAATTCACATCAGATAATACGGTAAAAGGAAGCTCTAGCATGTTCCCTTGACATGCGAAAACAAATGAGGTTCATTCTCGTGTGTTGCGCAGCACGTTTGAGAAAGAGGTTTGTTTTCACGTGTCAAGCATGTTCAGTTGAGCTTCTGAAATCTGTTCATCATATAAAGCGATCATGTCTTATGAAAATTTGAACTACGGTAAACTGCTCGATTCAAAAGGATTGGTCTTACGATCTCTTTATGAACTTTTTGAAGCATCAAAGTTTTAGTTGCATGGACTGTCAATGGGGGGACAGAAAGCTCTCAGTTTTCATTAAAAAGATCTTCATTTGTGTTCCAAAGATGAACGAAAGTCTTACAGGTTTGGAACAACATGAGAGTGAATAATTAATGACAGAGTTTTTTTAATTTTTGGTGAATTGTGCCTTTAAACATCTCTAATCATTTTGTAATATGTTTAAATTACCGGTATATGTTAAAACAAGTGTAGGAGATGGCTAATTTAATTATATTATTGAATTTGAATTGTCACTTTGCCCCAAACATTGCACATATGGTATGGAAAATGTAAATTTAAATAAGAACATTGCCATTTTATATATTACATTGCCATTTTGCATATTAAATTTCAAAATGTCTTTTGATACCTGAATGCTACCATAATAAAGAGATCGTAAAATAATTTGAATTGAGCAGTTTAGTCCAAGTTTTTCTGTAGAGATACAATCATTTTATATGATGAACAGATTTAATTTAGGCTTTTATTCACATAAAAATATACATCAATTCACACATCAGTTGCAGTAAACAGAAGCTCAATCATGTTTGCTAAACGTGCGAAAACCGATGATGTTCATTCTCATGTGTTTTGCAGCACGCTTGAGCTTCCGCAAGAACCACTGAGGTTTGTTCTCGCTTGTCAAAGCAAGTGCGGTTGAGCTTCTGTTTGTTCAATGTTTAAATGTGAATAAAATCCTAAATTTAATCTGTTTATTATACTAAGCGGTAGTCTCTTCAGACATTTTTTACCAAACTTCTCAATTCAAATGGATTAGTTTAACATTTTACTTTTCTGGGTATTTTATATGAAGCTTTAAGTGAATCATTTAAAACTTTGTGGGAAATGTAAAAATGCAGAAAGTTGTTTTGTGTGTGAAAATTGTTTTCTTATCTGCATTTCAGTTATTCCAGAAAATGGACCTAATGCATGCTGTGGTTGATTTAAGGTGTTTCCAGGATTCCTTAAAGGTATAGTTCAGCAATTTTTTTTAATTCTGTCATTAATTATACACCCTCATGTCATTCCGAACCTGTAAGACCATCGTTTATCTTCGGAACACAAATGAAGATATTTTTGATGAAATCCAAGAGCTTTCTGTTCCTCCATTGGTAGCCTACGCAACTAAAACATTCAAGCCCCAGAAAGGTAGTAAAGACACCATTAAACTAATCCAAGTGACTCCAGTGGTTTAACCTCAATTTTATGAAGCGATGTAAGCTTTGTTTTGCCAAAAAAAAAAAAAGAAGCATAATTTACCTCTATATTTTCAAAATAATATTATCTAAAGCACATTCATGGAACAACACCCGGTCTTGAGTCAACACAATTCGCATGCGTCGTAGTGCTCCCCCTAATAAATAAAGTGTTAAATTGTGTTTTTTTGCTAAAACAAAGCACCTGCATCGCTTCATAAAATTGGTTAAACCACTGGAGTCACATGGATTACTTCAATGATGTCTTTCCTATCGTTCTGGGCCTTGAATGTGTTAGTTGCGTAGGCTACCAATGGAAGGACAGAAAGCTCTCAGAATTTCATTAAAAATATCTTCATTTGTGTTCCGAAGATGAACAAAGGTCTTACAGGTGTGAAATGACATGAGGGTGAGTAATTAACAAAATAATTTTCAGGTTGAGGTTTTTGAGGTTGTTAATTTGAGGTTGGCTAAGCTGAAATCCGTTATAGAAGCACATTACATGGATGCCAAACGAGATGTTGAAGGATGTGTAGTTCACCCAAAAAATGAAACAGTCAATGGGGCCCCATTGACTTCCATAGTATGAAAAATATTCTATGGAAGTTAATGGGGCCCCATCAACTGTTTAATTTTCGATTCTCAAAATATCTTTTTTGTTCAAGTTAACAGATTTGGAAAAACTTGAGGGCGAGTAAATGACAGAATTTTCAGTTCTAGGTGAACTATCCCTTTAAGTCTAGAAGTGAAATTTGAGCTTGTCATTGGAAGTATAAATTTAATAAATTTACATCTGTCTTTACTAATATTGATTCTTCATTATGTTCAGGAAGAACCGGCTATCTCAACTCACTGTGCAGATCTTGGGAATGTCTTGACTGGACGTGTCTTCAGTGAGAGGAGAATCTTCAGCAGTGTAAAAATGGAGGGATCTGAAATTGCCGAGCAGTTCGGTTGGATGATGGTGTTTTAAAAAGTTAAATAAATGCAAGGGTATTGTGTGAAAAGTGGGGGGAAAAAAACAAGTCTAGCTTTGTTGTAGATAAGAAAATATATTTTATGTACTGTAACATTTTTGCATTTTAAATTCTTTCAAATCTTTTTAAAGAAGTGATATTCTGTTAATTTTGCTAAGTCTTTATTGTATTGTGAAATCTTTGATGTATTTACACAAAGATATACTTTACTGTAAGTTGGAATGAAAGTATTCAAATGTTCTTATGAATTTGATATGTATTTACAGAAATTATTAAATTGATGCCTTTTTGATTCAGTTGTTGAATGTGCTTGTTATTCAATAGAAAAATAGCCTTTCTCGTAGGAACAAATTTGACACAGTTAAGGTACAAAGGGGCTTGTCACTGGGGCGGTACCTTAAGAGATCAAATTTGTACCTTTGATAAAAGGTACAATATTGTACCAACAAGTTTTTAAAAACAAAAGGTACATTTTGGTTTGCCCATGGTACAAATCATGTCCTTTAAGGTACAAACTGGAATGGAACAAATTTGTTCCTCTATATTAAGGTACAATTTTGTACCAGTAAAAGGTACCGCCCCAGTGACAAGGGTTTGTACCTTCTTTGGTACAAAATTGTACCTTTTTTTCTGAGAGTGTGGAAAGGGACATTATTATAAGCCTTGGGTGAATCACGAACAGTGTTAATAGGAGTCTGTTACATGTGGTATGAAGCTTTTAGGCTCTGTAGTGTAGTAAGTAACTCATGGAGAGATCTCAGTCGTGATGAAGCACTAATGATACAAGAGTTCCAGTAAACAGGAACTATATTTACCACCTCCCATCAGAAACCATTTGATTTCTCGTTTCCTTGGTAACACAATGAACACAGTGGATGGCTCTCAGTTGCCTATAATTACAAAGTGATTTATCATGCTGACTTTCATCTGCGTAAGTTAGATCTGCTGAGATCACTATTAGCATTTTTAAAAACTTGTACATTTCAAAGGCTTGATAATGGGAGATTGGTATTACTTTTCTAAGCAATGGTAGACTTTATTGCAGGTTATGTTATCACCTGTGGACTTTAGGGTGGCATCTTTTGACTTGGGCCAGTAAGTAATCATCTAGCAGTAATCCTCCATAACCTCCCAGAACACCCTTAGCACATACAATCTTATGCAATTATACAACTTTAGCATCCTCTGGAGTAGCATGCCCTGCATTTCCTGAAAAAGCAGGGGGGGGAATTCAAAATTTTCAATTAAAAGAAAAAAGAAAATTAGGATGTGGAGTCAAAAAAGTCAAACTATATTCTCTAAAAAAAAAATTATAATTTTGCTTGTTATGAGGGTGAAGGATGAACCCAATCGCAGACAGTTTGCAGGACACAAGGTTTATTGGTGACAGAAAACAGGGAAAACAAAACCCACGAGGGGGCAAAACATAGGCAGGGCAAATAAAGAGTAACAAAAACTAGACTATGACTATACAATTAACTAGACAATAAACAAACGGCAAATACAAGAGCAGAACTTCACTAGACAATCCACTTGACAGGAATACTCACAGGTAGATCACACAATGTTTGACAATGAACCAACACAAGACAGCAGACATGAGGGGATTAAATAGGGAACAAATGATGAGGGCAACAGGTGATAATGGGGAAACAATAATGACTAAACAAGGATAACAAGGAGGGCGGGGCTAGATGACGAGACAACACAAGCACATGGCCCAGCAAAAGGCCATGTGTGTGCACATAAAACATGGGTCTGTCATGATCCTGCCTCAAGACCAGGGAAAATCAAAGACTAGATGGCAGAATCATGACAATTGTTTTAAGGTTGATTAGTTTTACTGGAAAACAAGGTAAAAATACTGATCAAGAATTATCAATTATTTTCGGGTAGAAAATTCCCTGTGAAACAGACAGTATTTTAAGGACTCTCCCCCCAAACAGGTGAAAAGCATCTCATAGACTTTCATTAAAAATAGGTCTCAAATATCCAGAGAACAGAATATCACAGAGACTTTTGACTTGGGTCATTAAGCAACCATCGAGCAATATGCTGGCAACTAGGCATAGCAATGTATCAACAACTAATCAGAACACCTTAGCAATTACCCAGAACCCTATACCAACTACCCAGAATACCCTTTATTCTTCTAATAACCACCAAGCAACCACATAGATCACCTTAACATTTTATGTCATCTCAATGCCCTTTTAAAGGCATTGCTTTTGGAACTGAGAAAAATGCCTAGAGCAAGGCTGCCATGTCTGCTAGAGAAATCACTAGTCTGTGCCCATCACCCATAACCACGTCAGAGCAAAACTAGGTCAACCCTTCCTTTCACGGATCAACCAGATCACTTCAGTGTGCTTGTGAAACTGCCGCTCTATTCTCCAGGGTCCTACTCATCCCCCAACCTTTTCACTAGGCTACTCCCTTTGTTCTCCTCTACCAATACATCCCTGTATTCTTTCCCTGCAGAAAATGTGTGTGAACGCGGTGGGGGTGGGGGTGCTGGTAAACCCTACATTATGTGGACAAAATGTCCTCACAAAGATGGCAATATCCGAAATCCTTGTCATTGTGGGAAAATTTTTGGTCCCCATGAGGAAAAAAGCTTATCAGTCATACTGAGTGATGTTTTTTGAAAATGTAAAAATGCCAAATTTTTTGCATTTCTGTAACCCGCAGTAGTAGTGGCATGTGGTGAGACGAAAATAAAATAATGGGCATTGTAAATATGATTTAGCTTAGTGGGAACTTATGGTGCTGGAAACACCCTACACACCTTCTTTTTTTTTTACTTCATACTATTTTATTTATTTATTTATTTATTTATTTATTTATTTATTTATTTATTTATTTATTTATTTATTTATTTATTCACTTATTATTTATATTGTTACAATTTTTTGATTAACTATTTTGATTTATGTACGTTTTTGATTTAGTGGTTTGGTTATGTGTTAAATACATGATTGTTTATATCATTTCTAGTTTGCAAATAAGAAAATCAAAAAAGTACAAATCATATATATATATATATATATATATTTAAATGTAAAAATGCAGAAAGTTTTCTGTGATGGGTAGATTTAGGGGTAGGGTTAGTGTAAGGGGATAGAAAATACAGTTTGTGCATACAGTATAAAAAACATTATGTCTATGGAAAGTCCCCATAAAACATGAAAACACAACGTGTGTGTGTGTGTGTGTGTGTGTGTGCGTGCGTGCGTGTGTGTGTGTGTGTGTGTTTCTCACAGTGATGTATTGCCAAAATCGATTAAAAATAAATAAAAATAACAACAAAAATACATTTTTACTACCACATATGGAAGTATGTGAAGTGTTTGGTAGCCAAAAATGTTAAACAAATGAAAACTATCTTATATTTAAATGTATTTACTAGTTTCATTGTTTTGTTTACAAAACTAAGATCAAGTGTCTGGTAGACTGGTAGGGTTAGAATAAGTTTACATGTAGTTGCAAAGTTACTTACTGTATAGTCAACAGAATGTTATAAATGAACCAGGAAGGATAGGCCTGCATTTTGTCCAAACTTCTGTTTTATTTACAATGATAGTTTGAAGATGACCTGAGGTCTGTTTCATAAAAGACGCTAATAAAAGTGGGGATAAAACTCCAAACTTGACTTGAATTAACCTAACAAATAAATTGGGGCTAAAGCGGTTTCATAAAAGGTAATTGATGTTCACACAATCCTACTAATTTGATCCAGGTTTATCTAGTCTAGATAATTTTGTGTGCACGCTTTTCTTAAACAGGAGAAGTTTTCTTAAACTTTTTGCAAAATAGGAGCACAATAATTCTGACTTAAATATACATTTTGCTTAGAAAATTAATATGCAATATTTTATAACACCAGAAATATCTTCTAACTATAATCATTTATCTTTAGGTTGTTGGATAAGTTGCGGTGAACTTATAGCTCATTACACAAAATTGTATAGGCTACTTGTAAAATAATAATAAAAAAATTAACAAGTAATTCAGGCAAGACATAAAAATAAATAAATTAAAAATTATAAATAAATTATATATATAATAAAGATAGAAAATATAGGTTTGGGTATAGGACCTATGCTATTGGGTATAGGACCTAGGGCTCAGAGAATAGTACACCATAATAACAGTTATCACACAATTCTTTATTAGGGGTTAAAACACAGCACAATCTCATAAAACATTACCACCCTTTATCAGCTTGTAGAATCACACGTAGGCCTAGTAGATGAGATCACGTCAGCAGAGAAGATACCCCTTTGTCAGCGAGGCCCTCTGGACTGTCAAGCTCCAAAAAAAGTCATTTTAAAGTGATACAACATCAGCATCAAGTAATTATTGGAACCATTATACCTTTTCCATATTTCAGAAGCTAATGGGTTCCAATGTTTGGCACAAATCTTTTATCAGAACAACAGGTTCCCAAATCATGCTTATGGTCTGTCTTCTGTAAATGCTTTTGGTCTTTCTTTCATTCTGCCCCATAATTTATAGGGAAAGCTGAACACTGGTCAAAACACAAAGTTCCAAAATGCTCTCTTGTTTTTCCACAGACAACTCATAAAACTGTCAGGAGTAGGTTTTGATAAGCCAAAGATGAGAACAGTACTGGAAAAGTATTTAAGACCATTTATATATATATATATATATATATATATATATATATATATATATATATATATATATATATATGCACATATGCTCTTTTTTTTGTTTTTTTAGGTCCTTCCATTTTTTCATGTACCAATATAAGAAAAGTAAACAGTGCATGTATTAGTCACAGTAGCTTCAGGCGGTTTTGATTTGATTAAATGCACATATGCTCATTTGTACAAATGCAGGTTTATATAAGCCAAATCCGCTTTGTACACAGTAATGTATATTATGTACCCACTCATTCAGAAAGGCTTGTATTTCATTACAAGATGAACAGGCATTTCAACTGAAGTTTGAAAATAGTTTGTGGTTACATCTTGGAAACAATATTTCATGTCTTTGATGGGAAGACTTTATAATCTCTTGTATTGCTACATTTTTCTTTTGTCTTGATTAATTTGGTTATGAAGTCTCATGAGCCTCAGATATAATGCAAAATGTATCTATTTTAAATTATTAAAAATGTTTTGGCAGAAATCACATTACATGCATACATTTGGTTAGTCCAATCAAGTCTTACTTTCTGCAGAAACTTTCTTTGAAAATTACAATTCTCTTAATGCCCCAAATTGATGTTTTGCCAAAAATAGCAAAATAGCAGAAATTCTCACATTTATTGAACCAATAGTTTATGTCCAATAGTTAAGCAATAGTTAATGGTCAAACAGTATCAACTCAAATGTTGGCCTCACAATCCTTTATAATGCATAAATAATGGTCTTCTATAATTAATAAGATAAATGTTATATATGAGTCATTACCAAGACCAGAACCAAGAGAAAAATAATACAAAATATATTTCCATATTTTCTATTTTAATGACTTTACTGATATTTACTGGAAACTTTAATTTACTCTTTGTCACAGATCACCCTTGCCACCATCCTCTTCACTACACTTCCCGGCATCCCTCCTGATCCCCACCTGCACATCATCTACAATTACTCACATCTGCACCTCATCATCACCCTCATCACTGCCACTATAAAGGCACAATGTGTGTTTTTTATTTGTGTTATGTGTACTCATTACCCTGTCTCCGGCAATCTCCCGTGATCCCTCCAGTGATCTCCCTGTCTCCAGCACCTTCCTCGATCACCCTTTGGACTTTCCCTACCTGCTCACCTCATCCCTGCACCTTTATTTATCAATAAATCACCATTCACCATCATTCTACTTCTCCTGTGTCTGCATCCGTAACAGAAGGTCGGACCAAAACTGAAAAAATGGAAAGAGGGGAGTTTCCAGCCACGATGGTGGGCACGCCTAATTCTTCGTCCCAGGATGGTCGCCACCCTTTCAGAGTCTCATACTGCTGAGACTGCCCTTCCAGAGTCTTGTCCTGCTGAGACTGCCATTCCAGAGGCTCATCCCAAGATGGCCACCGACATTCCAGAGCCTCGTCTCAAGATTGCCGCCTCCGTTCCAGAGCCCTCGTCCAAGATGGTCTCCAGCGCCTCCCTCGATCACCCTTTGGACTTTCCCTACCTGCTCACCTCATCCCTGCACCTTTATATATCAATAGATCACAATTCACCATCATTCTACCTCTCCTGTTAGAAATGTGCTTAATTGTTTAATTTGTACTAGAACTACAGTACTTGAGTGGTTTAGGTAATTTTAGGGTTTTAGCATAAGGTACATTTAATTGAACTTCATTTATTTCCTTATTTCATAATAAAAAAATATTTAAAAAAAATAGGCATTTGTCAGGGTTAAGTTTAGTTCTGTTTAGTTTCATTGTGTTTTGGTTTTGTTTTCCCTGATCCTGTTTGCCTATGTTCTTTGTTATTCTCCATGGTTCCTGATTAAGTTATGCATTCTGCTGCTTCTAGTTTTGTTAATTATTTAGTTATGTGTAGATAAGCCCTTAGTTTCCTCTCTTCATTGTTATTTATGTCTATGTGGTTGTGTCCATGGCATTATTCCTGTAATCTCCTACATGTTCTGAGTTATTTTGTAATTAAAGTGTTCTTCTGTTACTTCATTGTGCAATTACTACAGCCACAGTATGTGACAGAACACTGAACCAAAACAAATAATATGGACGTCAACTCCCCTCTTCGATTGATTGGCTAGAGGAGTAGCTGTCAATCTAGAACTAGTGGACCAATGGTGACACTTAAGCCCGCCCTAATTTACATGAAACTGGAACTGCAACATTTGGGAAAGCAAGCGCACAACATAGAAAGAAGAGCGAAGAGAAAAACAGCACAAACGTACAAAAGAGTAAAAAATGAACAGAAAATGCAAGAGAGCACAAAGTACAGAGTAATAAAACCAAGGAAAACATACTTTTTAAGAAAGCATGACCATAAGTTAACTAAACTAACAAGTTTTGTGCAAAATAACTTTTAATGCGTTTAAAGTTTATATTCATGCTTGTTATTTCTTGATTCACGCTTATTGTATTTTGATCCGTGACCACGTTGTTTGCTATTCTGATCATTTTGCATTATTTTTTTCAGTTTGTGCAATGTATTTTTACATGTGTTTTTAAATTTTTGATTCACGCTTATTATTTTTTGATCCGTGGCTGCAATACTTTAGGCGGGAAATTGATCTCATAATCATCGTCATCATCAATCATCATCTTCAGCTGTTGTCGTCATTGTTCTTCAGTGTATTTAAGTTCCCTTCATGTCCTGTGTCATTGTCGGTTATTGTTTGTGTTGGATCACACTGTTTCACTGTTAACTAATCGTTGTTTAGAATAAATCATCTTGTTATTTTTTGTATCCATTGCCTCCATCGTCCTTTTTGAGAACCACAGCGTGACAGAATAACTGACCAAATATCATGAACATGGAGGACTGCTTTTCACAGAATGGCTGGTCGCTGGAGGATTATGTAGAGGATTACCTCGAACTCTACCACGAGGCGCGCTGGGACGATGAGTCTCTAAAACAGCATTTCTGGAGCGGGATGGACGACATACTCGGGACCGCCTGTCCAGAGTCCCGTTTCACCGAGACCGTTCTTCATGAGTCCCCTGTTCCTACCCTCAGCCAAAGTTCTGAGGTAATTATCTTAATTGACTTTGAAACCGAGCCTGAGAATCTTAACGTCATGTCTGCCGAGCCTGAACTGCACGTCATGCCCGCCGGGCCAGAGACTGTTCACGTCATGTCTGCCGAGCCAGAGACTGTTCACACCAGGGGTGCTTCTCAATATCCCTCCTCGTCTCCTCGCTCCTCCGTCCTCCATCCTATGACCCGGAAACCGATCGAGCTCAGCCATCTTGAAGGACATCTCAATTCTCTAATTGCACCGCGAGGAGTCGAGGATCGAGGAGTTAGGAGGCTTCCTGAGGAGTCATGAGCGAGGATACACAGGTGTATCCTATGCGGAAGAGTTTTATCGACTTAAACGTGACGCACGTCTAAATTCTCCTCCCCCTTCACATCGGTCACAATCATTTTAATTTATACTTTACCTTTGCAGTTTATATAAACCACACATCTCACATATTTCAACAGGGTATCTTGCTTTATTATTATTTATTATGAATTTCTTAAATAAACAAACTTCAACAACATAAGGGCAGATCCTTTGAGCGCTGCTGATGACGCGATGAAGTGACGCTTGAGTGATCAAGTATTCCAATGTATAAAAAAAAGTTACATTCGAATCCTCCATCCTCGCGTCTTTTCCTTGCAGCCTTCCCTCGCATCCTACAGGGGGCGGAGCTGAGACGCGAGGAAAGGAAGCGAGGAAAGGAAACGAGGATGCACAAATAAGAAATGAGAAGCACCCCTGGTCATGACCGCCGTCGCACCCGAGCCCTCGTCTCCGGCCAAGATGGCCGCCTCGCCGCCCGAACCCATCACCTATAATGGCCGCCACCACGCCGCCTGAACCCTCTAAACCTGTACCTGAACCTGTCCTCGAGACTAAGCCCCTTATTTACTAGCCCCCGTCTCCACCATGGTCATCTGCCCAACCCGCCCTGGCCGCCTGTTCAGCCTGACCTGCCCTGGTCTCCTGTACTGCCGGTACCGTCCTGGAGTCTTCAGTCTTTGTTCACCCGGCTCACCCCCTGTTTCCCTCTTCAGTTGTCAAATAATAAACAAATAAATTAAATTAAAAATTAAAAACACTGTACTTTACAAATTTTAAAGGTTTTAAAATGTAAATACACTGAAGAGCAATGAGACAGGATAGCGTCATGTAAGTACCAGCTTAAAAGAGGGAAATACTGTTGTAAATACTGCTGTGTATTCACTGCTGATCAGTGCTCAGGAGTATGAAGGTAATATCCTTTTTCCAACGTATTTTGTGACAAAATGTTACATGCTGTTTTTATGTCTTTCTTTATTGCAAATGCAGCAAATAATAAAATGCGCAATGAAACCTCTCATATGAAGTGCTGGGAGATACATTCATTCTAGACCTAGAATCATATCGACTAAATGTTTCAATTTATTTTGAAATGGTTTAAGTTTATTTCACTCTTTGTTTAGATTAGCATAGTATTTAAAATGTGATTAATATGATGGATTATTTTTTTTAAAAGAAGAAAAAAAAACATTTTTTTTAAATGGTGTATATACAAAAGGCTTTTGTAAAGTAAAAAAAATAAAAACTGAAAATGGTGAAAATTTTAACCCTTAGACATAAAAGTGTCTGGAGTTGTAGAAACACAACCTACAAAGGTTTTATGGCAATAAACATTCTCTGTACTGGTCTGTGAACTTAGCTGCTTATGTTATTAGAGATAAGTTTGATGTCTTCAATGCCCCGTTTCACATATTTGCCCGTATAAATGTCAACATATGATATATTCTTCAATATATTAAGTTGACAACCGAGGTGTTGTCTTGCAAGAAAGATGGTTCTTTTAACGTCTGTGTGGGGGAGCGTTGACATGCATGAATTATGGGACTTATGGAAGCTTTGGCATGCATGTATAATGTTCAGTACAGCAGCGGTTGATGGGGAGAAAGAAAAAAGAGAGATGCATAAGAAAGAGGGCTCTTTTCCGGTTTTGTTTAAATAAGCATTGGTGGGTGATGCATTTCACAGGTTCCTCATGTCACTGGGTATTATGGGATAGGCTGTGTGAGAATTCTCAGCTTGCTCACAAAAGTGGGAGAATCAGTGAATGGGAGGCAAAATGAAAGAACAGAGTCAAAGGAGCCGTCGCTGCAGCAGTGGAGTAAGCAATAAATGGGTCCAATTAATGGTTTAGGGGGCCCAGTTTTTGCAAAGGGAATTTTTAAAAAGGGTTTAGACATTTACTGAGGGGGCGTTGTAGAGAGACCTTCTGTTGCCTACCTGCAGCATTCTTTCAAACCTAGAGAGAAAAACTAAAGTGCAAAAGGTTTGTAATGTGCTTGAGGGCAGAACAATGAGTCCAGAAGAGGCAAGCTATACATTCTAGGAATGTGTCATAATTGAATACATGTACTTACTGTATGGCTGAAATTTTAACTGGCAGCTCAATTTCAGTTCTGGTTGCTCAAGTCGGGATGTTCTTGTGTGTGTGTGTGTGTGTGTGTGTGTGTGTGTGTGTGTGTGTGTGTGTGTGTGTGTGTGTGTGTGTGTGTGTGTGTGCGTGTGTGCGTGCGCGTGTGTGTGTGTGTGTGTTTGCCATTTTATCACCAATCTGACGGATACCACAAATTTGATTGTTTAGAAGAGTAATAGAACACATTTCCTCAAAAAGCCATATGATTTGAGGTTATTATCATTAAATAAAACTATTACAGGAAACATTAGAGGAAAAAGCTGAAACTGAATACATGTTCATGACTCCAAAACTAACAATAAAATAAAATAAAAATGACTATGGATTAATACATTACTATATAATAACAATAGGGTTTAATACATAATATATTATGAAAATGCTCCTTTTGTCTATTAGAAATTCGATTATTATTGTATATATTTTAAGTTTTGTAATTATACCAATTTAGTGTACTTTGACAGTCCTACAATACCAAAATATATCTATAATAAAACTAATATAATAAAACTAAAACTAAAAGAAAATCCAATAAACTGAAACTGGGAAACCCAACTAAACTAATACAATTACAGTATTAAATTATTACAAAATTAAATGAAAATAACAAATTGAAAATAATATTTAAAATTGAATTAAACATAAAATAAAATAATAAACTCTAATAACCCTTTATGTCCATGCGTAAACAATTCAACCATGTCTTTAGGACATTCTTCGCTTCTTTAAGCTAGTATCACTGCTTTCTTCACGCTATGTGTGTGCCCCACTTCCCATCTACATCTTTGAGTGGCAGTTGGTGGTCTGTGAGGACCTGTATGCTTTGATATCCATATTTGATTAGCATTAGAATAGCCATCACTGCAGAGGTTCCTGGTTTAGTGAGGCCCCCCGTTTTATGAGATGGTCACAAACAGGTTTGGAGCCTCAGCATAACTAATCTACAGCAAGAACAAAAGACCAGCTGACAGTTCCAGTCAAAATTGGTTAGGCTTAGTTCACTCACTTCTCTCCAAAATCCTTTCAAAAGTATATTCTGTATGTTATTGAAGTGTCAAACATGCATACACTGAATGTTATGATACACCCCTCTGTGGTCATGTACAGACATTAATATAACACATTTTGATAACTACACTAACTCGCAAGAGCCAAGAGCAACAGTCTGCGGACAGGATTGATTTGCTTTACTTTCAGCCTGTGAGAAAAAGATGAGTGAACTGGGGGAGGTGTTTTTTAGTCTGCAGTTTCTTCTAATAAGTAATAAAGTAGGCTATTCAGTTTCTTTCAAAACAGTAATGATGCATCGTAAAAATGCATTGGGTGTAAATGTCTGCAGATGGTAAACATAAAGGTAAAGATAGAGAGAAAGAGGCAGTGCAGCTAGAAACATGATGAGGCTTTTCTTTATCAGACATGTCTGAACTTGCTTTAAAACACCGTGGCACATTTCAGTGGAGACGTGTTCTTATTTATAATGCACATGTTCAGGATACAAAAGTGTTTCAAGGCCACTCCTAAAAGTAGATTTTTCAATTACAAATGCATTAAAGGTATAGTTCACCACAAATTTAAAATTTACCCTAATTTTCCTTCTTCTGTGAAACATAAATTTATATTATAGGGAGAATATCTGAAGTACTCTTTTCAGTATGAATCTATAGGAGTTTTGTGTAAGGAACAGACAAAAACAAAAAGTAATCCTATGACGTCAAATTTGTCATTAGGTTTTTGAATTTAAAATTAATACAAAAAACTGAATTCATGATCTTGAAGAAAAAACAACAACATTGGAACATTGGAAATATTTCATATGAATTCTCCTCCATAATTTTTTTTTATTATTTTATTTTATTTTTATTAACGTTTTTATTATTCAAGCCCTGGTGATTTAAATCTGATGCCACATGAAAACATCTGTCATGTGACCATTCACCATGCTGCAAGTCTGAAAAATCTGCAGCAGAAGGGAAGAATATCAGTGAACAAAGTTTCTGGCTATTTCTCACACAAAACTATTATTTGGCTTCAGAAGACTTAAAATAGTGTCATGATTAGCCTTTGTTTGGGTTTCATTGTCACAGACTATTACTTTGTATTCTATGTTTGTCATGCGCTTCCTTTCCATTTTCTTGTGTTCATTGGTTTGTTACCATGATTGTGTTGCGCACCAGTTTCTTGTTGAGATACTCATTATCTTGTGTATTTAAGCCCTCGGTTTGTTTCATGGTTCAGTGTTGTCTTAACATTTTGTAAATATGTTGCGTTCTTTTTCACTATTTAGATTACCTTCTTTGTTTTATTTGTGTTAATAATAGATAGTAGAATTTTATCCACTTCTCCTCGTTTCCCTCAACTCCCAAAAAGTGAAAAGTAACATACAGGTGAGGTGGATACTGTGAGGTGAGGTGCTACTTTTATAAAACAGTACCAATTAAAAATGTCACCGCATATACAAATATTGCAGTTATGTGTTTGATAGCTACAACCAGTGATAAAATGTAAAACACTGTGAAAAACAATGACATGTTTTTTTTTTTAGATAGTGTACTAGAGATGCAGAATGCAGTTTTTCATGGTCCTTCAAGGCACTTTTAAAGAATACATGCAATTTTATGTTGCAAAATTACCCTTTACATGCACAACAATAAATAGCGGTATCATCTGCATAAAGATGATACCTAGCATTAGGAATGTTAGATGTTATTTATTTTCCTTGTATAAATAACATCTGTTGTGTATAAATAACATTCCCAATGCTAAGTATCATCTTTATGCAGATGATACCGCTATTTATTGTTATGCAGCAACAGCTTCACAGGCTCTTCAATACTTGCAATCAGTGTTTGATCTTGTACAGTCTCGTCTATGTCGACTTAAACTGGTTTTAAACACAGATACAACTAAATTTATGATATTTTCAAATTCCAAAGCTCTACCATTGAATCTTCCTGATATTGTATATTCCAGGGAACAAAAATTGTATGCGTTTCTAGCTATAAGTACATGGGTATTCTATTTGATATTAAATAATCTTTTAAGCTTCATATTGATAAATTTAGGCCTAATTGATTTCTAAACTTAGGCTAAAATCGGGGTTTTATTTCAGAAATATAACTTCATTCTCTCAGTGCAAGGAAATATTTGGTGTCTGAAACTTTTTTTTTTTTTTTTTTTTTTTTTTTTTTACTATTATTGGACTATGGAGATCCATATGATTATCATTCAGGGATTTGGTAAATATCAACCAAATCATACCATAATACCACCACAGTACTTTTAATAAATCATAAATCATAATAAGACATAAATCATATTAAAAGTGATTTGACAGTACAACTGCTAATGAACAGAAAAAAATTTAAATCATTATGCTCCACCCCTGAAAGTTAGAGCAGTGGATGGGATCATAGCGGTGTCAGTACCTTAACTTGCATGTTGCCTGTAGGTCTGTCTCCTCAGCTCAAAAGTGCAGGCACTGTGAGTGAATGTTGTTGTTGCTCATTTTCTGTGAACTACAGTAAACTCCTTGCTATCTAACATTGCGTAATTCATATAGAGTGCTATAGGTGAAAATGCAACACAAGCACAAAGCACTAAATGGTTTAGCTCCCCAGTACTTGAGCAAGCTCTTAACACATTAGGCCTATACTCCTTCACGTCTATTGCGATCTCAAAATTCCGGACAGTTGATAATACCTAGAATATCAAAATCGACTGCTGGCGGTAGATCCTTTTCCTATTTAGCACCTCTGTCTACTTTGGAACAGTCTTCCTAACATTGTCCGGGAAGCAGACACACTCTGTCAGTTCAAAGCTAGACTAAAAACACATATCTTTGGCCTAGTATACACATAACACATTATTGACTTCTTTAATTCAATGTTAGGCTGCATAGTTTAGGTCAGCCGGAACCGGGAACACTTCCCATAAATCCTGATGTACCAGGGTGGGAATTATACCGCGGCCACGCGGCCATGGCCGCCGTTGCCCTACACTTTGGCCTTCATGCCCCGTGAAAAAAAAATCATCGTACGGCCACAGTGGCCTGTGTGCCCTGGTCCTGTCCAAGTTCCATGTATAAAGCGCCAGTGCGGCATAGTGGGCTTGCTTTGAATTACAGCGAGCGGGGATCTGATTGTTTCACACGGACCGTTGTTCAGTGTTCAGCAGTGGTGTAGTCTACGTGATACGCAGGTATACGCCGTATACCCACTAGAAAAGGCCAAGGATTTCCGTATACCCACTTAAAAAATCGTGAGGATGCGTAACAACTTCGTTTTGTGTCAGAACTTTCACTTTCATTCATAAATTCACCCCGTCTGTGTTTGCGAAGCGACACCGAATCGCGGAATCCAGTCACAAATGGAGCTTGCTAAGCAGAACGTCACCGAATTTGGCTATTTTTGAATGAATAAATCAAAAGTAGGGCTGTACAATGAATCAAATCTCGATATGGACTAGTGTCTGTGAATATTAAAGTTAAAAGAGACTGCAATTGTTCTACGCGTCTCTGGGAATGAATGAGCGCTCAATGTGTGCTCCACTACACACACACACACACACACTGAAGCACGCGTGATCACGCTCGTGGTGTTTTCAGCGTTTCACTGTATTGAGACATGAGCTACTACATGTGCACTTCATCGCAGAGCTGCTATGAGAGTCACTTCACGAGAATTTCACCATTTCATTTGATAAAAGTCATTCATTCGTTTCATATACAAACACATAGAAACTGTAATGTCTTTACGACAACCTGTCAAAATAAAAGTTCGGTATAACTTGAAGAAATTATAACAGAAATATATTACTATTGCACAGTAGAGTATACTTCAAGTAGGCCTAATAATAATAATACTTTATTAAAACACACAGAAACTCAAATGTCTACAACCCACCAAAATAAAAGTTCGGTCTAACTCAAAGAAATTAAAAAGAAGTAAAAATGAATTTTAAAATAATAATAATAATAATAATAAAATCTATTAAAACGTTATTTTAAGGGAATATCACACAAGTTTTCATACATGTTTTAATTTAAAGAGTAGCCTAAACTTGCCAAAACAATAACACCATTTTTTATTACAGTATATTACAGTATACTCACTATAAAAAACTAGACTACACCACTGGTGTTCAGGAAGCACACTATAGCGCGTGATCCATAAACGGCAGAGAATGTCTAAAGTTTGGGATCGCTTCCTTTCAGCGTCGCTGAAACAAGGTAACGATTCTGTCCCTCGCATTTTTTTTTAACCCAGCGCCAATATTTCCGCCCGTGCCGAAGCCTACACATTGATGCTCGCTGATTTTAATCCCATACTGTATTTGTAGCGATGTCGTGATGCGGGTTGACTGGATATGATGTTTAGCTTTGATGTTTTTAAGTAGTAAACGAACGTATTCACGTTCAATTGCAAGAGAGTATAGCCTAAAAAAAGAACCCCTTCACACACACACACACGCGCGCGCGCACACACGCACCCTCGTCTCTCTCACGCGCCAGTCAGACCAATTGCGGCAATGCATCACATAGCCTATGCTTAAACTTTTATGTCACGCAACAGTAATTTCAGCATGCATTCACTGTATACACCGGGACGTGATGGAGGAACAAATATTGTATTGCAGTCTTTGAGAGACCTTGTTTGTAAAAAAACAACAAAAAATGAAACTCCCCAGCCTGCTTATCCAAATCCACTCGTACTTTTGGGGAAGACATAATCGGCTACCAAAGTAATTGAGCATAGAACATTTTCAATTAACAAAAAAATATAATACTACAAAACGTGCTAATATACTTCAACTAGCCTAAGTGAAAAACAAAATGCTGTTCTTTTTCTATTTAACAAAATGCATATTTGCAATAAAACATTCCCCTTTTCAAAGCTACACTTTTTTTTTATTTATATATATATATATATATAAATTGTATACATTGTGAACCTGTTTGGCTTGATATTTTATATTCATTTCATTTATTTTTGTTCTCCGGTGGGTAATTTGAAGAAGGTGCAATCCTTTTTTTGTAATGTTGTATTAAGAAGTCAAAACTAAGGCCAAATGGCCTTTACTATTTAAGTTTGTATTCATAGTTTTAGATGTTATACATGTTTTACAGTATAAAGTTGACTTAACTGTATTGTTATATAATTGTTGGCACTGGCACTAAATGGGTAAAAATTACAATAAATAGGCTTAGTTTTGGAACCAAATGTTGGAGTTGGAATAAATAGCCTACCTCTGTTTTTTGTTTGTTTTTTTATTTTTTTTATTTTGAGAAATAAAAGCTAAATGCTTGATCATTTTACAGCCACATCATTTTCGTTATGCATTATTTGTTTTGGTTGTTTAAAAACACACAAATTTTTTTTTTATCCGATTATTTTATACCTTCTGGATGAAATGGTTCTCTCTCTCACACTCACATTCTCACATGATATATGAATGAATATTTTGAATGCTTTTATTGGCATTTATGTTGTTTCTATTGTTGTGTGAGGGTGTATACCTTCTGAATGTAATGGCGCTCTCTCTCTCTCTCTCTCATTAAAAAATGTTTTTTTTAATTAAAAAAGTCATAATCCATGTCTAATTCCAAATTAGGATGTTATGGTATCAATCTGAATGGGAAAACCATCGAATTGTAGTCAATGGCCTTTGTGCCCTGTCATATGGCCTTGGTGCCCCTAAAAAAAAAGAAAAGGTGGAGGCCAAATGGCCTTGCCCCTAAAATTACATAATTCCCACCCTGCTTGTTACATCATAAGAAGGATGGCATCTACACTAATATTAGTATCCAGATCTGACGAAGGACCTGCGCCTGGACACGACAACAACGCAGTCCTGAAGTGTCAACTAGGATCTCCCCTGTGAAGGCCTCCTCCCCCTCCTCCTTGTCTGGCCTTAAAAATTTATAATACAGAATTATTTATTGCGTCCGTGTAGCCACGTGGTGACTGTAGAGATAAAACGACAACGTTTTATCTCTACAGTCACCACGTGGCTACACGGACGCAATAAATAATTCTGTATTATAAATTTTTAAGGCCAGACAAGTAGTTTGTTGAGGGTTGATTTGTAAAGAAGGACTACACGCCTACGCACATATATGTTCAAACGCGCATACCTATGGACTGAACACGTGATGCGCATGTGCGCGACGTCGGTGTTTGCGCAGAGGTTTGCACAGAGATAACTGATAATCGTTTGCACCTTGCAACCTATTTCCAGGAGTGCATTCTCGAGTCACCAGGCACTGTTTTGTGCGGATGGGCGGCCGGAGCGCATTGAGGGTTTTCTGTTAGAACGGTGTCGTGTTAGCGGCCCCTAAGTTAATAACTAATGATCTTCGCAACAGAAGTGAATCAATCAATCAAAACTAACTTTAGTTGGACAATAACATTATCCTAGCCCTCAGGTGGTTTACGGGGTCTTTTTGACCCCAAATGACTTTTGCTCAAATTAAAAAAAATGTTCCCTTTGTCCAAATGGTATGAAACCTTCTACGGCTCTTCACACTTTCTAGATCTACAAAAAAAAAATTAAATTGGAATGATATCTGTTTTTATGTTAGCGTGACAAAAATTGTGACACTCGTGGTCTTCGGGGTCTCTGGAGACCCCGCAATCAAAATAGACAAAATTCATCATCAAAATCAGAAACAACGCAGAACACATCGACAGAAATGGCACAAATAAAGTGGCACACTTCCACCAATGCAAAAAACATCCACAATGCTAAATTATTTTGCTCACAACACGCGTACACACACACACACACACACACACATATAGAGGAATACATTTTTGAGACTATAAAAACTGTTCTCTTATCATTTGTCAAATAAAATCATCCAAAATGCAGTACCACCACAAAAATAAATTGGTGACACTGACACATTGAAAATGTGCACACTCACACACACACGCACACACACACATGCACACACACACACAGGAACATTTGTAGGGCTATAATTTGTCAAAATTATGGGGGGGGGGGGGTGAGGGTTCAGTACAAAAAAATGCTAAACTTTGACAAAAATATTTTATTTTTGTTATAATTGTGATTTTATAATATTTAGATATGAATCCAACTGAATCCAACTTGTGAAAAGATATCTTTCAGGTAGTCAAATAGCAAATAGCATATAGTGGAGCTCTATGGCCAACTAGTGGTTAAAGTGATTTTTTTTTTTTTTTTTTACTGCATTTTCCAAAAATGTTACATTAAACCATTTAAAATGATCCATGTTATCCCCATGAATGAAAGTTAGAAATCTGGGTCTTTTATAAAGTGAATTTTACATCAAATGCTGTTTTTTTGTAAAAAGCTTATTTAAATAAATATTTATTTATTTATTTATAGAAATTTCATAAATTCATAAATCATAAATTCTCCAAAAACTGCACAAATGTTGAGTAAAAACATTAACAAACAGAATAAAATTACATTTGTAAAAAAAAAAACTATTATCTTGTTACAAAATTAAATGTTATTGTCTGGGGTCTCTGGAGACCCCAAAAAACACGAGTGTAGACATAAATAAAGAGCATCAGAGGGCTAGAGCTGCTGTAAAGCCAAAACAATCTCTGTTACTGTAATTCCATATTATCACTGTAAAGCTGCTTTGAAACAACACATATTGTTAAAAGCGCTATATAAATGAAGGTGACTTGACCTGACTTGACTTGACAAAGCAGCAGGATTTCAGGGACAAACTATTCTACAAGTCATAAACAGCCTCTATCTGTTGAACAATGTTTTTGGTTTCAGACCCCTGGTCTGGATTTCCAATTGAGAGCCTGCAGCTGATGGGCTGGAATGTTGCCAACTTCAGCACACTTCAATTAGCCATACTCTTTTTGTCTGCTTCCTCATGCAGAATACTCATATGTCATAATAAGTTTGGCTCATTTATGATCGTGCAATATGAGTGGATTGTCTTCTCTAACTGTGCACGATTTGAGAAGCACTGTGTGCAAATCCAACCTAAAGATACTCTTGTGGGAAAAAAGTGTGCTTAATATTGAATGTGCACTTGCAATGCATATTTTAAAAAAACTGTAAATAAGCACCACTTAATAGTACACATTCATGACTGTTTCCTAAAACTCTTTTAAAAAGTAAATTTTGTAATCAAATAAAAAATGTTACTTAAATGTAAATACATTTTAAATCAGTATGTTTTAATCTTTTGTCATGCTTTAAAAAAGTACAAGTGACTAACATAATAAAGTGCATGTAATGTATTTGAACTGTACACTAAAACATGATAGCCCCATTAAGTTATTTTAAATTATTTTTCTCTTTAGCCGCGTTTCCACCAAAATTACCCGGAACAATTTGTCCCAGGATCTTTTTTCCCAGGAACTTTTTTTCCCCCAGACCTGTTGTTGTCTGCGTTTCCACCGCGGTCTAAAGTAACGTTACCGTGAAGATTAGGCAATGATCTTGAATAATCAGAATAATGAATAATCAGCATGATCAGCGCCCAAGTCCCACCCCCGAAAGTTCCCGAACTTTGAAAAAGTACTACCTCGCAAGCAGGGACCTATGGCAGGGACTTACTGAGGTGGAAATTTTACCCAGAACTTTTAGACCCTGGTTCCTGCGAAACACACCGAGTACCACCCCAAAGTTCCAAGTTCCTGGTGAAAGTCTTTAATGCTTTAGTCTCACATGTCTATTGATATAGTTTTGATATCATAAATTTAAGGCAATTGTTAGGGTTGTTAGTTTGTTATTTTTGTGTTTGTTTGTGTTTTCTTCATTTTTAATATTTTTTGTATATATTTTGCAACTATTTAGTAACTTTATATATAGAGAGATAAAAATGTTTAACAGGTGTATTTTTACATTCTCTCTTTTTGCATTTGTAATATTATTATTTATTTATTTTTACCCCTTAAGATCCTGTAGGCCTATCAATTAAGTAACTTTAGATTTGATAAAAAGGGGCAGGTCTTTTAAAATAACTATTTACATCACTATACCATTTACAACATCAGCTTTTTGCTCATTTTAGATAACTGTTACAAACTAAAAATGTTAATTTTATCTGAAATGCTGTTTTTCTTAAGAATTATTCTCACGTCTGTTAATATAGTTAACATTACATTATTATTTTATTACATAACATTGTTATTTTTTACATTTTTATTTTATTTGGGAGTAAAACAGAAAATAACATATCTGGAGCTGAATTGGCCCTTCGCAGGGAGTTTGATTGACAGGCGATCTGACCAATCATAATCCGCCATCTGCGTCCGACAAAGCAGTCAGGAGAGTTAGTAGATTAACGTTGGAGGATTTGAACTTGAATAACGGCGTGTGTACTGACGTCTTTCCGCGGTTAAAACAACATTCCTTCTGATGTTCATTAATGTTTATTTGATGCAATAAATTAACTAGAAGGAAGAGATGATCTGTTCACGAGCAGCTTTAACTGAGGCTCTACAGCAATCTGTCAGACACATTAAAGAGCCACAAAACGCTATTTAGTTTTTAAATTTCGTTAAAAAATTACCAAATTTGAAAGTTGAGACTGTTTGTTTCATACGGTGGCCGAGAGAGCTCAACGTGCAGCAACTGAAGAAAACACATGCAAATAGAAAAAAACACCCGCAAATTAAGAAAACATCTTCATCAGTTTCACAACACACGTGTGCTCCAAATAACACAACCAAATACAGAAACGCCTGCAAAAGTTCACAACACAACCAAATACAGATACGCGCTGCAAATAGCATAGACCACAATGGAAATATTGTGTTATGGAAATGTTGTGAGTATTTGGAGCACACGTGTGTTGTGAAACTGATGAAGATGTTTTCTTAATTTCAATCTTAACAGATTGTGCCAGTGCAAACATCTCAGGTTGTGTATTCAACCCGATTCCTTGAGAAGGAGAACGAGATGCTCCGAGCTTTAAGGATTGGTAAGACAATGAAGAAATATATGACATTCTTATCAGTTCCCCTCCAGCAAATAGCTGTGAGGTTATGAGAGTTGGGAGTTTGATGGTACAAACTACACAGGATTCCGCATGAAAAACAATAGGGACCTTGTGTTGTCACCCCTATTGAAGAGATTTGAGATTATTTCATCTTTTCTTTGGCTTGTGGTGACTATAACTACCTTACCGAATTTCACAGGGATTGAGTAGGTTAATTTTAAAGTAAAACAAGAAGAGACAAAACCACTCTCTTTGTCGTGCTTAGAATAAAATCTCTTATATGCAAAATGCTGCCATGTTCATTCGGAGAGGTGTTGGAGAGTGATCGCATGTTTATATCTTGCTCTCTTCACCTGCTCCGACAGGCTATGGTTGATGCAAGTTAAATGAAATTAGGTTGGCAGTGTAGTTTCCTCTTCGTTTACCTACCTCCCCAAATACTGTTGGGTCTTGAAGTAGGGATATATGCTCCCCTTTGAATGGGTGCTGCAATATGTGCTGCTTTTGTTTGCTTCCCTTTCCTGAATGATGGAATCTCAGGTACCCCCTAGGATGGAGACAGGTTGAACCGAATTATAGTGGGCAGTTAGCAAGAGTCCCTCTGTTTTATTTACCTCCCTCCCCAAATACTGTTGGGTCTTGAAGTAGGGATATATGCTCCACTTTGAATGGGTGCTTCTATAGGCATCTCTAGTATGATTCATGTTCAAACAAATTAGAGGTATATAGAGTAGAGGTAGATTGCCTGTGGTGTCCCTCCTTGTTATTGTGGCATTCTATAGTTTTGCACTAGAGTGAAGTCTTAAAGGGATAGTTCACCCCAAAATGAAAATTAGCCCATGATTTACTCACCCTGAAGCCATCCTAAGTGTATATGACATTCTTCTTTCAGACGAATACAATTGGAGTTATATTAAAAAATGCCCTGGCTCTTCCAAGCTTTATAATGGGAGTGAATGGGTTTTTGTTTTTGGAAGTCTTATACGGTGTTTATTCGGCTCTTATAGTGATTTTCTGGAGTAGGCCTAAAACTAATGCTTCATCTTTAGTGTGATGTACAATAAACTTAATTGAACAAGCATACAAGCAGGCTTGTATTAATAGTGGATAAAAGCAGATGATAATACGTTATAACCGTAATTAAACTAAACTATACCTGTTCTATTTCCATATAGCATAAATATTCTCTGGCGCTGTAGGCATTATTTTCCGACTCCGGGTCGAAATGAACACTGCTACTGAGAGTTTCTGTTTTGATATTATTATCATTCTGTGAGATGAGATTGTCCTGGCTCTGAGCGAGAGCTCGTGAGGCTCCGCCCTCTGTGCCGGCAGCAGGAGCTCATTTGCATTTAAAGGCATACACACTAAAACAGCATGTTTTTCTGAGCCCCAAAAAGTGACAATTTAAACATGCTGTAAAAAATTATCTGTTGGGTATTTTAAGCTAAACCTTCACATACACACTCTGAGGACATCAGAGACTTATTTTACATCTTGTGAAAAGGGGCATAATAGGTGCCCTTTAAAACAAGCACAAATTTGATCTGAAGTGAATTGCATATGCTTATGCTTTGCAACATACAGTATGCTTATATTGTGTGTATCATTTACTTATCCAAAATAAGTGTTTCCCATAAAACCCTGGCCAGGTGAAATATGTACAAATGAAGAACATTCAAAACCATTGCTAACCTTCTTATATGTTTATCTGATTACAACAACTCAAAAAGAATAAGCAGTATAATAATCCAATAGATTCTGCTGGCATTTCTCATGCTGGCTAAGGTTAGTCTCCATGAATTCACCATTCAGAAAATACTGAAAGGTGGTGTGCATGGGAGGATACCATGAAACCACAGCTATCCAAACAGAACACTACTTCATGCCTGAGGTCTGCCAAACTCGACCTATGATCCAGATGGCTACTGGAAGAATTTGATACATAGTGAGACAGAATAGGAAGTTTTCCCAATATGAGAAATGTTTGGAGAACAATAACAATAAAAATAAACACTGCATCCCCCAAATATGATGGTATGATGGTGGGATACACATTTGATTAAAAAATAATAATTCTGAAACATACATCCACTATTATGTGGTAGCAATTTGCTTGGTTCATGTTGTCAGGTTTAAAATCTGGGAACAATTACATCAAAGTGGTTACACACAAAACATTACTTACTGCATCTTTTATAGGATTTATGTCCTATTAAAACGGATAATAAAAGTTTAGAACTTTCACATCATATTGTGATCACTCTATTGCTTTACATTTTAATATCACAGTAATGTTGACTGCTCCTTTTAACTCATTCTTTAGCATAGAATGTTGTGAGCTCTCTCTCTCTCTATTCTTTGGAAGGTAGGCTACTCACACCAGGGAATTTCTGCAAGTTAACCTCCCCCATGATCAGGCCACCCACATTTATAGTCATGTGCCTGGGATTGGCCCTTCTAAATGAGTCCAGTGTACTCCATATTGAATCCTGACTGACAAGGAAAAATGGAACACAGGAAATGGCCCCTGCTTGGAATGACCACTGAAACTTATTTTGTGGATGTTGAACAAAACCCCGCCTACATCAGCTTGAAAATGCTGAAGGAAATCTCATTTATTTTCAGAGAAAGAAAAATTAACATCAAAGGGCAAGTGGTCATAGATGTGTGAGATGGTATTTTTCTTTATGAAATGATTTTTATAAAGAAATTTATTTTAATTAAATAATGGTGACACTTATAATAAGGTTTTATTTGTTGACAACATTAGTTAACATGAACTAACAATGAACAATACTTCTAGAGCATTTAGTCTTAGTTAATGTCAATCTCAACATTTACTAATACATTTCTTAAATCAAATGTTGCTTCTGTTAATATTAGTAAACGCATGTGAAATAACATTAGGATGAACATTTATATTCACTAACATTAACAAAGGTTAATTAATGCTATACAATATATTTGCTCATTGCTAGTTTATGTTAATGCATTAACTAATGTTAACAAATGTGACCTTATTGTAAAAAAAAATAATAATAATATAAATTAATAAATTAAAAATAGTTCTTGTTAAATAGTTAGTTAATAACTAATTGTGATTTATTTTGCTGAAAGTATTCAAAGAAATCAAGTAATAAGATCACACTGCATTTATCCTTTTCACAGACATAACATGGTATATTAAACTTCATTTAATTCAGTGTCTTGTCTTTTCTTTGAAATTCGTTACTGTGTATTTTATGAGGAAAATGTGAATGAATTAAGATGAATGTGACCCAGTTTAAGGTCTGGTTTGTTTTGTTTTTTTTGCAATATCACTGCTTCACAGTGTCCTCCTTAGTGCACCTTCTGCTCTATTCTGAGAGGGCTAAGTGTTCCAGTACAGAGAAACAGGGTGACTGGAAGAATTTAAGCTTGATTTAAATAGGCAAACGAACAGGCACTTACAGAGAGAACATTGCTTGAGAGACTCTTATGCTTTCAATCTTGCACATAATGCAGCAAACACATTAACAAAACATTCGGAAAATAAACTATTTAAAAATGTGAATTATTTGGAATTTTTTGTTGTTGTTTTTTAATTTTTTTATAATACACATAAAAATGTGCCAAAGTTATGGCACTTTGATATCGTAATGAATGATTATCATATTCATGAACTGCATTATTTAGAGAACCCATACCATACCATATTATTTTGCACTAGCCTAGTGATTCTCGTCTGGTTTTGGCTCACAACCCAGATTTTACATCGGACATTAATTGCAATCCAAAACAGTAGGATACAAAAATTATGGCATTTCAACCACTAGAATGACAGATTTTAACTTCCATGCTGTCCTGTTTCAGTCTCCATTTGAACCCATTGTTAAAATGCTATGAGGCGGCCGAGACTTGCGCGTTCAGAACAAAGGTGAATAATATAACATTATTAACTAGACAAACATTTTCTGAAGAAAATGTGAGTGGTGCTTGCCATGGCAAAACTCGGCACTCGGTTGCTCGGGTGTTTATAGGTGGTTGCTAGGGTGGTGCTAGGTGGTTGCTAAGGTGTTATGGGTGGCAGCTAAGGTATTCTGAGTTGTTGCTATGGTGTTCCTAGATGGTTGCCATGTGTTGTGGGTGGTTGCTATGGAGTTGCTAGGCTGTTGTTAGGGTACCCTGGGTGGTTGCTAAGGTGTTGCTAAGGTGTTGTGGGTGGTTGCTGAGGCGTTTCTAGGCTGTTGCTATGGTATTCTAGGAGGTTGCTAGGGCGTTGCTAGGTGGTTGCTATGGTGTTCAGGGTGGATGCTATGGTGTTGATATGGTGTTATGATTGGTTGTAAGGACATTGCTAGGGTATTGTGGGTGGATGTTAGGGTGTTGGTAGGCAGTTGCTAGTTGTCATAGATGGTTACTATAGAGTTTTTATAGAGTTTTTAGCATGTTCTTATCATGTTTTAGCACTTAACTAATCACGGTTAGCATGTAGCTATTCATTGCTAGCATGTGTAACATGATGGAAATCCTGTTTGCTAGCAAGAGAGCCAACCCCCATGTATACGATGTTCTGATGCTGAGATATAGGTCTTGCTAAACGGTTGCTAGGGAATGGCTTGGCAGCTGCACATGATATAAACCAACACCAATGCCTCTATGACATTAAGATTTGAAGATATCACTCTTTGGGTCTGGGTTTCTAGGGCGTGACTAAGAAGAGTTGAAGGTGATTCGTGATTGGCTGTTTGCTGCCCCAATAGTCAAACGAGCCAACCCTCATATTTCTCTGACATTTCTATTCAAAGATATTACTTCGATCTCTTTCAATGAAACTTGTTGCTAGGGTCCTCTAAATGGTTGCTAGGGCGTGGCTTGATAGTTTCAAGATGATCCTGAGGGAATGATTGAATGCCTACGCAGGGCTGCCAACTTTTGAGTTTAGCTTGGAGTGAGTTTTTTTTTTTTTTTTGGTGAGGGGGGGGGGGGGGGGGGCTGGGGGGGTATGTAAAAACAAATAACAAAGTGTACTTGTCAAAACATTTTATGAATTTTATGAAGTTTAGTGACAACATGTTACAATGTTTACATTGTACAATGACTGGTATAGGATACAGTTTTTATTATTGCTTGACAAAAATTTCAAGATTTCAATTCCATTCTTGTGATTTGATTCCGATTTTGATTCAATATTGACTAATTTGGATACATGTTTATTTTAAATTTTATTTAAAAAAATAATCTCACCTAATGCTGTAAACATAGAGGGCCCAATCTGCTGGTATTATTAAAAATAACATTAAATTAAATATAATGCAGTTTTTGTTATAATAACAATTATTTAATGACATAAGTAAAAATATAATAAATATATAATATAGTGCTCAGCAAAATCTCCTCTCTAGCTATTTTTTCTATTCAATTAACATGCTATGGTCGTTAAATGGCTTTCCTGAGGTAAATGTAACGTTATGTGACATAATTGTTCTCCTGCTGTTATATTGACCTCTTTCCGTGGTTGAAAAACACTAATTGGTCGATATTATATACTTTCGGTAAGTTGTACTGCATCTTTAAAAAAAAAAGTAACAGATGATCGGTTCACGTGCACTTGAACTGAGGCGCTCAGCGATCTGTCACGTCACATTTACCAGCGCCAAACGTATTTTTGTCTGAATTTCGTAATAAAATAGGGCTTGGGCGTCGTGACGTCATACTTGGCGTGGCGGCCATGTTGATGGCCTCGCGAATGTAAACATACAGCAAGTCGAACGAGGAGAAGCAGAGTTGGGAGAAAAAAAATAAAGAAAAAAGATATTAAAGTCCCGAAAAGGATGTGGAATTTACGGGGATACGTTAAATAGGGAAGCCAGGGACCAGTAACGTTATGTGGACAAAATCGGCAAAAAAGTGTAGTTAGTAGCTGTCAACCCTCCCGTTTTTTCCGGGTTTCTCACGCATTTGAGCTCTTTTCCCGCTGTCTTCCCGTTTTAGTATTTTCCTATAAAATATCCCGAAAAATGACAATTTCAACATTCATCTTTCTGTTGCTATCCCTCTGCTGACAGCAAAAATTCGTACTACAAAACTGCAGCATTAACTAAGCGAGTTGTTAAGCTAGATCTAACGTGACTTTGCTTACAGATTGGCGTGAGATCGTGCTCTCACAACAACCACGCTGTTATATTAAAAAGGCCAATATCACGCTAAGGTTGCCTTCAAGTAAGCAAAACGATGCTTTGAAAACATCTGTTTCGCTGGAAGGGCAAGGGGGTAGCAACAGGACAATAGTAACGTTACAGAGACTGACAGGTCCGATGGAAGGGCTAACATTAATGTTATGAGAGAGTAAGGTATTAAAATACGGGATATTTTACAGGAAAATTTGTCCACATACTGGTCCCTGGTTTCCCTAACGTATCCCGGTAAATTCCACATCCTTTTCGGGATTTTAACATATTTTTTCTTTCTTCCAACTCTGCTTCTCCTCGTTCGACTTGCTGTATGTTTACATTCGCGAGGCCATCAACATGGCCGCCACGCCAAGTATGACGTCACGACGCCCAAGCCCTATTGACGGAATCTAAGAGCTGAGAATTAGTTTAATATTAAAAGTACCTCTTTGCTCCACAATTTTTCTGTGCGTGAGAAAATGGATGTGTGGCGTGAGAGCGTGTGAAAAGTGTCAATTGCGTGAGTCTCACGCTCAATGCGTGAGAGTTGGCAGCCCTGCTAGGTGAAATGAGCCTCTATGACATTGTGATAGAACTACAAAATTCCAATGCAAGTTACCATAGTAGGAAAAACACTTTTGCGCACACTTCGCTATTTCATGGGCAGTCCCTTCAACATAGTATGTCTATGGGGCAATTTCGGGCACCACTTGCCCACCCAGGGGTACAACTTATACCCCATTGCGAGGTATGTTCTTATCGAGCCTTCCAGCCTCTTCAAATGTGGTAACCCATATGTTTCTACGAAATCCTCGCTCAGAGCTATGACCCGTCAACGTTCGTGCCAATGTCTATGAGACATTTTCGCCCGACAGGCGAACTTCGTACGATTTGACGCCTCATTCATTACGCGCCGAAGTTTTGTCCAGAAGAAGAAGATAGACAGTAATGCTTTGCTTCGCAAGCACAACTAACTAGAGGGGCGGGGCGTGAAGGGGGACTGGCGCTGACGCAGCGCAGAGGGCGTGGTTTGCGTTCGGTGTTTCTGCCATTGAGGGGATTCAGTGTGTGGTGACTCGGGCGGAGTCGGCTTTACTGTCGGGAAACGAGCTCAATCATTGAGTTAAAGAATTAAAAAAAAAAAAAAAAAAAGAGCTCAATTGGCGGGTTGAAACTAACCCCAGCACTGTATGTTACTTCCCCGGAGAAGCGTCGTATGTGGAGTGTTTTTTAGCGGTTGTGGTGGGTGGATTTGTTGGAGAGCTGCTTAAACTGGAGTTACGGGAAGCGAAGGAGATTTTCTCGGCCCTGGTTTTCATGAACGGGCCCCTTACAACTTACTAAAGTTCGCAGATATACTTCAGTTTCTCTCTTTTTTAACCATTGCTCGGTAGGTATGCTTGTTTTATGAAGTATACAATGTGTTTAGGATGGGTGTGTATTGTATTGTTGAGATTATGGGATGTTTGGCAGGATCGCTTTACTGTGTCGATTGTTCCAGTACAGCGTGTCCAAAATGAATTCTATTAGCAGCTACTGACTCTCCACTTACGTTAACGTTACTTCACAACTTGACACTGGCGGTTTATTTTCTACAGCTGTGCTTTTAGCATCGTAAATTAAGTTGTAATATTTCTAATGTTATTGTGCGTATACATTTATATGGTTCACTAATAATAATCCGTTATATTATTTAAGGCTAACATTAGCCAATAAGCTAACCCCGAACATGCAAATTTAATATAAATCTATTTACATTTATGCGTCTTCTATCAACGCTTAATGCATTGAGTCGTCATTCTGAATAACAGTCAGTTCGATTTTGATGGATCTGCTGTGTGTGCTTTTTTAACTGATTTGATTGTGGTTTTAGTATTACTATTACATTTTAATTCTATAAACTTACACTTTAATTGATGTTTGAATTTATTCAGTTTATGTTTGGCTAAGTTATTCATGTTCGTTCGTTCTTAATGTTGCGCCGATTAATAATTGTACTGTCACGTGAAACTCAAAGGAGAGTTTTCCTCTGTCAGCATTTTGACTCTTTGGAGTTTCTTTTGCGCCATTTGTTAATTTATTTGCACATTTTCAAAAAGTGTTTATTTCCATTTGACGCTTTCTTAGTTAATATAGGTAACGTTATACTTTGCTTAACATTTTAAAATAAATTTCTCGTTAGAAGACAGAAGAACAAAGGATCACGCCATAAATAATCTCAATATTTTGCTAGTTTAGTTCTAACGTTACTTGGATAAAAGGTATTCACTTGCAGAACATGTATAACCTATTTCTGTTTATGCTATTAAGCTACTACCAAAAAAAAAAAAAAAAAAAGGAACACTTTTTTTTGTTCCTTTTGGTATTACTGTTATATTAACGTATATGTTTATATTCTGTCAAATAATGTGTAACAAGAGTAGATATTCTAGTTTTTTCACCATGGAAGTTGAGTTGCTTTTTGAAATGCTTTTTGTGTGGCTTGTATAAAATGGCTTCTCTTCTGTGTTGCAGGTTTGAGTTACTCTGTGAGATCCAGAGGAACAGGCCTCTCACAGATGGGAAGAGTCTGTAAGAAGCACCTTGAAGGTGCACCCAATCATTGGACTATTAGTTTCACATAATCCACTTGTCCAGACAGACTGTCCAGACAGACTATCCAGTGTGGATGATAATGATAATAAAGGTGTAAAGTCTTTGGATAAAACCTTGTTTTCTTTGACTGTTGCCTCATAAAAATATTGGTTTAAAGAACCTTTGTGAGCAGTCATTATCATTTTTGTGACACCAAAACTTTACCATCAAAATGAGTGCAGAAGGATATCAGTACAGAGCGCTGTATGACTACAAGAAAGAAAGGGAGGAGGATATTAACCTGCATGTAGGGGACATTCTTACAGTCAACAAGGGTGCACTGCTTGCAGTTGGCTACGTTGAGGGCATAGAGGAGAGACCAGAAGAAATCGGATGGCTGCCTGGCTTTAATGAAACCACTCAAGAAAAGGGGGACTTTCCTGGTACGTACGTGGAGTTCATCGGCAAGAAAAAGATTTCTCCACCAACTCCCAAACCAAGGCCCCCAAGGCCTCTACCTGTGGCTCCGGGCACTGCAAGGCCAGACTCGGACTCTGAGCAAAGTGAGTAAGCTAAAAAAATTCCCCTGAATTATATTGTCAGCCTTTTTGCCACATCCAGGGATCTGGAAGTATTGCTAACTGGACTCAAACATGCCTTGCATATGATGCAAATTAGCTTTAGAATTCAAAGTATTTGTGTCTTAAATCCTCAGATTTTTCTACCATTTTGAGCTGCTGCTTAGATAGTTTCTCAATAGTTAACCTTTTGATTAATATTTGGTCACCAGAGTTGACCTTAACCAGTGGTCACAAAGCAGATCTTCATGTATTTGCAGTATAAAAAATTGTCAACCATTTTAGCTTGGTTGGTGCATAATTTTAATGACCCCTTTTTCCACTTAACTAGATCCATTCATGCTGATGCCAAACCCACGTGCCTCTCTCAAAATACCCACTCACCACTTGTTCCATTTTCGTAACTAGCGACCAGATTTTACACCACCATTTCATCAAGAGATTGGATTTATAGCTGCAGCACACAAATGTCGCCTGAATATTTAAGGCTGTTTAAGGTTTGCACTGGGCTATGTTTCATAATTGCAAACATGGCAGGAAGCCCAGATTTGGATGGAGGCCTGCACACAGTAGTTTGTAATTGTCTGGCATTGCTGCATCTTTCACACAGCCACAGTATGAGTGCGTAGAGCCCCCTACGGCTCCTTTAAAATCACCCAGCTCTCTTAATTTGTAGTTTTGCTCTATGCTGTCTTTTTGTGCCATTTGTTGTCATTTCTTTTCTAGTGTCTAAAAAAAGCTTGATGTATTTATTGTGAATGATACAATACAGATTCTTAGGGCACTTTCACACTATAGCTTTTGAGGCTTGTTTGCCTTAGGTTCTTAAGAAAAACCAGAAAGACAAACTCAGTTGTCATGGTGACAACTAAACTAGACATGTGTTCTTCATGTTGTCAGGTTGTGAAACATAGATCATAAGTGAGATACGGCACTCAAAATCAACTTGTGTGCTACTTCCTCGTCCTTTGTGGTGTGATGCATAAAAACACTACCTTTTTTTATCTTTGATATCTCTTTTTTTTTTTAACTCAGCTAACTTTTTCCTGGTGGTCAAGAATCAAGATTGCTTAAGCTGCATAACTGTGGCTAAATTGACTCTATGGCCTCTTTTTTTCTGAATGACTATTCTGATTTGTGTCCATGTTAAGGGAAGGGAGAGCATGCGCTTACACTGGACAGGGGTTGAGACTTGGAGATTGCAGTTTTGAGGAATGTGAACCAGAAGCAGATCTGGAAAACCGCCAGAGCTCATGGCATTATGCTGCTCACACGCTAGAACCAGGACTCAAACCCAATCCACCACTAAAACCACAAAAAATTCCAGCTCTCAAACTCAACACTTTTGACTTAGCAGTGATTTATTTTTCTAATCTACATAGGACATAGATAATTGACATCTGATGCCTTTTTACACTGTAGGAAGATTATTTTGGCCTTGCTAGAAAATCTCTGGTTTCTCTTCCTCATTTGAAATGACTACCGTGTTTTTTTTCTCTTGAATCCTCTTAGCCTATTTGTGTAACTGTTGCGTAAAGAATCAGTGCAGAGAGAAGTGAAATGCCAGAAAATGCCCCTCATTCTCGATAGTGATGCTTGAGGTATTATGTGGCATTGTGTGTGTGGTATTATGTGTCATTATATGACATAAATGTTATTCCTGAGGAATCTCCAGAGCTAGCTGAGCTCATTTAGAAAATTATTTTAAACATTAAAATGAAAAATGAAAGAAGAATTTAATAGCCAAAAAAGTGCTTTCCAGTGTGACATTTTCCTGTACACCGTAAATACAATTTCTGTGTGGTGCCTGAAGCAGAGACTCACAGCATAAGAAACATCTGGAATGTCTTAAAGATGAATCTCACAGATTTTCACCAATTCAGCAATTGGCTCTTCCTCTTTAGTGTTCATTTTATTATTCTACTTGCACAGGAGAATTCCAGGCAGAGAACTATTTGTAATTGTGCCGTGCCGAACCAAGCTCAACTGGAAATATAACTTTAACCGTTCCTTACCCTTCTTAGAACCTTTCGATGAAAAAAACAGCAGTTAAGAAAGCATCTGATCATAGCTATATGGATTATGGATATGTTTGCACAAGCTCTGTAATTCGTCACACAGTCAAGTCACATACATGTTTTATTTATAGCACTTCATGCAATAGATTTCTTTAAAGCAAGCAGCTTTATAGTATTAGAAGTGAAAAAACAGTGTCACCTACTATGAGTACTTGCCTTATTTTACTTACCTTAACTTTGATTCATAATGTTAGTCTGTATACTGTAAAGGTAAGATTTTAGTAACTTAGTATAAATACATTATTTCAGTTAATGAAATAGTTTTTACTGTAATTAATGTGGTGGTGGTGTTTTTTTTTTTACAGTGTACCAACAATACTGTTAAATGGCATTACTGAGATCAGCGTGAATGCATTGTATATTTAAGGCACTTCTCATTGCCTCAGATGCCTCAGATTTATTAGCCGCCACTGAAGGGTCTTCCAGATTTTTCTCGTTCTCTCTCATTTCTCCATCTTCCTCTTTGAATTTTTGGATTATTCTTCTGGGGTCAGACCTGATTGAGGAGATTGAGGGGGAGTGTTTAGCATGGGACCTCTCTCTGTCTCTCTCTCTCTCTCAGCAGCTGAGACTCACTTAAGAGAACAGCAGATGTGGAATTTCTGTCCGTTTTGGCTCCCAGGCTTTTTTTTTTTTTTTTTACTCTAACATACTCCTTTCTGTGGGCCTCTAGTCTAGAGTGAGAGGATCCATATGTGCCCAGCCCAGCTTTGTGCGCAATTCTTGTTTTATTGTTTACTCATTCTTGGTAAAGCTTTCAACTGCATTCTGGGTCCACAAATTGTATTGCTCAGTTTTTCCTTCACTTCGGTTCCAAGTTGTCTTTCTCTGCGTGACTCCAAACAAGGAATGAGATCTTTTATGGCTTTAACTTCTTCTGTACTATGGAAATTAGAGTTCCTCTTTATCTGACACTGTTCTGTTTTATTGCATGGAGAATGAGTTGAGCTGGTAAACATACACTGTTTATGAATTCTTTCCAACATAGCCTACTTAATAACGGTTGAATGTTTTTTTCAATTATCAATATAGTATAATACAATAACAAAAAATATGAACAGACACAAAATGGCTAAATAAATGATGGCCACAATGGTCATGAAAGTCGTCAAGTCATCCAACAACCAACCAGTGATAAGTTATTCTAATATTTTTCATTTAGGTTTGATTATTTTTAGTAGTGGTGCTTTAGTTGGCGTGCTTTTCTTTAGCAATTAAGCGGTTTACATTTGAAAATCCTTAAAATTTAAACCTTTCTTCTAAGTATACATCACTTAGATTTAGGGATCTTTTAGACAGAATAACCAAGGAATATGTTCAAAATGTGGGGCTGATCATTCAGTATTTGCCTGCTTTAGAGATAAAACATTCAGTAAAGCCACTAAATGTTCTTTGTTTCGGTATTCTGGAGTTCAGGATTCTGTTGCCAATTTCCATGGCCTATTAAAGTAGATGATGTGATCAAACCTTGTATGGACTAACCAGTTTTCATCCAACCACAAGTCCATGCAAGACCCACATTCCTGTACTTTGTGAGATATGGCAGTCTTTTAGTATGCAGTTTGCAGGGGTGAATGCAGTCTGTGCATTAAATTTAGAGAAGCTATATGCTTATCTGCTATTTTATCTTTATCTCAATCTGAGATGCAGGTCTCTTGTGGTTGTTGCTAGGTCCATGTAATGCAGTGAGAATTTATTTCGATCAAATTGGTAGTGCTGGGCAGTATGACCAAATTTTTTATTTTTTTAATCAATTGTACATTCTACTGAGCAATGGTAATATATATGTGTTATAATTTTATAAACCTTTTAGTAATGTATTATGTGATTTAGATTTTCTTGAATGCAATGGCAAAATGTTTATAAAGTGAACTCTCAGAGCAACTCTGGAGATGAAGTTCATGTGGAGTGTCCTCATAATGAGATGACAGATGCTAAAAAAAAACCATGAGCATCACACATGCTTCAGTATATGTGTGTAGTAGACGAAACTCTGAGGTTCTCATCCACAGATACGCAGAACATGCAGATTTCAAAAACATGTATGGTGCTTTATAATGCCTTTTTGCCTTTTGTGGAGCTTAACAGTACCATGAATACGCACAGTATTGGATTTGGATCATTCCTGTCTGACTGATACCGGATTCAGAAAAAAATGCAGAATCGGAGCCAATACCGATACTGGATATATGATTGGTGCATTCCTACACACTACATATCGCTCTTCATGGCCGTTGAATAGGTGCTGGAATTTTTTTTAGCTATGCATCGGTATGGAGGCGTTTACACACGAAATTGAAACCAGCACTAAATGCAGGACATAACAAATGAATCAACCATAAAAATGTTTCAAACAACAAAAGTTATCCGAGAGAGTGCGCGTGAAAACTGCCAGGGAGAGCTGTGGCAGTTAACTGAAAGTGTGACCTGGTTGGGGGAAGGCATTGCTGGTGTTTGAGATAATGTGCTTTTCTCCTTTTTGAGGGGCCTCTTCAGCACTCGGTGGAACATCTGCTGCATGGAGCAGCTCTCTGAGAGAGAGTTGTTGCTGGGTTTTGTAAAGAATGTGCAGTTTTCCCCAACCAAGCAGTAAGCCAATATATCTGCCAAAGTACCTATATACATATACATATTTTTCCTAACCTTATTAAATGTCTTCTTTCTTGTCAAATTCTTTATTTTGACTAGTTCAGTTAGAATAATAAGACACTATCAAATGAAATCAGTATCAGCAAAATCCAAGCTGCAACTTCTGATGTTATGATGTATTTACACAGACTATAATGAAGCACAGAAGTGATGGATAAATAAATAAATATAAAAACTTAACATTTTGAATTTATTCACAGTATCTTTGTGCTGTTGCACTCATTTCCAGAAGAGTCTTACAGACAGGCTGCACAAGCTTTAATTGGCAAGAACTTGTTACCTTATACATTATACATTGTCATTCGCCGTTTACATTGAATGTAATAAAAGTCTTCAAAGTCACCAATCATCAGACCAGGCATCATTTTTTCCAGTCTTTTATTTTCCAATTTTGGTTAGCCGTTGAATACACTCACACTCCATTATATACTCCATCGGTGGACAACAAATGATAGACAAAGCCCAGCCAGGTTTATTGCCCTGTTAAAGACTTCATCCCCATGCAGGGTAAAGGTGCTCATTAGATCGTGGTGGTTATAACCGGGGCAGAACTGGTTTGTGGCCGTGAGCGTAATGGTGCACGTTCCTGTGGCTTAGCTTGAACAGCCTGTTCCCGGTCGCTGTATTTAGCATCATGACGAAATGGTACAATCGCCATGCTAGTGCAGTAGGGAGCGGAAAAGTGCTCTAGCGAAAAGAATGCTGATCCAGTTCACTATGTTTTCCAGAGTATGGAGCAGCCATTAAACATCCACTGTTTTAAATTGACGTTCTTTGAGCCCAGATAATTCTTTCTGTAGGATTAAGTGCTGCATTGCATAAGTCACAAGAGATAATATCTGTTGAAGACTCTGGGTCAAAAGTGCATTGAAATTGAGGTGGAGCCAAACCTGAAAAAAAAACCTTTGTCAAACTGCAAGGACTGGACTTCAGTAGAGTTGACGTGATCTGGAGGTGGTACCGTGGTGAAAGCTGGTGTTTATTGAGATGTGCGTGAGAGTGTGTACATGTGGTCTTCATTAATGTTCGCCTCCAGAGAGACAGGGCTGAATTGGCAAATCGTCTTACTGAAGGACAAGCATGTCTGCTGGGCGGATTAGCAACACATTGCAAGAGGTGGAGCAAGAGCAGAAAAAAAAAAAAAAAAGCAGAACTGAAATATGCACAGAGTTTTGGTACTGCCCCTATCCCCCATTTAGTGTCATGTGTGTATTGGTTATGTGAGGAGACATGGAAGTGTTTGTATAGCCTAAGTTACAAACTAAATACCAGAAGTGGGAGAGAACATATCAGACGTAACGTTTTTTTTTTTTTTTTTTTTTTTTTTTTTTTAGTCAGTCCAACTTTAATTCTGTTTCTTTGGATTGTTTGTTGAAATGGGGGGAAATAATTTGTCATTGCTTGGATTTTCCTAGAAGTCAGACATGGTATTTTGTCTTTTTTTTATATTATTATTTTTATTTTATTTTAAATATGTGGTTTTTAGTGGGTAGTTGACATATCTGTATACTCGTATATCAAAATTTCTAGAGTTATTAGGTTCAAATGTACAGTATGTTTAAGGAAAGTTGTGTCTTGCGTCTTGTGACTTTCTTTTTAGATTTTTTTAAGAAAAATTTGTGTTGGTTATAACTCTCTCAGACGTATTACACACTTTATACTTTCTCAAAAGCAAAGTCCTCCCTTACAGCACAATGATTAAACACTTTGCGAGTAGATTGGTTATGGATGATTTTAAAGCATTACAAATTTAAAGTTTGATTTGTTTACAAATTGGACATCACAATGTTTTACAGAACTGATCCAAATTATACAACTATTATGTAGCATAACACTGTGTCTACACAGTCCATTCTATTTCTGACATACTCCATATGCCTGCGCTACTTCTGACACAGACAAATTATTTTCAGCGGTCACTTTGTTGCATCCAGTGTGGACAGCTCCTAGATCAGGGATTGGCAATTGTGGTCCTGCCTGAAGCGTTCTAGTATTCCTGAAGGCATTGATTAGCTTGTTCAGGTGTGTTTGTAATCAATGTCCTCAGGATAAAAAGAAAGCTACAGGTAGCTAAACTCTGCAGGACAGTGGCCCTGGGACCGAAGACGCCCATCCCTTTTGGCAGCAGCAGGTGTGTGTTGTGTTGACTGATATAATATTGATTTGCCATCATTGAACAAACACTGAGCAAGTAAACCATGCATGCAAACTAAACCATAAACGCAGCTCTTAAAGCAAATGGAAAAACATACATGTAGAGCCCGTTTTCTTTATGTAAGATCTTCATGCTGTTTTTCAGGGCATGAAGATAGAAAATCTAAACCATCTGTGTCACTGCGTTATTTCTCTATGTAACCCTGGATTAGTAGCCTCCGCTATGTCATGTGTGCTGTAATTGTTTGGTGTGTGCTGTCTGAGAATCAAGCATTTTCACACACTGCCCTGGGGAAGACTCTCTCCCTCTTCTTTTACATTGAATGTTTCAGTTTCATTTAGGCCTGTCGCGATAATTAAATAACCGTCTGATCGCGATTATTTGATCTAACCGCGATTGTTTCAGACAACCGCGATTATTGCGCTCTTTTATAGGCCTACGGCACAAGGGGGAGTCATGGACCAAAATAAATAGACAAGCACTAATTATGTTTTCCAGCAATATATTCAAAGTCATCTGAAGCCATTCCATAGCTTAATGTGAGGGACAGTAGTATATTTACATTGTTAAATTAAAGTTCACAAACTCGTCTGCAGCTGTCAATCATTCCATTCAGCATTCAAACAGCGCGCGTCGTCCGGTTACGACAGGATACACGGTAAAACTTTCTCCAATGTGACATTGACGTTATAATGCTTGATCTGTAGATAAAGGGCTGTGGATTTGCATAAAATGACTTTTTTTTGCTGTTTCTAAATGACTCACTCGCTATGTGCCTACACAGCACAAGGACTATGAATTGGCATCAGACGCACAATAACTGGAGTTTAAAACTGTGAAGAAACAAATGATCAATAAACTGTTGGACTGATATACACTAGGATTTGTGCCCTCGACATTTCTTCGCTTTGTGCCGTGAACTTTTAAATGCGCACTTGTGCAGCGCTGCGCACTGTGACTCCATGTTGCATTAAGCACATCATTCTGCACCCGCGATGCGCATACGCGCTTTGTTCCGCTGTTTTGAAGCGTATCATATTATCATGGTTTGTGCACATTTGTTTTTATTAACATGTTTAGATTTTATTAAATTACTGTGCAGATGTTTTCAAAAATTACTTTTTGCTGCTGATTTATACACTCACTAAGCTTAATAAACAAATTGTCATAGCTATTGAATATATTTATTTAATATTTAAAGGTGTTAACTGTAATCTTACACTGCAAAATGATAACTTACAAAGGATTAAATTCATCACAATTATTTAATGAATGAAGCACAAAGCCCTAAAACAGACAATTAATCGGCATAATCGCCAAAGCCCTAACACAGACAATTAATCGCCAAAGCCCTAAAACTGACAATTAATCGGCATAACCGCAATTATTTTTTAGACAATTAATCGTCAGCCAAATTTCATAATCGTGACAGGCCTAGTTTCATTACTGTAAAATGTCAAATTGCCAATACAGTAGATGTTTCAAACCATCAGCACTAAAGCAGTGCCTTTTGTCTTCAGTGTCACAGTCGCTGTTGAAATGTGAGTTGTTTGAAAACCTCTTTTTTCTTTTGATTTGAGGTGTTACAGTATATTTTTGTAACCAATAGGGGGCAACTCAGAATTTTCCTCATTTAGGCTATTTGAATAAGTTTTGGTAGCCTATTTCTTTGCATGTTACTGAAGATTTAATGTATACAACTGATTGCATAAACATGATTTATAGGAGACATGAACTTATTTAACCCTTTCCCCGTGATTGATGGAAATTTCTGTCATTTGCAACAACGCTTGTTTTTACTGTTACACTGTACTGGGACGCTATTAGGCATAACACTAAAGCAGGTAACACTAATTTTGACTTACAGCACAGTGAAAATGACATGAATATGACATAGTGGGCAACTGAATATAGTGCAGCATAGTTTGAAATCAGGGGTTTGAAGCATGTCGATCATGCATCTCCAGTGAAGCTAAACGCTTCTGTCTGCATTCAATTCACAGTCAGAATACACGCATTCATACACTTCAGAATGTCATATATTGCATGTTCAAATATTCATACAACAAAATATTCTGGGGACCATGAAGTTGTGAAAATGGTCAAAAATGCTGGCTGTGGATGGCAACATTTAAAACGCGGGCAGGGAAAAAGTTAATGCTCCAAGTCCCTCGAATTTACATTTAGGAATCAATAAAGTTTTTGTTTTGAAGGGGTGGTATAATGCCCTTTTCACGATATGTAAAATAAGTCTTTGATGTCCCCAGTGTATGTGAAGTTTTAGCTCAAAATACCCCACAGATATTTTTTATAGTATGTTAAAATTGTCACTTTTTGAGGGTGAGCAAAAACGCACAGTTTTTGTGTCTGTCCCTTTAAATGCAAATGAGCTGCTGCTCCTGGCACAGGGGGCGGAGCTACAACAGTTTGTGTCATTTTACCTCACACAGACATGCACTGAAAATAAAACTTTCAGCCTTTTATGTTGAAACCGGAGTCAGACAATGATGGAGAGACTCAAGAAGAAGTGACAACATGAGGAAGCAACAGGACATTTCTGAATGGTTAGTTGTTGAATTTATGTAGGTTATGTGTAGTTATATTTTAGGCATTGATTAGCATATTCTGTCATGACAATCTTTAAATCGTGTTCAGGGGGCGGGGTTTATGTAAATTCTAGGGTTGGTGATGTTACTAACCCTGGAGGAGTGTCGTGTAGTCCCTACCAGCCATGTGTTGTAGTCCTTAAAAAGCAATTTCTTTAAAAGAAAATATCCCCCTTTGCTTTGAACTTTGAGCTTCGTAACTTTGCAGATGTTGTTTATGCTCAAACAGCAACATTACACACTAACTAAAGTTAAAAAAGTGAAATCATAATCAACCACCCCTTTAATTGCAATTTACTTTTTACAGTTTTAAAGGGATAGTTCACTAAAATGAAACTGTTGAAAATTATTATTATTATTATTATTATTATTTTGGAACACCAACATTTTAAAGAATCTGCTCTTTCTTTTTTTAAGTTTGAAGGGACCATCTGTCAAGCTACCAAGAGGAAAAATTACATGTAGTACATGTAACATACATGGTACAAATATTCACAGTAACCTGAGCAGCTGATGACTCTAATGGAAACACTGATTTCTGCTACACCTTGACGATTGATAGCAGTTAAACTTGTTTCTCAAAAGCAGGTTTAACCACTTTAAAAATAAATAAAAAAAGTCCTTTATTGATTTCTGGGGGAAATGTGATCACTTAGTGGTTTGCTAGAATGACATTTCAAAGTAGAACTAGTCAGTGATGGATATGCTAGATACACAAGTAGACCCCTAAAATGAACTGCTGAGGAAACTATCTTTAGCACCATATGCCAACTCCTCTGATCTTGCTCTGTGGTTCAGACATGCTGAGATTGTTCCACAAAACCCAGACAGCTGCTTTTCCCTCCTTAACCTGTGGTCCCTTTCCTTGCATCCTATGGCATACAAAAAAACAGGACCAACACATTTCAGACCTTACGCATGTTCAGACTTGCACATGGACCCTCTCTTCCTCTTCCAAGAGTTGCTGTGGCAACCAAAATCTGCAGTCACCGATTGGCTGTCTGAATCTGAGCTTTTTATTTTTTTGGCCTGTTTTCTGTTTGTTTAATTTTCTTGCAGAGAACTAGAGGCTTTTTAAGCTTTTTTTTCATGCTCAAATAGTTAATGTTTACTCTTTACCCGTAAAGTCTTACTGCACTTGAGCTTGACCATGAATGCATCTTTAATCGTTTCCATTGCCTAGTTTGTGTGATCTGAACTGCACAGCTTGGATAAATTAAGGGTAGTAGTTGGAAACAGAAGGTGTTTTCTTGTGGATCTTTCTAGAGCATTGTTCACAATAACACTCACTAAGTTACCACTATTGCTACTCACAGTGGGTTGATGAGCGTGGCGCGAGTATAATATTGTGTGAGATCACGACACTCTTGCTGAACTGCCCAGTTGTTAGTGTTGCTTGCTAATACTTAGCATGGACAGTCACACAGCTTTTTAAGGAGAGTGTTTACTTAGCCTGACTTAAAATGAAGAACAGACTCTGGGTAAAACTTTAGGATGGGCTCTTTTAACTTTAAGACTTTAAGATCTAGACCTTTAAGCAACTTTCCATTGCGGTATATTTTGCATGGTCGTACACCTAGGAAGTTAGTCTAGTTCTTCTTTATTTACTCAAGATCCTAGAGACGGTGTCTCAGGGACATAGTGGAACCTTGAACCAAAACATTTGAACAATTCCACTACCATCAATCCTGAATGTCATTCAATCTAGCCCCATTGGAAGGCCAGTGCTATCAAGTCACCCTGAGTTACTTAGAAGCAACTTAATCCCCCCCTCCCCTTCCAGCCTCGCACCCTCTGTGGAAATGCCCATCCAATGCATGTAAATAAACACAAGACTCTTGGAATATTCAGTTCTATGATGAAATGGGGTGTGCATTATGACTTATGATGTAATTGTTTAATTGTTTTGTAATTAGACCACCATAGTGTGACTTAAACTAAGCCAGTCTCAACTGCAAGAGAGCATAGTGACTTAAGCTAATTCACCAAACTTATATGGTAAATGTGAAGAATCTGTTATATTCCAGAACCATATTTGTCACTTTTGACCAGAACATTTTGAGCTAATGTAAAATTAGCCCAGCGCTTTGAATCTGGATTCTAAGAAGTAGCAGGCTGGATAAGGTGTCCGTCTGGGCACAAGGTTAGGTGCTCAGTGCGGCGTACCAAAGTGGTACTACTCTCTAAATTTCTATATGAGGAATCTGTCGTTCACTCCCCCTGCCTCGAGTTCAGCAGTTCTCAGAAAATGAATAACTCCTTATGCTCGATGTCGCTTTGCCAGTAATGGACTCCAGATGGCTGTTGCCTTTCAAAGTTGAGTTCAAGAGAAGGGGTGTGATATGAGCAATATAACTTTTTTTACTTATCTCCCAGGCTAGCAAAAGAAGAAGAAAAAAAGTCCCAGATCCTTTGGACTAAACAAGACTATTATTTCTAATGGCTTAAACACCCATTTCCTCATGTGTGGTTGTTTTTTCCATTTAGGCAGCCTCCAAGCTTTTAATTTGAGTCATTCATTCTAAGAAACTCTGCAAACTGTAAAGATCCTCTTGATACCTCTATTAAAAAAAAACTCTGTAAAGGGAATCCATTCATAATATGCTGTGTTTGGATCTGTGGCCTCGGACGCTGCTAACAGTCAAGCCTTTTAGAAATCCAAGCCTTTTAAAATGCTGTGCACCGAATCCAAATAAAGCTCACGCCAGTCCCGCAGCCCTTTCATGCTCACACCTGGACTTGTAGATCTCAGTAACCCTCTACCCAACACCAGAGGCTGCATATTACAGTCTGTTTACTTTATCCTTCTCGTCCACCTCCACTGCATACTTAATCATATCCTACCGGTCAGCACCAGCCTTAAACACACTTAGATGTGCCGTCCAAACGTGCTCCTTGCTGCACCACATAAATACATGAAGATGACTATTGATCTAAGCGTCCTGTGACTGTGGGTCATGCTTTAAAGTTCTTGTTTTCCTTGGAGGCTTTGAAATTATGGTGTTTGGTGCTTAATGAAAAGCTAGTAGAGTTGTTCAAAGGTACCTGGCGGCTTTTTGGTATGATTGTTTAACTTTCTCTCCTTTAGGCTCAAGCACTCTGTTAGACCTGACGGAGCAGTTTACTCCTCCAGAGATGGCACCGCTCATGCTGCTCAAGCTCCTTGAGGCCATCGAAAGGAAAGGTGAATCCATTCCGCATATTTTTTTTGTCGTAATTATTACTTATTTATTTTTTGTGCTCCTGTATTAACTCGCATATAAATTCTGTACAGGTCTAGACAACCCTACTCTCTATAGAAATTTCACTGCTGGAGGAGGACTGGATGTCAGACAATGCTTTGATAATGGTAAGTGACACATTCCATTAGCTGTAGCCACTGTTAACTGTTCTGTCCATGCTAATGCAACAAAGTGCGAAATGCAACAAAATCACAACCTTATCCAGCATTGCCTGGATATTCCTATTGTACTAATTTTCCAAACGCTCCAACCCAAAGTATTAAAAATGACATCTCGTCTCACACAATTTCTCAGCCATTCAGAATTATTTTAGAATCAAATCAAGTATATTTGTATAGCGCGTTTCACAATACAGATTGTATCAAAGCAGCTTCACAGTATTAAATTAAAATAAAATAATACAACAAGGTTTGTTTCTAGTAGAATTTATTGATTGATAAAATAAAATTAAATATCCCCAAAATATCCCCATCTGAGCAAGCCAAAGGCAACAGTGGCAAGGAACCGAAAAAACTCCATCAAGTGACCTAATGGTGTCCTAAAACTCCATCAGGTGACCTAATGGAGAAAAAAAAAACCTTGGGAGAACCCAGGCTCAGTCGGGGGCCAGTTCTCCTCTGGCATTTATGAACTAGAGGCCGGATTGTAGTTTGACCTGTAAGATTAAAAATATTATATGAATGCCTGGCCGAAAAGATGCGTCTTTAATCTAGTTTTAAACTGGGAGAGCGAGTCCGAGCAACGAACAGTATCAGGAAGACTATTCCAGAGTTTCGGAGCCAAATGTGAAAATGCTCTCCCTCCTTTGGTTGATCTGGATATCCTAGGTATGACCAAAAGCCTCGAATTTATTGATCTTAAAGAGCGCAATGGATTATAGGGCGATAGAAGATCCGTTAAATAGACTGGAGCTAAGCCGTTTAGGGCTTTATAAGTCAGTAGCAATACCTTGTAATTAATACGGAACTTTATAGGTAACCAATGCAGTGATGATAAAATCGGTGTTATATGATCATATTTTCTTGATCTAGTAAGAACTCTAGCGGCTGCATTTTGGACTAACTGTAGCTTGTTTATTGAGGATGCAGGACAACCAGCTAATAAAGCATTACAGTAATCTAGTCTCGAGGTCATGAATGTATGAACTAACTTTTCTGCATCAGAAACTGATAGCATATTACATAGCTTAGCAATGTTTCTAAGGTGGAAAAAGGCTGTTTTTGTAACATATGAAATATGATTTTCAAAAGACAGGTTACAATTGAGTATAACAGCCAGGTCTTTTACTGTAGAGGATAAAGTAACAGGACATCCTACGATGTCAAAGTTGGATTGTGAGAGGTTCTATGGGCGGTTTTTTGAACCGATAAGTAGTACCTCTGTCTTGTCTGGATTTAATAAAAGAAAATTACGCGTCATCCAATCTTTTATATCTTTAACACACACTGTCAATTTGGATAATTTAGCATTTTCATCCGGCCGTGATGAAATATATATTTGAGTGTCATCAGCATAACAATGGAAACTAATTCCATGTTTCCTTATAATATTTCCAAGTGGCATCATATATATTGAGAATAATAGAGGGCCCAACACAGATCCCTGCGGCACTCCATAGTTTACTGAAGTTATGATCGATTTTTCTCCATTCAAATAGACAAAATGGTAGCGGTCAGATAAGTATGATCTAAACCAGCTTAATGCTTGTCCTTGAACACGAGTATAATTTTGTAGAAATAGAAACCACATATCAACAACCACCCAGAACAACCTAGCATTGTAACATTGAGCACCACTTTCAATGAAGAAACCGAACGTCTGTCGAAATCGGTTATCACATGAAAAAATTATTTGATCGAAAAGATTTATTGTTTGTCTCTTTGTGGCTGATTAGCATACGGTGCTAGCTTCATTCCTTCCTGTCTCACTGATGTGTGTGTTCTATGAATCAGACCCTGCCTTGGTGGATCTTGAGCAGATGGACCTTCAGATGTTGTGTGATGGTCTGAGGAGGTATCTTCAAGATCTACCTCAGCCTGTCATCCCCCCTATGATTTACACTGAGATGATGCGCATCGCTCAAGGTGAGTTTCCATAGGATTACGGCACATAAACATTAGGTCAACAGCCTTAAAACTCTCATGGGATTTCTATGACATAGTATTAATCCACGTTAGTACTGCCATGTGAATCATTGGATTTACACCAGGATGAGTTTCCCATTCTCAGTTTGCTCCTAAACTGTTTAAACTGACATGAAATGCTGTTTCTTATGTTTTTTTCTTTCTTTTTTTTTTTTTTTTTTATCTGTTCACTCAGTGATCATCTTAGTAAGAGGTTCTCAAACTTTTTGGAGCCTAGGATCCCTTACAGGGGAGAAAAAATTCCAAGGACCCCGTCATAATTATAACAGTGACCAAAGTTAATGCGGGTGGGAGTAATGAACATAATGTGCTTGTTTTATTGGTCCTAAATGTTTTTTTAATAATACAGCTGTATTTTCCGGAAAATAAGTCACACCTGTAAGTCGCAGCAGGTCAAACTTGCGTTGTTGAGAGAGAAAAAGAACACAGATAATTTGCAGTGGTGTGTGTCGCATTTTACAAACAACATTTATTTTAAATTCCAAGCCTATAACAATATTATTTATACTGAAACTGAAACTGAACCCTACAGTGGGCTCACGCACATCTCATTCGACATGAATTGTTTCCATGAATGAATCGTTATTAAACTGTTATTACTATAACCACTAACTACTAAAGTATTGCTTATTATGTAAAGAAGTCTTTGTACTTATCTTGTGTCCCAATATCCACTTAAAACAGCATTCACATACACAAAAAATGTGTTTGGAATAACACCGTGGCAGAGCGATGCTCACGCTGACCGGCACAGCCTACCCAACAGACAAATTCAATTCAACTGAATAACTTTTTTTTTGTTTAGTTGTCTAATTTAGTTATCCTATGGTCCTTTATACCAAACTTAAGGGCATTAAAACCAAATGATGCCTGGAAAATTCAGATAATTTTTCATTGATCTCATTTCATTATAAGAGCCACAGGGTGGTGCTATTGTTCTCAAGATTTTTGTTAGCCAGATGGTGAGCCTCTTACAATGGTACTTAAGTAACGCAAGGTGTCACAGTCTCGTGACCTTCTAAAAGCAGCAGACCAGGCTCATCTGTTAAGATTGTGTGGTTGAATCATCACAGCGCATACTTTTATGAGTACACATGTTCCAACACTTATCTGATTTTGTGTCTACTAACCCCAGCCAATTCAACTGCGAAAAGTATTCCAGGTGTTGTATTGGCCGTTTAATTTATCTGCCCTCGCTGTGTGACTGAACATTCTGTACATATGCAGAACAAACTTTTGGCTGTGTAAACTAGCATGTATCCAATTTGAGAGAGAACAGTGCTCTTTTTTTTTTTTTCTTGCTTTGTACTTCTCTTTTGGGTAGTGTTAAGTCACGTGGCTGGAAACAGGATATCTGTGGTTAATAGACCTAAAGCAAACCTGAAAACTTATCTGCTACATCAGCGCTGTTAACCAATCATCTCTCAGAGTACCTTACTCACTCTGTCAATGTCTCGCTTAAGATCTTGTGCGGTTAGTTGCACACAGAGTGCAATTTTCCACACTTTTTTGCATATGGCCTCACTGATTATTGGTATGTTTAGCTCACTTTAAATATATATATCACATGACGCCACTTTCAGTGTTTGTTGGTGGGTGTTAGAAAGCCCTTGCTTTACACTCTTCTGTCTGTCTGTCTTTCTCTTCAGAAGTGCAGGGTGCAGACGAATGCGCACATCACCTGCGGCTGGTGGCCAGCTCTTCTGCACTTCCCCCGCAGTACTGGCTGACCCTGCAGAGTTTGCTGCGCCACTTCTCTCGTGTATGCCAAGCCTCAGCAGCTAACCTGCTCAGTGCTCGTGCCCTCGCTGAGATCTTCAGTCCGGCACTCTTCAGACATCAGCCCACCAGGTACATCCCGACACATATGCTAATGAATCATGTTGTTGCCAGCTAGCCTGCTAGCAAAAAAACTGATGTTTCTTTTTCCTTTCCCAGTTGTGAGCCCAGCCCAGAGGCACACATCAGGATAGTTGAAGTCTTGGTGACCAGCGAATGGAGTGACAGTCAGGCAGCTCCAGGTAAATACACTATAACGATGATAACAAACCACTTTAAGACAATGGTTCTCAACCAGTTCTCAACCAACCTTTTAAATTATTTAAATTTAGTTTTCTTAAGAATCCTAATTAATGCTGGAGGAAAAAAAAACACAAAAGTACAACATTAAACTGATGTCTTATTTGAATAATGCCAGGTCATAGAGTCAAAAGGGTTGAGAAACATTTCTCTAAAGCTTTGCATACAGTGTAGGCAATGGGATAGTGATGACTATCTGGATTCAAACCAGTTTTGTCCAAATAAGCACCATTGTCACACATGCACATTTAATGATGTATTGGAGTGAATAGCAACAATGGGGAGAAGATAGGGAAAGGTACCTGGAATTTAAATTTGTGTAATGGGCTTACACCTGGGTTTGCCGTATGAGACACCTTGGCTTACTGGTAAGTGCTAGCCACAGCTCCAACTGATGTTCACACTTTTACAACAGATCAAAATGTTTACACTACTCCAAAGAATGGCTAAAATGTATTGAAAAGAGGTGTACAAAAAAGGTAGATGTGTTTTACAACAAAGGGGAAGACAGCATTGATATTTTTAAACTCTTAATGAAGTAGCCTTTTCTCTTCAGCTGATACTATGATATCAATGTTTAATGGCTGGGAGTGCTCTAGTCGAAATCTGTGTTCCACTCCCTTGCTTTTGTGGGTCAGGTTCATTTAGAGATGGGACAGACCACATAGACATTCTGCTGTGTCTGACTTGTGTGTGTACGCACGCTGCCCTGAACACAGACCAGTTGTCTAGTTGGGGTTTTATAGCACTAGTAAAGTCTCTCTCCCTGCTTCTCTCCCTGTCTTTATCCGTCTATCTTTCTCCCAAGTCTGGCTGTGTGACCGTTTAAATGTTTTATTACCTGTTAGGGCCTATTTATACCTTACCCTGGCATGGAGCAAACTCAGCTGTCAGTAATTTGCACCTGCAGGAGGCTGGGTTGGGCGAGACGAGTCCAGACTCAAAAGCACACTTGCCTCCGTACTGCTCGGGCAGCTCAGTTTCTTCCTGTACAAGCTTTTACACAAACATGGGTCACACAAGTGCCACCTTTTACTGTTTCTTGTTGCCTTACCGACCTGCCCATACTTGATTTCTGCACATGTGGCGGTGTGTAGCTGTTGATGTGTGTGTTAATATGAGCGTGTGGATGCGTGTGTGCACATGTTCCTAGTTACTAGGTGGCTAATTTAAGCAGGTGGCAAAAGGCCCACTTGGAATTGGGCTGGCTTGAAATGCGGTCTGCTCCACAGAGCTCTCTTGTTAGCTTGCAGCGGCGGCTGTTCTGTCTTGCATGCATTCTAACACACACTTTCAACGATCACTTCCGAGGACTTTACTCCACCCCCTGGCCCCCTCCTGCCTGTGCCACATTCCCCTCCCAAAACATAAGGGTGCACAGCTCAGCAAATATTTGAACCTGAGCGAGTTAATCATGAGACTGAACCCTTGGAGCCAGGGAGAGTGAGTGAGCAGAGAGAGAGAGAGAGAGAGAGAGAGAGTCGGCTAGCAGCACTGCGACCCCAGCAATCATTTACCCAGCCGTCCCGGAGCAGGCGCCATTCTCCACCCCTCTCAGACCTTCTTTAGTTCTCCGGACGCAACCTGTCGCACCAACTCTTTTCTTTCCCAACTCGGATTTTGCTGGATTTCTTCAGACTGCTACAGTGATTTTGAGACTCCTGCACCAGTCAAGTGGGAACATTTTTCAAGACCACAAGAATACCATCTTTTTGGATTTACCAAGAATCACGAGTAATGCTTACCGGACAGACTTGACGAAAGGCTGCTTGACTTCTGCTGAACATGCACAACTTGCAATGTAAGTGTGTGGTTTTGGTGTCTCAGGAAGTTTGGTGTAATGATTGGGTTACTTTTATCAAAAGCAGTTAGGTAGACTGAAAATGTATCAAAGTAAAGCAGCATGTCATCACTTAGGTGAGTTACCCGGTTTTTCATAGCGCGTGATAGTGGTTCTTTTAGAAGGTCCTATTTTGTGTCCTGTTCTAGCTCTTCCACTAAAGCTCTGACAGGCTTGAATATCAGTGCTACTCTTCTCTACGAATGTTTACTTGATACTTGTGTGCATCAAGACTAGCACTCCAAGTGCGACCTGTTACGAAAAGTGGGTTAACCTGTTTGACTGACACCGGCATGTCTGAGCATGCGAGGTGAATGCGTTGCATTATTCATCGGCTCCAATAAAAGTTAGGGTATAGAATTTCTTTAGTCCACTAAAATTCAAAATTGAGGCTTTAATTTATTTTTTACACACTTCCTTATTTTTTACACACTTCTTTGATGTCCCAGTGGCAGTCAGTTACACTTGACCTACTGCATGACTGTTAAGCACCCCAGCTGAAGTGCCTTTCTGACCTGTCATTAGAGTGCCAAGCATGACAATAGCCCACGTTCCTGTGACCATTTTAACCCTACTGAGAAATGTGGCTATTTCAGGTACCCTCTCAAGCATGTATAGCTGATCGCTACCCTCCTACAGTCCTCTGTGAGTCGCATGTGGGGATTATAAGAAGTATTTGCAAGCCGTGCCTGCCTCCTGACCTGGCCTTGTCTTTGACGTAGGGACTGCCTACGTGCCGTTGCAGCAGCGATTTTGTCTGCCTACCAGCAGAGAGGCCGTGCTGATCGCTTATGCTCAGTGAGGCGGGGCTTAGCAAAGCTGCATCACAGATACAGGAAGGGAGGGGGTGACAGAGACAGACCGTAAAGCTTCAGTTCTTTTTCTCATTCGAAAGACGCTGTGCTGCAGTGCACCTTGTCTGTGATATAACTCCCTCTGTTTGGCAGCATCAAAACGGCTTTGAGAACACTTTCCGCACAAATAAAGGATATCGCTGGATCACACAAATTAGAGCAGATACATCTTTCTTTTGATGCACTTTTCATTGTCGACTTTTGAACGGACAAAGCACTGTTGCAATGACATCATTGCACTTAGGACTTGGAAGAAATAGAGGCAGGTGATGAGGCAGGAGTGGCCAGCAACAGTCCTGCAGCACCATTGGCTGGGGTAAGTGATGTAATGGCTTTCACTGACCCCACTCTCCAAGGCTTTTCAAAAATTGGTCTCAAACGGATGAGTGAGAAGAACCTGGATTTATAGTATACATTCAAAGGAGGTTTGCAAAGAAACTGCATGCGTATCCTTCCAGATATGCAACACATCATTAGGCATGGCGGATTTAGAGAGTCCACGACTTGACACTGGATCAGGATCTGGATCAGACCTCCTGTTTTACATAGAAATAGACGCGCCAGGTAACTGTTGAAGTTGGTGCATTACAAACATGTCATTCATGGGTCAAGTCTAAATTTGATGGGTGACAGCTCTGTCTTTGGTCTTAGATGCATTTGTTGGTCTCAAAATGGGTTTAACGTTTTGCCATTGATGTGTTCTTATGGTAACAGATACATTAGTCGTTGTGTGGAATATTGTGTATGTTTTAATGGAGGTACCACAAAGCATGGGATGATCTGTTGGTTAGATTCTTGTATCTGATTTAATATCTTTGTCTGCGAGTTTTATACCCTGTGATTGCACTAGGCAGAAAATGCTTAGCGATGATAGTGACTGAAGTGAACAAAAGAAGAGACAGTGAGTGTGCATGAGATGGTGTGTGGTGTGTGGGGGGGGTGGGGGGGTGGTTGGTTGGAAGATAAAAATAGCCCACCGCTTCAGCTCTGCCTCATGCTCCACGGAGACTGCACTGCCCCCGCTGCTTCCCGTCACACGGCCCAGCAGCCAATCAGATGCATTCTCTGCCTCTATCCAGCAAAGCAACATGTTCTCAATGGTTGAGGATTCTTGCATGATTGTGCACAATGCATTGCTTTGAAAAACCCATTAGTGGGTATATGCCTGCTGTCCAATGTCATTGCTTCTAGAAACAGTGTTAATTCTGTTCAGAAACAGTTGTTGTAAAAGTGAAAGGATGCTTCAAATAACTGATTTAAAATCCAAATGATTCCCTGTTTTGTATCTCCATGACTCATCTGTGTGATCGGTGCATCTCACGAATAGATTATGTGGTATAATGCTGACCAGATCAGGAAATGGTGATGAAATTAGGTTTTTTGGAAGGGGCAATGAAATGCATTCTCCCTGAGTCAAGAATGCGACTCCCTGCTGAGCGCTCAAGAGGCATGTACTCAGCTGCATTTAATGAAATGGAAGACACTGGGAGGGGAGGAGGCAAGAAATCTGGGAAACTGCAGTACCCGTTGCATGCTTTTAAAACACGACTGTCGCATTGGAAGGAAACCTGCATCGCTTACTTGACAGCCAAAGGATGTTTTGAGGGTTTTCATTTTTCTTCATAAGATTAGCATTCTTAGGTTGGACTGTTATTTCATATTGAAAACACAGGACGCATAGATTTGGGCATGTCTGCACATGTTTAAATGTAAATGACCTTGAGTGCTGCTAGTTCATCAGCAGTTAAGTTCTTAATCAGTTTCTCTCTTTTCTCTTTACAGCACTACCTCCCAAGCCACCGAAACCAACGTCTGTCACTAACAACGGTATGAACAACAACATGGCTCTGCAAGACGCTGAATGGTACTGGGGGGACATCTCCAGGCAAGTACTCATCAAACCTAGTGTTTGGTCAGAAGCATGCTTTTTTTTTATTATTATTATTATTATTATTATTATTATTAATTTTGCGTCTTTTAAAAGTTTGAACCTCTTTCTGTTGCAGGGAGGAGGTCAACGAAAAGCTTAGGGACACTGCTGATGGTACTTTTTTGGTTCGAGATGCCTCCACTAAAATGCATGGGGATTACACGCTCACACTGAGGTACATTCTCCTTTGTAAACCCAAGTGTGTGTCTGAATTCCTTTTTATTTAGGGTGCTTGCCTTGATGTTGCCAACTTTAAGGATTGCTCTAAATTCTTATTTTCACTGACCATACAGGAAGGGAGGCAACAACAAGCTAATCAAAATCTTCCACCGGGATGGCAAGTACGGCTTCTCAGACCCCCTGACTTTCAACTCTGTGGTTGAGTTGATCAACCACTATCGGCACGAGTCTCTCGCCCAGTACAACCCCAAACTAGATGTGAAACTACTGTATCCTGTATCTAAGCACCAACAGGTAATGGAATATGGAGTGTCCTCCTGTAGAACTTTACTCTGGATCATTTTGTTAATAACAGAAACATTTTATTGGATATGTTTTTTTATTTATTTATAGGATCAAGTGGTAAAGGAGGATAACATTGAAGCTGTTGGGAAAAAGTTGCACGAATACCACCAGCAGTTCCAAGAAAAGAACAAAGAGTATGACCGACTCTATGAGGAATACACTAGAACATCACAGGTTTGCTCTACCTAAATATATTTGATTACTTGACTCCGAGCTCGATAAAGTGCTTACATTCTGACATGGTTTTTGTCTGCTCACTAGGAAATACAAATGAAAAGGACTGCTATTGAAGCTTTTAATGAAACCATAAAAATATTTGAAGAGCAGTGCCAGACGCAAGAACGATACAGCAAAGAATATATTGAGAAGTTTAGAAGAGAAGGCAACGAGAAGGAAATCCAAAGGTGAGTCCTGAAGCTGAAAACCTCTAAAATAGTCTTTTGGAGAACATTTCAGAAGTTTAATGCAACATCTCTGCAATGTTTCATTGCAGGATCATGGTCAACTATGAGAAGTTAAAATCGCGCATCAGTGAAATTGTGGACAGCAAACGACGTCTCGAGGAAGATCTGAAGAAGCAGGCGGCGGACTACAGAGAGATTGATAAGCGGATGAACAGCATTAAGCCTGATCTCATCCAGCTCAGAAAGACCAGGGATCAGTACCTCATGTAAGTAGCTCATCTATAGTTTCAGCACTTCAAATATAACACACAGGACACAATCTTGCATTCAGAAACGACTACATGGAGAGCAACATAATGATTTCTGTTGCTACACAGGTGGTTGACACAGAAAGGGGTCAGACAGAAGAAACTCAACGAATGGTTGGGAATCAAAAACGAAAACCAGGACGAGTGAGTATTCTTATCACATTATAGCTGTTTGATATTAAAGTCTTCCTGGTTTCAAAATTGAACTCTTCACTTCTTTACTACAGTCAGTACTCAATGGTGGATGACGATGAGGATTTGCCACACCATGATGAACGCGCCTGGAAGCTGGGTAACATTAACCGCAACCAGGCCGAGGCCCTTCTGCGGGGCAAGAGAGATGGAACATTCCTGGTCAGGGACAGCAGCAAACCTGGATGTTACGCCTGCAGTGTTGTGTATGTATCACCTTTTTTGTGCTTGTTTGATGTTGAGGCTTTTTTTTTTTTTTTTTTTTACCTAATTATTGGAGAGTTCATATATTGGTTGTTATTACTGACATCTGTTGACATTCTGACATTCTTTGCAATTCATTGACTACTAAGCTAAGACTCTGAGAGTGCATGTTGAAATGGGAAATTGCAAAAGGCAATGATGACTAAAACCATCTCTTTGTCTTTTCACAGTGTGGATGGTGAGGTCAAGCACTGCGTCATCAACAAGACACCAACAGGATATGGCTTCGCTGAGCCCTACAACCTTTACAGCTCTCTAAAAGAACTGGTCTTGCACTACCAGCACACATCCCTGGTTCAGCACAATGACTCTTTGAATGTCACGTTAGCATACCCAGTCTACGCACACCAGAGGCGGTGAGGACTTGTGAACACACCCTTGGGACTCGTTACAAACACGGGAGTTGAGGAATGGCCTCCCCTTCAAATGGAGATGCCTCCAGTAAGGCTGCTACCGAGGGCTGCTTTTTGCCTTGAAACGGCTTGTCAGAAAGACAAGAAAGCAAAACCCAAAACGAACATTTCAGCCACTGAGACTTTTTGCCAGTCTGAATGTAGTTTTAAACTCACTCTACCAAAATGGAGGATTTCGGAGGCCTTTTCCAAATGGTGCTTGTTCATTTCAAAGCTTTACCCGCTGCTGGAATGTGGAACATTGATTAAACCTCTAGAGTGATTTTTTTTTTTTTTTTTTACCTCTTCTTCACCCATACCTGCTCAGTTCAGGTCCCCTTTTGTGTGTATGTGTGTGTTTGCGTGTGTACGAGAGAATGTGATGTGACCAAAACTCACAGTATCTGAAAGCTATCGGGATGTTCAACATGTTGGTGTTAAACTTTCACGAACAGACCATGGAATCAGCTGATCAAATGTAGCAAGATGGCACTTTCGAAACAGTATCTACTAGTTTTCCTGTAAGAGACTCCTACTCAAACTTTGATATGACACGTCTCGCCTGTAATAGCGCGACGAGAAGCAAATGAGATGCTTGGGCATTTCCTTTGCAAGCATTATAGTGACTAAATCCATTTCTGCTTTTATGGATTGGCACGAAAGGAACTGAAACGGATTTTACGCTGTACATACATCAAAAGCTACGTGACGACAAAATATTGTACCAAAAAACGCAGTTCTTTCTCAGTTGTATTCTAATCTGCTATGCAAATTCTGTATTTTCCGTCTTCTCTGCAGAGTTGTGATTTTATTTTACATGTTGCTACCCATAATATAAACTTGTTTTTATTGCTTAAAGTCTTTTTGTATGTATCTAAGATTGATATTTTAACTCTCAAAATGCCAAGAAAGGTGACTTCAGTTTTACAGAAGAAGTGAGGAAAAAAGTACTTTATTACATATTTCTTTATAAGCCGCTGGTAAAATTAAAGAGAGAGTATTTTATTAGTCTTTTTCACTTGGAGCTGATTTTCTCTTGGGCAGAGCCTGGAGGACATTAGTGCTGCTTCTGTCTTCATTAATAGTGATATATATATATATATATATATATATATATATATATATATATATATATATATATATATAAAAATATAAATAAATAAAAATATATATATATATATATATATATATATATATATATATATATATATATATATATATATATATATATATAAGAACTAGAGCAAACATTAGTGAATAAACCATGATGTTTGAAATAACTGCAACTGAATGATCAATGTCACAACAACACAATACTGCAGGTTCCCAATGAAATATAGACGTTTATTTTGTGATATTCTTCCCATAATCAACAGCGTATTGATTTGATCCTCTGGAGTGATGAGGGGGGAAAAAACTATCATTTCGGTGATAAACATGACTCCCTCTCATTCCTTGTCAACAGTATTTTTTTCTGTATCAGAAAATCCTTAATAGTGTTTACATAGATGGATCAGCTCAGTTCGACTACTACCCAACGTTATAGTTTGTGCCACATTCTCTAAAACGCAAAATTTTGCTACAGAGTCAGGGGAACCTACCAGCTTGACATTTACAGCTAGCTACAGTATTTCCAGTTTATTATCAGCGATGTCAGTATTGCTTTTGTCTTCTGCTCTCGTCTCACTTGGCAAATGCATTTGATGTTTTGCATAACTAAACATCAATGTGACATCAGTAATTCATTTCATTAACATATTTTGAAATTATTTGACTCCTTGTTTTAACTAGGCCCGATTGCCTTAAAATTAGTCAGTTATATGTTTAAGCAGACAGTACTGTTGACTCCACCATTTTGAGTTTCTTGAATTGAAATAATGGATTGAATTGTAATGCTTTTTGATGGCATGTCTATACGCACAATTGTCATACACTATTATGATTTGCCCAATGAGTTCTCGAATGATAAGATGATTATTAGACCAAGTAAACTAGATTGTGGTTTGAGAGGTAAATATTTGAACTTCACATGCCAATTCTTTTCAAACTTTTACAGCTTGTGATTTTTAAAATCTAAGAATCGAGAATCGAATTCTACGAATTTATTTCAGTTGAATCTCTGCAAATGTCCCTCTAAACCTACACTCAGTTTCCATGAAAAATAAAAAGAGTCTTTCATGGTATCTTATCTGGGGCTTTTTTCTTTTCTGTCTCCCATTTTTCTGTTGTTCAATGTTTTATGCTTTTTTTTCACCTCTTGCTAAAGCCAACAATCTTCCATGTTTCACATTTCCGCGATTAGTCCTCTGTCTGCTGCCCCTGTTCTAAGAATTTTTTTTCATTTTGTGAATCCAGTTTTTTCTTTTCTTTTTGAAATTGTATAGTATTGATTTACAGTCATTGTTAACACAATGTTGAAATTGAGATTAACCAGTGTGTTACAGTTCTAAAAAAAATCTTCAGATCTGTATTGGCTTTTTTAAGATAAATAAATTTGTTTTAGAAAAAAAGTCTTAAGTATTTTATTATAATTTGTAGTCTGTTCTATAGATGTCTAGCATTTGACAGTTGACTGTTGAACTTCATTTACTGTTTTAGAGACTTGGGGTTATGCAAATGTTGTGGTGTGACATGATGCACGACATTGATGTCACCAGTCACTAAACGGGCTGAAGATTATAGAACATTTTGTTCTCACAGTTGCCTTTTACTTTTTTTCAGTTCGTTCCTGGCCAACAATTCGTGAAGTTATTTCACTAAAGTGCCTAACTGGTTCTTCTGAGATTTTCAAATGTGACAATCCAACAACAAACATTGTTTGATTTTCAAAAAACACTGAAGTGTGTTATTACCATGACCTACATTGGCCGAATAATGCAAAATTATTGACATGACAAGCTGAATAGGAAAATGAATGATGTGACTAGCTTCAAACAAGTGACAGGTGAACTAGTACATTGTACCAAATGCTTAATTTTGAAATGTAAAGAAGTGGCACAACTAAATTGACTTTAGGGATGCACCAATATTTAAATAATATTGACCAATGGAGAAACATTAAAATATGAATACTATTGGCAGATGACCAATATATTGAGCAAATGTAATTTTATGTTTTATTTTACTTGCTACCTGTGACCCTCCAATTGAAACTCGCTGGGCTGAAGTATTTTCAGTAACACTTTATATTAGTTATGTTAAACTATTCTGCAGTTAGGGACAGGTTTCTTTTATGGTTGAAGGTTAAGGTGAAAGGGAAGGGTCAGCAGTGTAATTATAGAGGTAATTATAGAAATTAATTACGGCTATAATTACATGAAGGTTTTTTAATAAATGTACACAATAAGCGCTTTGTATACTATTATTAATTTAAATATTGTTACATAGTAAAGACACTTTTTCTATAAACTGATCAAATGATCAAAAAATTATCCAATTTCTTTAAACAACAAATGTAATAAAAAATAAAAATGATGAAATGTCTTTTGTAAGCTTACTGTTTATTTTTTACTGTTCTGATGTGAAAAAAAACAAACAAACAAAAAAACAGTATGCATACAAAAGACATTTAATCTGTCACACGTGCATAAGGGCAGAAACGGTCTGGCAACTTCTTATGTCCCTGAAGTACTCCGAAGTCATATTGATGAACTGCTGAAAGGATAATTTTAAGGAAGAGATTTAAATAGCACACACAGCATTCATGCCCCCTCTTACAATAGTGTGTACCTTCTAAAACCGGATGTCAGATGTTTTCACATGATTGACTTCTCAACAGCAACAATTACTGCAGCTCTTACCCTTTGAATTGCTCAAGAAAAATAATGACTTTGATATTGCAAGACTTGAGAAGTGGCTTTGAAAGTTGTGACCCATTTTCTGTTGTACTATAGGATCTGGTTGACCATGCAGTTCTTTACAAAGCCACTCGCATGAGTTTGTGAGACGGAAACAGTAAACCACAGACATGAGCATTGTCAAATGCACTGTTCTCAGAAAAAAGAGAAGAGTGTACACATATAGATATCTGATATCTGATATAGATGCATGCCATGCATGTTCCACCATGATGGCAAGAATTTATGCCACACATGATTCTTATATATTGATCTTTGCATTGATCAATAAATGAGAAGAAAAAAAAAACATTACTATATTGGTTTGTTTTATTATCTTTATTTGTCATTGTACTGAGTCAGTGCACATGCTTGAATTTATTTGGCTAAAGGTTAAAACACTAAAACCAGTTAAAAATCCTCTTTGGTTGAAATGTAATGTTAAAAACAAAACTAACATTGTTAAAGTTACATTTTTAATTAAGATGACATGAAATGTTTGGTACCTGGTGTGTTGTGGAAATGGACCAGCCTAGTGACAAAGAGGTTCAAATAGGAAATGGAAATGTTTTATGGGAATTCTAAAGGAAGTTGCAATGTACCAACTTTGATGTATTAGAGGGGACATAGGAAAATGTGATGTCTTGATCAATGTGACTTATGTCACTCCTTTTTGCATTAACTAAAATGTATCCATGGCTCTAAATTTAGTTCAATGTATTATGTCCATTCCAGGGTTTGTGTTGTTACTGTTGTCATAATTTGTATGGTTTTGTTTATCTTTTTTGTTTTTGATGCCACCTCCTATTAATTCAGTGTATGTCTTGTCTAGTGAGTTTCTTGTTTCTTATTGTACCCTGGAAGGGTGGTGTTGTTTTTGGTCCTCTGTCAGTTTGAGAGGCTCAAGCATGATGTCTCTTGGAATGTTTTCTATTTCCCGTTATTTTACCTGAATGGAAAATGATTCTTGATCTTTTTATCTGTTACAATTTATTTATCCTCTAAAGGCTTGAGATCACTTTTTTTCTTGCTTAAGCAAGATTCAACAAAGACGGTCACAATTGAAGACCACTTTGCTCCCTATTTGTGGCTATGGTCTTTTTTTATTGTTGCGAATTGCTAATGCCCATTGCAGATTCATCACAGCATGCACATTGCAATAGGTTCGGAATGGCATGCAGAAAATATATCTGGAGTATGACTGACAGACTGAGATTTCATTACTTGTTCAACACTTAAAGTGGCAGTCTGTGTTCGTCAATATGTTGGGTTTGAGGTGATATGTAGTTCCCTTTCAGTCAGTCACGTTCGATGTAACGTCAGAATGACTGACGAATTGTGATCTCGCCTGAGAGCCCAATCACTTTCGAGTGTTACTAAGCGAGCCAATGCACATTGACGTGCAAGATTTTCTAACTACTCTTACAACAACTTGGGGGTTATTCTGGGTTTGGGCAAAAAATTCCGAGGTCGGAGCCCTCCCCCCGGACAGCACGCCAAATACTTATAATCTTTACTCTGTTTAATTTGATGTAAGTGTGAACTCATGAAATACTTTTGGCCACATGGTGTGTAGTGTGTAGATTGTACATGGGATTACAGATGATAACAGTTTGCACATTTCAGATTAATGTTTCTAATCTACATAAAGTGATTTATTACAGAGATTTATGGAATAGGGAGCTTATGACAGGCAGAAACATCAACTTATAGTGTAACTAGTCTTTCCACAACATCTGTAATACATAAAAAAGTAAAAATGAGACCCATTGAGTATTTTGTAAGGTCATATTAACCTTACATGATGATCAGGTTTGTACACAAACTTGCGGATGAACTTGTGGAGTTCATGCAGTTTGAGTGCTGCTTTCATTAAAGCAAAAGAGACATTCATGTTAATTTCAACACTTAAATTGTATTACTGAAAAAATGTGTACTAAATTAGTAAATACAAAACAGACTCAACATTTGGAGCTCATTCTACATCTCATTTTAACGATTGGGTTGGTATAATGTATCTTTGACTAAGCTGCTGATCTGTCAGTAAAGCTGAGAGGCTCAGATCTACATGAGCATCGTGACTGTCAGTGTGCCGAGCTGTAATCTCTCACTGTTAAATATTCATTAGAGACTTTGCACTTCCTGGTAGCTCTCAACCTACTTTCAGAAGGCAGACTCTCCGCTTATAGCTTGAAAAAAAAACTGATCAATCCAAAGCATATAAAAGCTTTTAACAACAACTTTAATTCAGCAGCACAACATCCAGTGTCAGCTAACATATTTAATGTCAACATATATATATATATATATACAGATTCTGATACTGATACTGATACTGATACTTCTACATATAACCAATACAAACATGGCAGATGTACTGGAAAAGAAATCACTAAAAATAAGTACACTGTGCATAGGTTGTTGACAAATAGCATGTACATTTTTTCTACATTAAACAAGGAGCAGTGTATATTTTAGGTGCAATGACTGTGCCATTGATTTGTCACCATCATGTTCAGTTAGTTTCATTTTCATTTACTTTTAGCTTGCACTCGTCAGTTTCCTGTCTCCTTGTTCTCAGTTTCCAGCCACTAATTTGTCTCCTTGGTTACTCATTATGTTCTAGTTACTCTATGGTTACTCACCAGTTCCCTAATTTGTATTGTTTGTATCATTTGTTCTCGTTAACATTTACTCTGAGTTTGGTTAAGGTTTGCGTTCTATTAATAAAGTCTATTTGAATTAATCTTCTTCGCCCTGCCTTCTACCTATTCCACGCTTGGAAGCATGACAGAAGAACCGACTCTACAAAGTGGAATATGCCTGCCATTTTTGCCAGATCGCCCAGCAAACTTCTTTGAATAACGAAGATCTCAAATCCCTTTACTGGATTGGAGCTAACTATTATTTTCCAGTGGACTTAATATGACAGAAGGTAACTGGAGAGAGGCAATTCTCCAGTGTGTGGAATTCATGTATGCCAGGGGAATGTCAACCCACCTGGACCAGTCATGGACCAGTTGCTGCGCCAAGCCCAGAGCCCAGTCAGCCTTCACCCTGCACCACAGATTAGAAGCCAGAGCCCACCACAGACGGGGAGCTAATGCCTGACGCAATGGATGTGCCTGTGATGAGGACAGCACTGACCATCGTCCCGGAGCCGAAGCCCCACAGTGAGTCTGACCAGGTGTGTGAGCCGTCAACATCTGTGCCAGAGGGAGTGTTGGTGGAGCTGGACACGGATAAGAGGTTTATCGATTGGGAAATATAGGTAGTACACCCCACACTGCCCACCCACAAACTCTTTTCACCACCAGTCCATACCAGTATTAATGTCTGTTCATTAGTGTCAAAACCTGTCATCGCCCCATAGAAAATAGGGCTTAATGAGTCTTTATAAATATATTTATAAAATAGTAATACTTACTTATAAATAAGTATAAATGGAGCTAAAATGTATTATAAACATGGTCTTCATAGAAAGTGTTACCGAATTGATTGATTTGAATAAATAGGCTCCAGCATCCCGGCAACCCTTGCACAAGCAGTTTGGAGAATGGATAAATAGATATGTAATAAACGAATAAATACTGTCCATGTAATGATCAAACACACACAGTGTCTATTTAAACTGTTGCTGTATTTATTGTCACTTGGTGATTGAAGTTATTTGTCAGTTATTTGTAATTTGGTAATTGAAAGCTTATCTTTTACTAAGCATTCTTTTTTGGTTGCCAGACACTGGTTTGTGTGATAAAGGAAGAGGTCCATGTGTCTTTTATGTATGTGTTATGATGTCTGACCGTTGTCCCAATTGGATTTTGTTAATGAAGAACAATGGGTTCACAAAAAATAATCTCAACTAAAAAGATTTTTGACTTTGTTTTACAAGTCTGATTTGAATGCTGAGAACAGCATTTATAACAATCTTTCAGTTTCAAAAAGCAATTCACAGTTTGAAATTCAAGCGTAATTCAGCAAAAAAGTCAAATCAAAAAGTAATTTAATTCCATTTGCCAAGATGTATCAGTATCTAGACTTTTTTTTGCCAACATTTTAATATTGACTCTCACTGGCATTGAATGGATTGGGTGCTTTTGACTCGACTGAGGGTCCTGAGGTTCCGATGTGTGGTATGAAGATAAGATAAAGGTTCAAAGTGCACTTGAAACAGTTCAGACCATTAGTGTACTCTTATGCAATAAGCTGTTAATGGTTTGCCAGGCATATCTATGATATTTGAATGCTGCTCCTGTATCTAGAAGAAGTATCTACTAAAAAACCTTTATGGAAAAGATGAAGCAATGAACTTGTGAGTCTACTTAGGGGTTAATGAGCTAAAATACAGTAAAGGAATTTTAGCCAACATATACTCACACTCAATGTAATTTCAAAACAGTATGAAAAACATATTTAGTCCTTGCTGCACTTTTCCATTTAATGAAAGTGATTAGATGGTGGCAGAAAAAGTACCATAAAAGTAGTCTGTATGACTATAAGTGGTCTGACAGCAAATGATAATTTTATGAGAGAAAAAACTTGTGTTTGGCTTTGGAAAATAGCACACAACATTTATGATACTTTTACAGTGATTTTTTGTAATTTTAGAACTCGTAGCCAAAGACTCCATTTTCACTGTATGTAACAGAACAGTCAGTACATTTTTCAACATTTCACAATGTGTGTGTAACAAAAGAAAGTCAATTTGCGTGAATTAACCCAAAGCCTTCACTACAATAAACATGTGAATTAATTACAAACTATCTAAATATATGCCAGAGCCACATGTAAATTAATCAGTAAATGAAAACTAGACACATATGGGGCCTCATTTATAAAATGTTGCATAATAACCGTCCTACATTTGATCGTATGATCATTTCTCAAATGTGTGTGACTCAGAGAACGAACGTAGCCTACACACAAAAAGCGTGTATACGCCTCACCTCCAGATGTGAAATTTTTTAAATCATCTTGAAAATGTGAGCAGCTGAATGGTTTCAGATCTCCGCCTTGTAAACACAGCCTAATTAATGTCATTAACATAAAAAAGAGCACCTGTCAACATAAAAGTAAAGGATTTGGATTTTTTATGTTAGTGACATTAATTAGGCGGTGTTTACAAGGCCGAGATCTGAAACCATTCAGCTGCGCACAATTTCAAGATCATTTTATTTCAAGATCATTTTATCATTTTATAAAAAGGAAAAGTGCGTACGTCTGCTTAGACTCTAATGTGGTGCTAAGCTTTTTCCATGTCAAAGACCGTTTTTATAAATATGACGTTGCCGTGGATTTTACCGCCCAAACACTCTAAGTTCAAATCTGTGCGTACGCACGTTTTATAAATGAGGCCCCATATCCTCTTTTTCTGTTTCCAACAGATCGACAGTTCTGTGCAGGTTACGCATGCTATGAGTTCATGTCAAGTATTTCCACCAGCTCATATAATAAGCAGTGATTATCATCCCATGTTCAATGAGTGTCATTAGCGTACGCCAGGTCAAAAGCTGAAGCTAGCTTCTAGGAAAAGGATTTAGCTTTGCGCTGTTTTCTGCTGGAGCAAGACACTAATCTTGCTTAACCTGAGGCACTTCGAAGTTTAATACAGGTGCAAATACTTCAGTGCTATTACCAAGAACTATGAACAGAAAAAGAAAGTGCTCAAAAAGGATTCTCTTTCCCTTTCCTTTTCTATCAGCCATCCCCTTCAGTAACCCTGCTGATATCTCTCATGGTAATTCCCTCCCAGATTAATGATTCATTTAGTCTTTAGCAATGTGCCTTGACACAAACTTAATTTAAAGCAATGTTGCTGTGAATACATATTGCACTTAATTAACTGTTTGTAATGTGCAATTACAATGACACAATTTTGATCCAGCACACTAAGTGATTTGTGACTTTAATGTACTTGAGTGTGACCTGAGTTCTATGTAAATGGCCCATATAAGTTGCTGTGTTAATTGGCAACTGTGTAACAACTGTATAACTGTGTATGTAAGCAGTTTATCTAATATTTATTTTTAGGTTGATTTTTACTATTAATGAATTATAATTATTTTTTGAACATGAGTGTTTTTCATTATGCCTATAGTACAGAATCACTGAAATGGAATATAAAATAATACTTGTGTTGTTACAGAATATTTGCAAAGAGTTTGGCTGAATGTCTCGAATTGTTGCTGCAATTCAAATAATGATTAGTGATTTTCATTTATTTATTTATTTTATCTCAGTGTGGCAATAAACTAATTTTAGAGCTCAATCTATGTTTATTACATGGGCAAACATATTCAGAAAATGTGCATTGTGTTAAATGCTCTCCAGAGATTTATTTTAATTTTGAATATTGTCTTCCTTTCACTTTTTAATAAAATAAAATACAGAGTGCACCAGAAATTATGAGAAAGTGATCCAAAAATGTTGCAGGCCAGATCCAAATTTGTGTCGTCTGCAACTTCACAGCTCAACATTTATCGCACACTTTAACCACCAAAAACACAACACATCACCAAATGGAAAATTATTTTTATAGCAACATTTCCACTGCCAAACCATTTTCTAAGTGTAATTTAGTGCACAAGAATACATGTAAATGTAAACATTTCTGTTAAAAGTGATCTGAATATGAACGGTTTACATGATTATTGCACCAAAACTTTTAATAATGCCAGAGAAGGGTCTTTGACACAGGAAAGGCTCTTCACATCAATTAAGATATTTATCATCAAAATATAGTGCAGTCAATCGCTATGTTCATTTTCAAGGTGACCTGATCTCCTTTGTTTCTGCAAGTGATGCATAAATAATACATTTAAATTCACTTTGCTTGGAACTTTGTCTCTGTAGTCCAAATTAATGAGATGTAACTTGAAGATCAACTTTTACGGTCATCGCCTATTAGCTTATTTTTAGATACCTCCTCCTCCCCATCAAATATCTAAAGCACTTCAGCAGGCAGAACACTCTGTTCTTAGAGGGGTCATGAATTGAGAAACCGACATAAGAGGTCATTGTACTATAAAAATATCCTTTAAGTTTCAGAACTCAGAAGTTCCTCATTAGTCCAAAATTACCTTTTATTGAAACCAAGCTCAGGAAACGACTCGTTTCGGATTGTCACATTATCACGCCATAGTGCAACAAAAGACAGCCTCTGCAGATGAAGATCAATGCCTACTTCTACACCATTGCCTCTTTAGCCCAGCCTATTGATTCACTTATGTCATGTAGTAATAAATATGAGACAGTGGCAAACACAGAATTAGGATAACAAAACGTTTTGAAGTGCCAAGTTGTGGAAAAACAGTTTTTGCATTGCCATCGTTGTGATTCAAGCATTAGAAAAGCATGGATGAACTTTATTTTTTTATTTTTGATTAGAATAGGACCGTAGATAGACCGTAAGTGAGGTGGGGCGGGGGGGGGGTCGGGAAAAGTCCACGAGCCGGACTCGCGCTATATGTCTTTATCACCGACATGAACTTTTTTAATGATGTTCCAGTTAGATTGAATCAGTAGAAAACTTTGTTTGTTGCTTCATTTTCCTGCGAATTCGTTTTTAAACAAGATACAGTTCGACACAGGCTTTTCAGAGAGAATGAATATAAAAGATGATGTAATGACAACTACATTGGATCCGACAGTCTCATTTTTATAATTTGTCACTATTGCTTTGTCTGATACAGATCGTTTGATATGTTCTGAGTATTTTTACTGTAACACCGTAGTCAAACTGAATTGATGTGATAGTTGTGATTTGCCGTTCTTTCCTTTGCTTATGGGGTTAATGCGTTGGATGATTGGATACGGAAGAAAGCACGTTGAGAACGTCTCGGTTACATATGTAACCCTCATTACCTGAAGGAGGGAACAGATACGTACGTCAGAACTGAACCAACGAATTGCGATCCAAATTCGTCAGTTCAGTTCTGACGTATGTAAAACATGACAGACTGAAAGAGAACTCTGCTTTTGTTATTGTTTTGATCGAAGCCATTCGCTGCAATCCTGAATCAAAGCTTCAGTGAGCAACATCTTCTGTTTTGTCATCAGTAAAACATTACACCACGTTTCATTTTATTTAAAACACGACACTGCAAATGACAATGCATAGGCTACGTTTTTCACTTTATTGAAAAGGATGAACTATAAATAGCCTATAAGAACAACAGTCCGACAAACAATGGTACATTCATTCATAATTCCGTTTACTCAAAACACCGTAAGTCATCCTTTGTCAATTACAACTGTGGTAACTCAGAGTACTTAAACTTTATTCACCACAACCAAGACTTATAAAGCATGTTAAAAGTGCATAAATGTTTCACATTGTGTTTCAACAATGTAACAAGATATTTTTCAACATCTGAAGTTTTCCAAACAATGACGGGAACATTGAAAATTATTTTAATATGCAAAACTGTTACCTAATCATAGCCAAGTCTTGAATGCGGCACGAAATCAAAACGTAGTGTTCGAAAGAGAGGGTTCAAAACAGGATAGAGAATTGCTTATTTCTTATGATATATTTTTTAAGTAAAAGTCTTGATAATATTATTATACGTGGACATCAGAGTTCAGAGACAAAATCCAGTTCATGACCCTTTTAAAGATTTCCATTCAGCTTGCCAGTATATTTGTCGAGCACACCTAAAACAGCAAATCTTCTCATCAGATAGGATGTCAAATCTATGTTTAGCAGAAGTCTACCATTCCCAGATGGAGATTTGAGAATATGAGCTGTCACAGCAGCAGGCTTTTGAGGCCCTTAGCACTAAGAGTTCTGGTGGATTAATTGCACTCCAATCCTTTTTTTTTTTTTTTTATCCATTGGTAGTCCCAAAATAAACTCAATGCAATAGCGTTTTAATCCCAGTGCTCTATTACCCAGACTGGCCCACTGGATGATGTCATGGCGCTTGTTAGAGTAAAGTTGAAATTCCCATTTTATTGGGTAACCATTCAGCAGTGACATAATGGTTTTAAGCATCCAGTGTGTTATATATAGATTTTATATTTTCTGAAGAAAAAGTCACTGATGCTCACCAAGGTATTGCTGAGGTGTTGTTGGTGGTTGCCATGGTATGCCGTTTCAAAGACATTCAGAGCTTTTTTTAGCATTTGTTCTGAGTGGTTATTACAGCTTTGATTTCCAGTTGTTCTGGCTGGTTTTAATTGGTTGTAGAACTACTTAGTGGATGGATGTTGCTATAACTGACCCAACCCAAAATATCACATAAACTATATATATATATATATATATATATATATATATATATATATATATATATATATATAAGTAGGCTAACACATAAAACATTAATTTCTAATATAATGCATGCTTTGTTCTTTACATTGTAATGAACTGCAGCTCATTTGTGCACCAAACAAAGGGCATATGTCTGAAACCACAAGCCTTAGGCCTATATCACCATTTGCTTTGAAAGTATAGATGAGAAAAGCCTAAGATTCAAACTCTGCTGCCCTTACACAACATGCATGACTTTAAATGTCATGAAGTTATTTCCTTCATGTAGAGGTTTCTAACTTTAATCAATCCTGTTAACATGCGGTAAGCACATTGCTTTGCTTTTGTGAAACAATGTGTGAGAGAAACACTAGAAGTGGAATCCATAAATTTGACGAGAGCAATTATCTAAATGAACAGCACCATAACTCTGCTATGATTACATGAAAGCCATTAAGGGGGATAATTCAAAATGTATTTGAGTAATGACACCATAACATGGAAAAAACATCTACAAGATCATTGATATGTTATACATGAACTTCACACATTTCATGTAATCTAATAGCAACACTAGTAATTGGAAGTGTTTCAAGTGCTGTGTGTTTTATTGCTCATTTTTACTATAATTAGAGCTAGAAGTCTTAAATCCTAGCACATAGATGTTCAATTTAGAATTTAATTATGTAATGTGTTAGCAAACACATGAAGGTTACATATGGACTTTGCTTTCAATTAAAGTGGCCTGGTAATTGCTGCTGATAAACACTTTTGGAGCTGTAATTACGTTTTCGATCTTCATTTGGATCCAGATCTTGCTGCTGCAAAGGGTGAGATTGACCACTTTTGACCATACAAGCTGGCTTGCATGTCCTAAAGCTTCTGGTAGATTTTGGTCAAGCTGGTTAGAGCTGGTAGACAAAGCTGGACAAGGATCAAACAAAAAAACACATTCCAAAAACCAGTTTAGCTTCCTATGATCAACCAACCAAAGCATGGTCTGGTATAATCTTCACTTTTGTCCCACAGACACTGGCCACATCTTTCATAACTCTACACCTTTGCCTCATTTAGTATTTGCGGTTCTATGAATATGCAAATTAGCCCCGCCCCCACTCACTCACACCAGCTCACAGATCCACTTGTTGATGATTAGTTATAGTTTGAGACTGTCTTTGGTTCACTGCAGTTTTAAGGAGAAAATGCTCAGAAATGAATTTGCACATGGTTTGCACAAAGCATATTAAAAACACCCCATAGACATACAGTATATAAACAACATTAAAAGCTTGATTTTCACCACAGGGGGACTTTAAAATGAATGTAAAAACATTGACAGCCCATCAGAATCCACTGACCTTAAAAGCTAGAGCATTCAAAGCATCTGACGACAGAAATGAAGTGTACGCTTATAATAAATAAAATAATAAATTATAGTTTGTAATAATTATCAATCTTGGTCTGTGAACGGACCTTTGGATGGAGATTTTTTTCTATAAATTATGCCAATCCAATGGCAGAATGGCATTATTTATCAGTGAAAAGTAACATCACAACCTTTGTACGTGTGTGCATTTGTGTGTTGAAATAGTTTGATCCAGTTCTTACACTGGAAATGTAGCAATATGAGGTTACATCATCAGAAAACCTTGACATAGATGAAAAACTTTCCTAATTGATTTGCTTTTGCTCTTTATTTCTCATTTGTCAATGCAAATGTCAACATGACTGGTAAGCAAACAATTCTCAGTGTTCTCAGTCCCACAGGCAAGACTGATTCTGGTCTTCAGCCACTTAAGAGCATAACTCTTCATGGTGACCACGGCGGTGTTAACATTACTGGAGGACAAATTGTCGTAAGTGGATGAAACTCAATGAGCAAATAATTACATAACATTTGACAGCAAACACTGGCAGCTGTAATGTGGTGTGCTGTTGGTTCCATGGATCATCTGCTAATCTCGACTAAAGGTGGATTGTGGGAGTTTACCCATTTATTTAGTGGTGCATGCTAAGACAAGCATATCAGTTATCATTGATCTTATACTTAAAGTTAGGGGTTTCTTCTGAACCCTATGACTTCTGAGAACAAATTGATCATAACTTTCCACTGAGAAGACAGCAAGTATCTGAAACAGCTGACCGAATAAGATATCTGGGTCAATGATATAACACTGAATCAGTTACTTTTTTTTTTCACATGCAATTTAGCAAAATGCAATTCATACTGTGAATGTGGTTTGAATACACCTCTTCTATGATGAGTGTGTTTTTAGTTTGCAAATTAAGATTGAGTAACAAAAATTGTGATACAACTGTCCTGGTATCATAATGAAGAAAAAAAGCATTAAAATGTGTAATAATAATGCCATTCATATTAAACCAGTCTTGAAAGGAAAACCCTGCGTCAATATTTATTAATACTTCAAAAACAGCAAGTCAAAGTATCCAGCAAGTCAGTGTCATCTGGTGCAACCAACAAATTCATGTATCATAATCAACAAGAAGAAACATGCAGAACGAAAAAAAAAAAACATGAACCAGAAAATTATATAATTTCCTCTACATCTGCAGGCTTTCATGAATATTAAAAATAAAATGACGTGTGGTGCAGTTCCCAAAAATCTTTAAAAAATAAATACAAATATTGACAGATATTTTTTAAAACTTAAGAAAACAATGTGAAAATATGAATATAATGAAAACATATATATGAAAACAATAATACAATGAAGCTTACAATAATTATTAATATTATAAATATTATAAGAAACTATTAAGTGAACACGCACATGTACTCAAGGTGTATGTTATGATTTTGTTCTGTCATCTTTTATTTTGAAGTTCTGTTCCAGTTCCTTTAGTTCCGGTTTCCCCGTTTAGTTTTGGTTTCCTTGGTTACTGATTATGCTATTGTTTGTTCTACCACTGTATCTATAGCCCTGTGTTTCAGTTGTTCTTTGTCAGTTCTTGTTTATATATTCTGTGGTTTACATTTCTCATAATGTGTATTCCTGTGATCTCCTGAGTATTTTGGATTGTTTAATTTTAACTCCTTCATTTTCATGTGTGCTGACGACACATAACAGTGCAAGGAATTGGCCTAAATGTTACTTTTTACTTGATGGCTACCCTAAAACACTAATGTAACATTAACTATTTCAAATACCAACAAAATAGAACATTAAACATTATCTATAATGCTACTTTAACACAAATAAAAACATTAATGTAGTCTCAACTCGAATGGATTAAGTTAACTGGATGTTAAAAATACATTTTTTGAGTGTCCTTTTTGATTGAGCTACTTGATTGAAAATTTCAAAAGGAAAACATTGACTGAAGCAATAACGTCTGAACAAGAAGCCTGATACAACTGTGTTAAATTAAATGAATTGTTTCAATAAAGTGAACAGCATCCAAAAAAAAAAAAAAAAATCTTTAGTAGTTTTTTATTGCCCCATCTATCAACCTGTATATATATATATATATATTTTAAACTGATTAATGCTTTGCAAGTTCACTTTAATCATGCCTTGCCCTCCTGGAGGCCTAAAATACAGAATATCTGAACGGGGTCATCAAGATTGTTAAAAACAAGTGAAAACGTAATTCGCATGCACCTTGCATGCAAAGCAACCAAAACAACAAATAACAGATGTGTTTGTGGCTACTTTACTTTTTATAGTGTAGAGTTTGAAATCACCATATTTCTCAAGCAGAATATTGTGTGGTAGTGACAAAAGGTTTACAGTGCTAAGACCTCTTATTCACAACACACACAGATGAAATCAAGGCTTTGGTTCATGTTTTCAAAATAAAATCTTGGTAAGGTTCAACAGCCATTATAAAAACAGTTATACAGATAGAATATCTGTATTAACACTAATCCTCAAATCTGTAGATATTGTCAACAAGATATAATTTGGATGGAGTTATTCAAACATTTAATCCAAATATTATTAAAGCATTCCTATTTTAAATTAAAATTATTGTTTACAAAATGACATTGGATAGCCCAACCTTACCACCATTCCCGAATAACATTTAATTAGTGGTGCTTGCTAAGGCAAGCATCGCTATGGCTGTTATTCATACTTAGGGCTAGGCATTTGAACAAACCTTGTCCTACACTGTTTGTGGTACAGACATGAATGATACCCGAAATCATGCGGCTTGTTGAGAAGAGGTGTGCTGTTGTGATCTACTCCACTTTTCCCCTGGTGAATGATAAAATTACAAATAGTTGAAGGAAGAGCCTGAGCCATATCTGAAGACAAGTAAGGTGGGCTCTTTTGACTTTTGTCAGTAAGCAACCTCACAGAACACCATGCAAGGTTAAGCCATGTCTAGCTAGGTTAAACTAGCTAAGCAACACTCACATCTACTTAAAAATATATATTTTTAGGATTATTATTGTTTTCTAAATCCTGACATCATTGTGTGCCTTGGTGGACTAAGGTACACTGGTTATAATTTTCACTTTGTGGCACATAACAAAAAGCTGATGATGAGTAAATAATCATTACTTTATTATAATCATTACTTTAACAACATGACTGGAGTGCTGATACTTGGCACACAGATTTTTTTTTTATTTTTTTTTACTCTTCCTTTAACACTTTATGATGAATATGACACAGTCATATTTTTAGCTTCTGACAATGTCTTCCGGTATTCTGTACTAAAAAGCCATTCAAAATTAATGAATTAGATATCTTTTGTATTATTAATATAAGAACAAATTGAGATTTTTACTGAAGTCTCCTCTCCTGCTCCCCCCTGGCATCAAGAGGCGCACTAGCGAATGACGCTAGATGCTGCAGTCTTACCATCTTTGTTAGCACGCCCACCTCCCACGTGGGAGACCCCGGTTCGAATCCCGCTTGGAGCGGGACGGATAGGACCGGTTATATTTGGTGCCGTGACCCGGATGGGAGTGAAGTTTAGGGGGGTGAGAGTAATGTAGGCCAGTAAGAGCTGTGCGTGTAAACCCCACTCCTCTGGCCTCTTGAGGCCAGGCCGCCTCCCATGCCAGAGACCCCAGTTTGAATGTAACCGGTCCTACTCAACTCGCTCCGAGCAGGGTCTCTTTGGCATGGGAAGCAGGCGTGCTAAAAAGAAAGCAGCTTTAATGTCAGTCGCTAGCGCACCTCATGAGGCCAGAGGAGTGAGGTTTACACGCACAACTCTTACTGCCCTAAGTTACACTCATCCCCCTAAACCTCACTGCCATCCGGGTCACGGCATCACATGTAACGCCAAGATAGGCGCCAAAGTTTAGGGGAGTTCAGAGGAGTATTTTGAAAGATTGAGTATGAGCATTAGTAATATGGCTTGGCCTTCTTTTGAAAACAGCATGTTTTTTTAAACAGTTATCTGGTTTGATCTCTGCAAGACTGGTACACTGCAAAATGTTTACCTAGCCAGAGAAAGCAAACATAGTTGACTGTCATGTGTTCTGTGTTGTTCTAAGCAGGAGAAATGTGTTGATACAGTTGCTCTGTCTAACGGCCTCCAGCCTTCAAAGGCCTTGCCTGTTCCTTGAACAGTTTGTTCCAAGTGGCCAAAAGTCAATCAAGAAGCAGAGCAGAGCAGTGGGAAAAAGGGGGTAAAGGAGGAAGAAAAACTTAATTACTACATATTCAGCCCTTGCCTGCTTCTTTTCCTCCTTTAAGTTTCCGTCTTGGCACTGAAAGCCACAGCTCTTGCCAAATACAGCTAATGTGTGTGAAGCATGAATGGTCACACACTGTGCAGAGTCTTGCAGTGCACTTAATATAGCAGTTCTGCCTGAAAGCAACTCATTTCCTCTGAAAAAACTCTAGCGTGCTTTGCCTTTCTGTTCCCTCTAAATGCATTCTGAACGCTGGGTGACTCGGTGATGTCATTGCTACTCCACCCACTGTCCCTTTGCTTGCATTTCTGGCAGGAGAAACCAGTTTTACTGCAATCTTATATAATTATGTGGTCACATCATTCGAGAAAGCACAAAAAGGGCTGACCGGAGACATGAACTCGAATGTTGGCATAGCATAGCATTCGACAGCCTCTGAATACATCTTGCATTTAATAGTAAAGATTTAGTTTGACCTTTCAGTCTGAAGAATAAAATCTGCAGCACGTTTGAAAAAATAAAAATATATATATTTTTTTAACAAGCATTAGACTAGAGTCTCTGCGTACATGAAAGTGTAACATGATGTATGAATGTATCTACTCCATTCCTTGTATTATAATCTATAGAATACATTTTAACTTTAAGATTGTACCTCATGGTGGCCTCAAGTACTTAACAGATTGACACGTGGTTCTCTTGAGAGGGGTTTGAAACCATGTTTTGCACCATACTGCCATCTAGAGGTTGTGTTTTGAAAATGGTTACATAAGGCCATTTTGAGGAGACTGATTTAAAAAAAAATAAAAAAAATAAAAAAAATATAATTTAAAATGTTCTTTGAGAACTCACAGACTACCACAAATCTGCCTGCTATTAGAAAAATCAAGGCCTATATGCACCAACAGCAATACTAGCATTAAGATATTGAAAGAAATGGAAAGAAAACAGCAGTTTAATCACCCCTGATCCAACTGTTACAATGAATCATGTTATTCCACTGTATCTTAAATAAAAGTGCACTGTGGAACAATAACCTTAAGTCTTTTTTAGTGTATAAAGTGCATTTACATGCAAGTTATTTAAGATAAAGAAAATAGCACGTCTCTAAACTGTACCGTGACCTCAAGCCATACTCTAAAAGGCCACTGCTCATGGCAAATAGAATCAGGTGACAATTGCAGACATTAAAGATATACAGTCTATTCAAGTGAGCATTTCTGCTGAGCACATTATGAAGATATATGAGCAGGACAGCAGCAATGAGAAAAGTCATGGCACTTTACACAACATCTTTCTGACGTCATGGCCTCCATCTGTAGCCTGTTCTAAATCAATAACACACGATTCACCTTGTAGCAATAAAAATAAATATGTTAAAGGTACACTATGTAACTTTTTTTTTTTTGTTCAAAATGTACAACATTTTATAAGGATATCATGAATCTTCTGAACTGTGTTTTTGTTTTATCCTGAATCACTCAGGATATTCAGACTATTTTATGACTCGTCTTGTATATAAACAGAGAAAAATAGCTACAATGTTCTTCCGCAAGACGCATGCAATTCTGTTTATTAATCGCGTTGCGTAGGCCGATCGGTGTCTGACATCAAAGTACCACGAGAATGACGTGAATGAAATGTCGTGTTTCGGTCATTCCTGGTATGATGGCCTTTTGGCCAAAGAGTATGAAATATAGAAAGTTAAACTCAGTTTTTAAAATTTTGTGTAGTCATGATAGGGGAATGTAAAACATTTGAAAAATTATTTTGGTCAACCTTGAGTAAATAAACGTAACCATATTAAACAAAATAAATGAAATGGGAGATCAAAAATGCCCACCCTATTAGGGACATTCTAGTGTTATTCTAATATATGGGCACTGTGTAAATTATCTTAGTGAAACTCATGTACCTTTGTCCCTTTAAAAGCATATCAGTTAATACATTTTCAGAAAATATGAATATTGTGTATGAATTGTTCTTACTTTCTCACAAACACATAATTTTACATTTTTCATTTTCAGGTACAAATGCCTAAAAGGCATTTTGTTTACTTTTTAAACTACTCATAATTTCATTTTCACTGAATTATTAGCATGTTGCTGATTTTATGAAATAAGTGTAAAAAAAACACACAAAAAAACAATGCTTAACATGTACAAAGTGATAACAGAATGGACAAAATAATGGATAAAGAATTGTGTTAAAGTGTTAAAGGATGGATGGAGGGATGGATGGATGATTTCCTATGTCTCACATACAACCAGTTATATTACTTTAGTTTGAACTGGATTTAGATGGGAAGCAATAATGTAAACATTCCCAAAGAAATTTAAATACACCATTTTTTCAACTTTAAACATGAATTACTTTTGCAATCACTATCATAGTGATTGCATGGTCTTTTAAATTGTAATTTTAAAACTGATTTTTCTACTAACTTTTAAAAAAATTCCCTTCACAGGGTGGATGTACTAGGTTGACCACATCAAATTTGACAGATAAAATTGGTAAAAAATAGACAATTAAAATAAGTTTCAAAAGTTGTTTTCCCTCCAAAGAAGTGATGGCAGCTTTATGATGTGATGTTTTTCCAACTTTCATTTAAAGGGAAAGTGGTCAAAATAACAGGGTGGACATTAAATTGAGGGACAAGCTAAAAACCTTGATTATAATTGCTAAAATAAATTTAATAATTGGAAAAAAAATACATACATTAGATAGAATATTTACTGATATGCTTAACAATGCAAAACAAACAAAACAAAAAAACACGGAAAATATCCCCAATGGTAAGTGTATTTATCGTGAAATTGGGATGGGGGCATAGGCAAAATGGTGATACGCCTACATGTTGGTTCAAAATGCTGTAAAATCTCTCTCTCTCTCTTTTTAAATGAACTTTTAATGAACTCAAATGGTGTTAAGACCGGTTTAAAACATTGTCCAGCATTTTAAGGGAGTAAGATCAGTGATCACCATGACATGAGCTTTACTGAGTGGGGACACAAGAGGCACCGAATCCCAGGAATGACCTGTTTTTACCATTTCTACACATGGATCATGACGTTACAACCGAATTTCAAAGCTATTGAAAAGTCAACGTAAAATGTTTAAATCAAAGGACTTATAGTTATCTCTTTAAAGTTTCCTTTTACATATATCACAATTAGCAATAAAATTGTAACTTTTGTATTCAGAAATAACATAATTAGCAGGATATATTTCATGTAAATATTTTTTCTCGGCGATACATGACTTTTATTTTGAAAGGCTTCATAGATTGTAGCCATATGAGGAAATGTTCACGTCACTTCAACCACCACATCAGTTCATAATGTAGCTGCTATCTAGTGAAAATAGATTTATCATTCAGTATGTATTTCGAAAATCAACGGTTTTTATTTCAGAGTTCACTGTTGTGGATTACCACTTCATGAGCGATTTCAGCACCAAAGGGCCCTGAATTGTGCTCTTATTTTCGGTTTCAGCTTTCTAACTTAAACAGGCTAACGCAGTTAGACACATAACAGCTTTTGTTTCTCAAAGATGAGCTCTTAGATAAACAGTCTAAGATCTTAAACACACAGCAGCAGAAGTATGGATGAAAAATACAGCAGTAATGTCATCTCCAGTGGGAAGCTGGGGCGAGTTGAGGTTCCAGATGCCAGGTAACGTTAAAACAAGAGTGTCTAAATATTACACTAAATAATACTCTTACAGTACTATGGCAGTACCACGTTACACTGATGTTATGAGGTGGTGACGCTGGTTTTACCACGGTAGTATGTTTAAAGATAAACATACCTTTTTGTAAGTGCTGATGTGTTGTAGTGGACCGTCTTAAATGACTTACAGAAAAGTACCTTATTATTCTTGTTGGAAATAAAATACCAATAAATACCATTGTATGTTGTAGTACCATACTTGTACCATACATATAAGTACCATAATATTACTATGTGATGCATCCTGACACTCTACCATAGTATCATCACTACAGTACTTTTTGAAAGGTATCTGCATTTTTTGTTCACCACATTCAGAGAATACTTTGGTATTACCATGATAGTGTCCAAAACCTATAGCATTGCAATGTTTTCCATGGTATTTTATGGTAATACCATTGTAAGAATATCTCAGCTTTATTTATCTACTTTTCTACTTTACTGAATGTTTTTTTTTTTTTTTTTAGACTGACCCGGTACATAGTATTACTCTACTTTACCAAGCTGCTGAAGGCTTTTGGGATATTTGAGTCATATGATCTCCTCAAAGTTGTGCATATTGTACAGTTTCTCTTTATTTTAAAAATGGGGTAAGTAGTGACATCACACATGTACATATCAAAGAATACAAGTATCATGATTGTTTATTTTCATTATTTCTGATCATATAAATACCTTTTCTTTTATGCATAGGTGTGCAATGATATTGGTTTTCTTTCAAAAGCCATTCTCATCTGGAAAAATGATCCCCAAGAGACAGGTACAAAGTTATTTTAATTCTAGTTTACCTGTTCAAATCATCAGTTTTAAAACTCTTACCACTTGAAGGGTTAGTTTATCACTAAAACTTGCCAAACCCCTTTGTTTATCTTCGAAATGCATAAGCATTTTTAATATTCTCTCATCCTTTTAGTCCATCCTTTGAAAGTCCATGGAACCAGAACATTCAACACATTAAAACATTCATACAAATATTGTTAAAGTGATCCAAATAAGTGGTTTAATCCAAATCTGGACATGATTGTTGTGATGAACAGATTCAGTTTAGGCTTTTATTCACTTAAAAATTAATCAATGCACATATTTAGTAGAAAGTCAACTGTTAGCCACTTGCCAAATTTAATATTGGTTAATGTTGATGCATTAAAAGTTACAGCAATAATAGCATTAAATGCTCATTCTGTATATGTTATGGAAGTAAAATGGATTGCAAATGCCATTTCATGTGGACCTATTTTGAACATGGCAGCCTGATTTCATCTGTCTAACTTCTGATTTCAGTGGATAAAAATACTCAAGCATGCTGTCATGAGCTGTGTCATTTCCCTGTTGGGTTTCTTTGGGTTGACACTCTGTGGGCCACTCAGGTATGTCTTTGGGCTTGATCGAAAATAAACGTGTTTCATTATTTTTGTTCTGTTATTTATCAAGCATTTGGCCTAAACTTAAGTGATTTCTTTCAGGACCCTTTTGCTGTTTGAGCACAGTGATGTGGTGGTGATTTCTCTCCTCAGCGTTCTCTTTACCAGCTCTGGAGGGGGACCTTCTAAGGTCAGAAATGTAGAGAAATCATAACCGTATCTCAGAATGAACCATATTTACCAGCTGACACATTTCCATGTGCTCTTCTTTTTTTATATAGACAAGGGGTGCTGCTTTATTCATAATTGCTGTGATCTGCCTTTTGCTCTTTGATAATGATGATCTCATGGCAAAGATGGCAGAGCACCGTATCCTTACAACTGTAGCAGAAATGTGTACACTGTTATTAAATCCAGGTGAAATCTGTCATTTCTACCTCTTTAATAACACCGGCTTGCAGGCAAAATGGCAAAAAACTGTTTTCCGACTAAACGGAAAGTTATTTCAAACTCAGAGCTGGATAAACATTTTATTCTTTAGAATGACATTTACAGATTAATCATTCACAATATCATGAATGTGTATTTGGAAATGTTTACTTTTTGGTTTTATCTACAACTGTATGCTCCTTAACACTCTTATAGCTGAGGGGCACCATGACAGTGCTCTCACCCATGCGTTGTACACAGGGATTGCCTTTTTAGGTGTGGCGGACCACAAGGTGTGTTTTTGATCATTTTTAAAAAAAGTTTTTTAATAGTGTTTTGAGTACTGACTCCGATGAAGGAACAGTGATATCATGGTGATTAACTCTCATTTTCTGAGCAGGGTGGAGTGGTTCTGCTGGTTCTAGCTCTGTGCCTGAAGGTGGCTTTCAACACAGCATCCAGAAAATTATCAGTGGAGATTGGGGGCGCAAAACGCCTATATGCTTTATCTAACCTTGTGTCGGCTGTAGTTCTGCTGCCCTGGGTCATAGTGTTGTCTGCAACCACTGAGGTAACAACCAGCAGAAGTTTTGTTTTCTGCTTAACCAGGGGTCCAGGCCCAGTAGAGGGGATCAGCAAACTGTCAAAGGGGGACTCAAAATTACTTTTTTAAATAAGCTAAGTCCTAATTTTAAATAAGCTAAAATATTTCTTATTTTAGTTCATCCATTCAAGAACTGTTTGTTTCCTTTATATGAGGTAGCCTAACTTTAAAAGTGTGATTTCTAGACTTTGAAAAGTCATGTAAATGAATAAAATCTTAAAACGTTATGGGCATTTTTGTCCATGAGACATTATTTTGGTCCCTGTTCCCAGACGAGAAAGACTACAGATTCTAAATGTTTTATCAGTTAAGTTTATTTTGTCATTGTCATTGGGAATCAGTTAGCATTAAGAGTACAGTCAGTGTAAAATGATTAAAACAAAAACATTGCACCGTCTTCAGATGCATTAGCCTTGTCATAAACACTTAAAACAATACAGAAAGTTATTACAGACACTAATGAAAGCTCCTTTTTTAAAATGGAAATCCTCAGAGTAAGGTGGAATCCTGGTCTGGCCTCATCTTGCCATTTGCCATGATAATCTTCTCTGTGATGATTCTGGACTTTTATGTCGAGTCCATCTGCACCGCAAAGCTGGAAACCTCACGCTGTGCTCGATATGGCTCCATCTTCCTGTTCCTCAGTGGCCTGGTGCTGGCAAACTTCTGGACCCACCCGCTAACCGACCAGCTCAGAGTGATAAGTAAGCCAGGAAACAACCAGCAGAGTAGCACTGAGCATGTGCTCTCTGGTGGAGTGCTGGTCAGCGCCTGCTTCTTCATCATGGGTAAGTTAATATCTCTCATAGAAGAGAGAAGAGAAGATATTATATCATTTAATGCAAAGAATGTATTTGAAAGATTTATATATTCCCCTATCACAGAACCAATCTGATATGTAAATGTCAAGTGTACGATAGGGTGTAGATCTCATTAAAAAAAAGGTGGAAGAAGTAAAAATTATCATCATAGTGTTGTAAATACATCAACAAAAAGGTGTAGATGTAAAACTCATTGAAAGTACCACATTTTACTTGGTCCTTATTGATTGTACCATTTGATGTTTTCAGCTGATAGCATACTGTCAGCCCCTTCTTCAAAAGGTCAGAAGGGAACACTGGTGGGTTATTCCCCTGAAGGAACTCCTCTTTATAACTTCATGGGTGATGCGCTTCAGCACACGTCCCAGTCTCTGCCTCGCTTCATCAAAGACTCACTCAAACAGATCCTGGAGGAATATGACTCACGGCAGATCTTCTACTTCCTCTGTCTCAATCTGGTACATTAGCCTCTGTAGGATGGCCACTTCAGCTCGTGTGTTTACTATATTTTGGTCATGAAGTGTAGAAGATGCTCAGTTTAAGTGCTTTATTGTTAATTGCTTAAAATGTTTGTTATTTCTTGTCAGAATTACAGAAAAGGATTGTATGATTCAAATGTTCATAAGCTTTAGAGCTTTGTGGCAACGAAATATAATTGAATCCCCTCCCTTCACAAAAATTGTAACCCCCATGACCTACTTTAACTCCCTGTCTGATATAATGTGCCTATACTTTAAACAATGACCTATCTACTTCAACAGTATATTGATAAGAGTTGTGTTGATCTTTGTTCAGGCCTTCACATTTGTGGAGCTCTTCTATGGTGTGTGGACCAACAGTCTGGGGCTGATCTCTGATGGCTTCCACATGCTGTTTGACTGCTCGGCTTTGGTCCTGGGGTTGTTTGCCGCCCTCATGACCAGATGGAAAGCAACAAGGATATATTCCTATGGGTAAGGTAGTGCTGCTTGCTAATTTTGGGATAACTTATTTGTGAAATGAATTCACATTATACATTTGTAAGCGAGCAGACTGATTTGTCTTGTGGATGATAAAATACTCCGAAATGTTTTTTTTTTCTTAATTGCATTTACACTCACAGTTAAGACACTTTGTGATTGCATGTTCATTAAATGTCCCGCAATGAATGTAGCAAAATTTCATTTGGAATTGAAAATGCATTCCGAGCCGATTCTGATGCACGTCTCCGCCCCACCCTGTCAATCATTGCGTGTGTTGAAGCGCTGAAACAAGGAAAAAACTAAACAACTAAGGATGACAGTACCAGACTTTCAAGTTGTTCCAAACACAACCATGTCATGCAAAAACATGCGCTTCATTGCTAGGAGACACATGAAAACTAAAAACAAGATTTGTTTTAAAAGTGGCAAAAATATAAAAAACATGCATGATTTTTTTAGTCTGAAGCTAAATAAATCTGTGCTCATAATACACTACACGATTTTTGGTGAAATCTTTTACCTCTTACTGCGCAAAATCTGCAGACTCACTGTGACTCTTGGAAAATACTGTAGAATCGTGTAGTGCATTCCAGCTTTTAAGCCTGGGACACACCAAGGCTTTTAGACACGCACTCGCGAACTTCCCTAAGCACTTCCCCTCGAGGTAATCCCCGTCGCCATTTTGAAGTGTGTTCCACTTCGTGAAGTGGACGAGGGAAGTTTATATGGACAGACCCTTGTCCCCTCAAATTTTGACACAGGGAGCGAAGCTATGCCGATGTACACTTCAAGCAGCTCAATATCCCACAATTCAACTTGATTGTGACATCACAGTAGATTGCACTTAACTGTAGTGTATGATATATTAATTATTTTGAGAATTATTCGCATAATAGTGTACAATATATTAGTTATGTTGAGATTTAATCTCATAATCAAGTCAAGTCACCATTTATATAGCGCTTTTAACAATATATAGTTTCAAAGCAGTTTTACAGTGATAATAGGAAATTACAGTAACAGAGATTGTTTTGGCTTTACAGCAGCTCTAGAATAAAGTTATTGTCCAGCTAAAGTTAGTTTTAGATTGATTGATTCACTTCTGTTGTAAAGAAGATCATTAGTTATTAACTTAGGGGCCGCTTACACAACACCGTTCTAACAGAAAACACTCATTCGCACAAAACAGTGCCTGGTGGCTTGAGAACGCAAACCCAGGAAATAGATTCCAAGGTGCAAGCCTTGAATTTTTTGGAAAAAAAAGGTTATCTCTACGCAAACCCGCGAAAACGCTGACGGAGTGCACATGCGCAACACGTGTTTAGTCTATAGGTGTGCGTGTTTGAAAATATATGTGTGCAGGCGTGTAGTCCTTCTTTACAAACCAACCCTCAACAAACTACTGGTCGGGCCTTACAAATGTATAATAAAGAATAATTTATCGCTTCTGCGTAGCCACGTGAACCGGAATTATCCCGACAATGTTTTATCTGTACAGAGGTAAAGGGATGGAAGCCTTCACAGGGGAGAGACTAGTTGACAGTCAAAGTTTATACTATTGATTTTTATTTAATTTTTATTTTTTTGTGTAATTTTATTTATTAACAGCTCATATACCTATAGGATTTTATATATTTTTTCCAACAACAACTTATATGCATATAGAATGGTGCATAAAACAAATTCATAAGTAAAAAAGGGGTTTAAATAATAAATCAGCTCCATACTGAATTTCGGAATAGAAATTAAGATCTTTTTGATGAAATCTGAGAGCTTTCTGTCCCTCCATAGACAGCTACGCAAATAGCACTTTGATGCTTCAAAAAGTTCATAAAGAGATAGTTAAACTATTCCGTATGAATTGAGCAGTTTAGTTAAAAATTTTCTGAAGAGACATGTATATGATGAACAGATTGAATTTAGGCTTTTATTCATATATAAACATTCATCAACTCACACATCAGTCATGGTAAACGGAAGCTGAAGCATGTTCACTTGACGTGAGAGAACCAATGAGGTTCATTCTCGTGTGTTAACAGCACGTTTGAGCTTCAGCAAGAGGTTTGTTCTCGTGCGTCAAGCATGTTCAGTTGAGCTTCTGTTTAAGTTCTTTGATCAAAGTTTAAATGTGAATAAAAGACTAAATTCAATGTTCATCATATAAAGCAGTTGAGTCTCTTAAGAAAATTTGAAATAAACCACTCAATTCATATGGATCCGTTTTACAATCTCTTTATTAACTTTTTGAAGTGTCAAAGTGGTAGTTGCGTAGCTGTCTATGGAGGGACCGAACGCTCTCAAATTTAATCAAAAAGATCTTCATATGTGTTCTGAAGATGAACGAAAGTTACGGCTTTGGAACGACATGAGGGTAATTAATGACAGAATTTTCATTTTTGCTTAAAAGTTGAACTATCCCTTTAAATGAACCCCTTTCCCCTAGAAAGTTTGGTCCTATATCATAAATTGTGTTTCTAGTATCACTTATGGGAGTTATGGTTGTGTTTAACCTGTAAACCATGCCACGTGTTGTTGTTTTGATTCTGTTCTTTACAATGAATTGATCAAACTGGTTCACAAAACATGTCTGATTGATTCATTAACAAATCATTCTGAATCAAAAGTTATTTTTAAAAATGATTGATGGAAAATACATGGGAACTCATTGGTGTGGGAAGTCTGGGAACCCTGATTACTGGACATAACGGAATTGTGTTTTGTAATTTTTGGTGCTGTTAACAGTGTGACTTTTCTCATTTCAGGTACGGTCGTGTGGAGATCCTCTCTGGATTTATCAATGGCCTGTTTCTCATGGTCATAGCTTTTTTTGTGTTTGTGGAGTCAGTCACCAGAGTCATCGATCCACCAAACATCAACACAGATATGCTAACGGTATGTACAGCTAACCTTCAAGACGTTGTTGTCAGGATTGACAAAGCTATTCCCAAGTTGGTATCTTGAATTAAAGTTATGCAAAGTTTCACACATGAATCCTGTCACCTCATGCTCATGCTTGTCCTTGATCCATTTGTTCCTTAAAGCCAGTGTCGGTTGGTGGACTGCTTGTTAATCTGGTGGGCATCTGTGCCTTCAGTCATGCACACTCCCATGGGGCCTCCAAAGGTAGCTGCTCTGGGCATGAGCACGGCCACTCGCACCATGGGCACGGGCACGGCAATGCAGAACACAGCCATGGAGGACATGGACACAGTCATGGAGGACACGGTCACTCTCACGGCCACGGGCATTCCCACGGGTCTGCTGGAGGGGGAATGAATGCTAATATGCGAGGTGGGTCTGTACTCTGTTATGAGTATTATTTGTTTTTATTATAGACATGGCAAGGTTAGTTGATCCAGAAATGAAAAGTTTATTATCATTTATCAATCCTGATGTTTTTCAACCTTTTGAAGATGACATTTCCTTATCCTGTTTGCAGGAGTGTTTCTACATGTGCTTGCTGACACACTGGGCAGTGTCGGTGTGATTATATCCACCCTTCTCATTAAACAGTTTGGATGGCTGATCGCAGATCCCATTTGTTCACTCTTCATTGCCACACTGATTTTTCTCAGTGTTATTCCTTTGTTAAAAGACGCCTGTGAGGTTCTTCTTCTGAGAACGCCACCTGAAAATGACAAGGAGCTTAACTTTGCGCTTGAAAAGGTATGAATAGAAAAAATATATACATTGCCAGTCATATGTTTGGAACAGTTAAGATGATTTCTAAAGAATCATGTGACACAGAAGGCTGGAGTAATGGCTGCTGAAAATTAAGCTTTACCATCACATGAATAAAGTACATTTTCAAATATATTAAAATAGAAACTGTTCTTTTAAATTGTAATATTTCACAATATTACTGCTTTTACTGTATTTTTGATGAAATAAAGGCAAACTTGGTGAGCATAAGAGACTTCTTTCCAAAAAATCGTAATTCCAAACTTTTGTCTGGTTAGTGTAGCTAAAAATTTTTGGATTACCAATTGAATGCTTTACATTGCATATAATTTAATGCTTCCTTGTTTGTCTAAGATTCAGAAAATAGAAGGCGTTTTATCCTACCGTGATCCACACTTCTGGAGACATTCTGCCAGTGTCATTGCTGGAACCATCCATCTCCAACTCATGTCTGATGTAGTAGAACAGCGAGTTATTCAACAGGTATGAATGCTACATCTTGAACAATGGCTTGTTTACAAATTTACAGCAATTTGTTTGGGCTTTCCAAGGCTTGTATTACCATTTTGCCTAAGGATTAGACATTTAAGCCGTGTTCCAAATTGAGGCTGCATCCTTCGGAGGACGTGGACTTCAAAGGCCATGCCTTCGAAGTCCGCGAAGGTCAGACCAAACGTGGTTAAATGGGACGTCTAGCCTACGGAAGCAACTTTGACAGCTGCCGTTGATGAGCAGCAGTAACATTTGCACTGGACTTTTTTGAAAGTTATATTCAACTGTCTAAAAACAAAACAAGGTCACAACCTTCCTAAATATGTTCACCGTGGTCCATTTATGTATATAATAAAGAAGTATAAACTAGGGGTGTCCAATACAGCTCCTTAGAGGGCCACTGTCCTGCAGAGTTTAGCTCCAGCTCCAATTAAACACACCTGAAACAGCTAATGAGGGGACAGCCATTTGTAGTTGTGTCCGAAACCACAGTGGACGTTATTGAGTGCACTTATCCATCTATTTTATCCTTCATTGCCGGGAAATGAAGCATTTCAAGGCCGCATTTGAAAGCGCTTTTGAATTGGGACAGCCTGTGTCGCGATGCTGTGGCACAATCGGCCTTTGAATGTGGCCTTCGAAGGATGTAGCTTCTGAATTGGGACGCAGCTTTAGTTAATGTAATTTTTATTTATTTATTTATTACTTAAACTTAATTTCTGGTGTCAGATCTTGTGTATAATATCTTTTTTTTTTTTTCTTTTTTTTTTTGGTTGATTCATGTATTGGTTTTATTGTTTTGGCCAAAAACAAATTAACTTACTGACCAATTTGTATTGTTTATACTTAATTTTTTTTCTCAGGTGTCTGCCGTGTTGAAGGATGCCGGTGTTAATAACCTGACTATACAGTTGGAAAAAGAGGCTTACTTCCAGCACATGTCTGGCCTAAGCACTGGATTCCATGAGGTTTTAGCCATGACACAACAGATGGAATCCATGAAATATTATAAAGACGGCACATGTATCATGTAAACTCTTGTTTTAACACATTTAAATATTAAGAAATAAAGGGATCTAAGGTATAATTATAATCTCCTCATTTTTTTTATTAAAAAATGTTTTAATAAAAATGAATTTTATGATGGCTTCCACAGACTCTGTATGGTTCCTAACAGTTAGAAACAATAATTTATTATATTATTTTATGAACACAAATGTTTGTTTGTTTGTTTGTTTTAGGGGGGGGGGGGGGGGGGGGCATCCTCTTTAAAACATTTCATATTGCATTTTTGTCACATTCCAATCATTTCCATTGATGCAATCAGTTGTTTTTTCAACCATACATGCATATAAAATTGAATTATTTATTCACTGTAATATGGTGACATAAATAAGTGAACACACGAAAGCCATATTTTAATAATACCCCTTTTATTTCATTAATTAATAATGTAGTATTAACAGGCAAGGTCTTTGTAAGCAAGGCATTAGTTCTTATTTGTAGGTTGGCGGGGCATATGAAATCACACAATTATTTAGTTTTTCTAATAACATGAAGTGTGGGATCAAACAATAAATACATGTATCAAACCACTGATACAAATGATAAATGAAATAAAAATAGGTTGTGCGCTTTACAGTTATAATAAGTGGAAAATTAATTGCTCATCAATTTTTTTTTTTTTTATTGTGGTACTGGGGAAAAGTTTTTTTTAAAGTCGAGGTTTATCTGTCTAATGTGCAACAGCAGTAGGCCTACTTATGTCAACGAAAGGTTCATCATTGAAAGAAGGAAAATTTAGATGATAATACAGACAGCATTAGCTTATGCATTTAGATGGTATAAGTCTGTAAAAATATTAGTGTGGTATGTGCAAATTATATTAAATTGAATTAGTAGCAGTAGTAGTAAATAGTTGTATAATTTATGTATTTACTAATAATTATACTCTGAATATAATATTTAAGAGTTAGTAATAAGTGTCATCTTCTTAGAAACATAAGAGGAACATAAGTTGGGTTTTCTCAATGTGAGCAATGTTGTTGACAAAGTTTGTGAAAATGTGTTTTCACAAACGCAGTGCTTGTGGTTACAGACACACGCTCCGCAGCAAAAGGTGGCAGTGGAAAGCACGCAAACTCTAGTACACACTACAAAAGAACACGATAGACTGGTATCCCCGCCCCTGGGCGTCACGTGGTCATAAGTTGTCCTAGTAACGCATTGAAATCAGGTGCGACTGAGCCAATCGGAGCTCAATGATTTTCGAACCCAGCGAATCACGTTCGAAAGAGCGACAATTTAAACCACAGAGGAAATGCAATGCTACATCGAGCTCGCTTGAGTAGAATCAACCAGTTTGTTCATCGAGTCACAGCAATAATCCTCCTGAAATAATGGCTCTCCGTGTCACAAGGGTAAGTTGTTTAAATGCCTTTAATTTTCTGGAACTCAAAGTGTGTGTCTTATATTAAAGAACAAATTATTTGTCACTTTTAAATTGATATGGGAAAACCCTGAAATATTTCCTTATCTTGCACATTACTATGTTAGTGTGGAGTTTTACCTGCGTATTTAATTCAGTAGGCCTAACGTATGTTCTATCAAAAAGCTTTGTGCAAGTTCTGCATAATCGGTAAGTTAGCTTGCATTTTACAGACAAACTTTAGTTCACACTAGTGCTGTTAACCGGTTTGTACGTGTGCTTTTGGTCCTCGTGTGACGTTTTTTTTAAACGCGTTTCCTAGAATTCAAACGATGTTTCAACAGATGTAGCGCTTTTTATCTCACATAACCAATTGCCCTACTCGTTATGCAAAACTTACCCGTGACCCTCTTGTCTTGAGTAGAACACCCGCCTTGCCAGCAGCGAGAATCAGAACGCTCTGCCCGGAAAAGCAGCTGTAGCGACCAAGCCCGGACTGAGACCTCGGGCCGCGCTGGGGGAGATTGGCAACAATCCGCAGGCACGACAGGCTTTGAGGAAGAAGGTATGTGCCGTCTCTTCTGCAGGCAATTCAGCCTTCAGCTGCCTTTGTCTCAACCATGATTTAACCTTTTGAAACAGGAGGTGAAGGCTGCACCCAACGCAGAGGTTGTCGCTGAGAAAGCGCCTGTGGTTCAACAGCCCAAAAAGGAGTCTCCTAAAGTGAAGCATGACGTTCAGGTGAGCAGTAAATGTGCGGCATTTAAAGGGTCAGTTCACCAGAATATAACGTCAGTAGTATGGGAGCTGCTGTCCACATGCCATGACTACAAGGCAAGAAAAGGGTAGCTTGCCTTGGACATTTCTCACTTGGCCTAGCTTCTACCAAGTCTCCTATCATTTGGAGGAGTTAATGCAGTTTTTGGTTCAAACTTGTGTGGGTTTAATCCTGAAAGTGTTCCAGCAGCTGCCATATTTGCTGACTTCTGGGAGCTTTAGTCATGTGACTTATCTTTACAATGCAGACTAGCTTTTTTTATATATGAATGGCAATGACTGTTTCCCTGCTGACAGCCTTGTAGTTCTAGTGTTAACCAGCAGAGGTTAATGCCCCCTAGTGCTGGCTCTGAAGTGTTTGGATGTTCTGAATTCTTGAAGTATCTATTCTGCCACCTTAATACAAAAAAGATTCACTTCAGCTTTCCATTGCAGATTTTGTCTGAGCCTTCGTCTCCTGTTCCCATGGAGACCTCTGGCTGTGCTTCAGATGATCTGTGTCAGGCGTTCTCTGATGTTCTGCTTAATATCAAGGATGTGGATGCTGATGACTATGATAATCCCATGCTTTGCAGTGAATATGTCAAGGACATCTATTTGTATCTCCGTCAGCTTGAGGTTTGCAGAAAATGATTTGTTGGTTTGTTATAATGCTGACATGTACAGAAAGGTGAGCTTTTCTGCTTCTCTTGTAGAACGAGCAAGCTGTTAGGCCGAAATATCTGGAAGGAAAGGAAGTTACAGGAAACATGCGTGCCATTCTTATTGACTGGCTTGTGCAAGTTCAAATTAAGTTCAGGCTGCTTCAGGAGACCATGTACATGACTGTTGCAATCATTGACCGCTTCCTTCAGGTGGGTCCCTTTCCAGTTTTGGTTCACTGCATGGTGTTGAGGTTGTTTTAATAGCCTCCACTTGTCCCTTGATCAGGATAATCCAGTTCCAAAGAAGCAGCTCCAGCTTGTTGGTGTAACAGCCATGTTCATAGCCTCAAAGTATGAAGAGATGTACCCACCAGAGATTGCAGACTTTGCCTTTGTGACCGACCGTGCCTATACCACTGGTCAGATCCGGGAGATGGAGATGAAGATCCTAAGAGTCCTTGACTTTGGTTTTGGAAGGCCTCTTCCCCTACAGTTCCTCAGGAGAGCCTCCAAAATTGGCGACGTAAGCTGGTTTACCCATATTGTTTCAGAAGTGCTTCTGAGGTGTTATGTTCACATTGTGTTAATACTAATAGGGTTTGTTTTGCAGGTTACTGCAGAGCATCACACGTTGGCCAAGTACTTCCTGGAGCTTACCATGGTCGACTATGACATGGTCCACATTCCTCCCTCCCAGGTGGCCAGTGCAGCTTATGCCCTCACCCTGAAGGTCTTCAGCTGTGGTGACTGGGTAAGTTCTTGGATAGTCATGATCTAGTTTATTTGTACATTTCTTTTTATAAATCTGACAATTCCATCTGGCACTTTACAGACCCCTACTCTTCAGCATTATATGGGCTACACAGAAGAGATGCTAGTTCCTGTGATGCAGCATATTGCCAAAAATGTTGTGAGGGTCAATGAGGGGCTTTCAAAGCACCTGGTGAGTGGCTTCAGTCTGATAATAAGTTGGCCTACTCTATTTTGGCTTGAGTAGCTTTTTAGTTTCTAGATGTTAATGTGACCCAGTGAAGAGTTTTTTTTTTTCTTTTTTTTTTCTCCTCCAGGCTGTGAAGAACAAGTATTCCAGTCAGAAACAGATGAGAATTGCCTCAATTTCTCAGCTTAAGTCCTCCTTGATCAAGGACCTGGCCAAGCAGATCTCATAGTGTGTGGTGTTATGAGCAAGAGACTTAAGCACTGTGTGCTGCCTTGTAAAAATTGTAACTTATGCATGCTTTTACTATTGCAACTTTTATCTTTTTTTACAGGTAATTCTTTTTTTTACCTGCACTGCCATGTCCTAGTAAAGGTGACCTTAATGTTGATGAATGATTCAAAGTTTATGCAACCTTGTACATTTGAATTCAAATAAACGTTTTAACATTTTACACTTCAGTGGTGTTTCATGGCTGAAAAAGGGTTTGATTAATGGCTGCTTGTTCTGGGTTTGTGAAAAACAGTAAGCCATTTTTCAGAATTCAGAGTAGGAAAGTCAAATCCCTTTTGTTCTTCCTTGGGCTTTTATGATGGCCTGAATTAAGTATGGATTTCTCAGGCTTGTTCTAAGTTTCTCAGTGGTTTTAACAATATAATTTGCCACAATTTTCAATCCATTCAGGATCAAGACTGTTTACTTCCATGTCATCTGCATTTTTGAAAACGTTGTGCATTGTCAAAGATGCCTTCAAGTGACTTTATCACTAAACATTTGTTGCTCAAATGAAGTTTATAACAGTCACACCTGCTTTTTTTTTTTTTGGCTTTTGAGGTAATGAGTGCACTTTCACTCTGTTATACAAACTTATGAGTGGAAATTTATTTTTTTCTTAATTAGAATTGCACCAGATAAAAGTTCCAGCATGTCCTTGACCAATGTGGATTTGTGATTCATCACTGCATATCATTTAAATCCAATCAATCATCCATGACTGCTTTTCTTAAGACCACTAACTTTTCAGTTGGTGCTGGTGTTCATTTGATTTTCTATAATGTAAATTCTTTTTCAATTTTGCCAGTTCTGTCAAGCATTGCCTTTGGTTTCCACCCATTGAATTCTATTTTTACACTCTTAATCTACCAATATTTTACTTGTATAACTGATTTTATGATTGCAAGTATTTGACAGCTGATTAGGAACAACCAACCACTTTTGATACATGTTAGATTTTACTGCTTAAAACTCCTTGATAGTCCATTCCATTGTTTCAATTGACTTTCAGATTCCAATTAACTTTTGGGGGGCCAATTCAACAGCTCTTGGTCTGTGAGTAGTTACGATTCTAACTGCAGACTAGAATGGAACTCTTGTTTTGCAAAAAAAAAAAAAACCAGTTCATCTAAGCAAATAAACTATATGGTCCCACATTTAAATTATTTGTTAGGCCTACAATTCAATTATTGTTTTACATAGTTCATGTTTTAAAATATATACATTTGCATGTAATTAAAGCTGTAAGTAATTTCTGTAATTACATTTATAATTACACTGAGACTTCTCTTACACCTTAAACCCAAATATACCCAAATCCCACCTCAATAGTGTTTTGCAATACAATATGAACATAAGTACATTGTAGCCTTTTCTTATGCAAGTACATTAGTAAAGGACACCTAATTTAAAGTGTGACCAACTATTTAACTCTTTATTATTTGAGTTTTGTTACACATGATTGCCATGGTTTTTGCCTATAGTTAAACATTACTGATGCTGCAACTGTTTATGCCAAAATATGCAGTTTCTTGCTCGAGCACATTTGCATTATATTAATTTAGACTTGCAAATGAGGAATGCAACCAAATTTATTCTAAGAAGTGAAGTAGCCTACAATTAATACAAAATGTCAAAGATCGTTTAAGTAGGCTTCAGTTTTTTAGGTCAGCAATAAAAGGTTTCAATAATTTTTTAAAGAAAAGTCTGTTTCTTGAAAATGCCATGGTACTTGTCAAGCAAAAAATGTGTTACAACGTAAAATTATCCCATAAATTGCTCTAGAGTGAAATATAGTGGTGGCCTGTAGGTGGCGTTCTTTCACTATTAATCATGTGAGATACGCTTCCCAAAAGTAAACAAAGGAGCTTTTTTGAATTTGACTCCGCGAACATGTTTTATTGTTGTTGACTTTTAATGTAGCCAACGTTTATTGTCGATTTGTCTTTCTTATGCTTAGGTCTCATTTCTACTGTTTATTGTTTTAAGGGCATTTATTTAATTCAACCCACACAATGGGACAACGTCTGTCGGGTCGATCCCACTCTGTTGTAGGTGGAGTGCTAAATGGGCAATATGAGACGCACCACACTAACCTACCTTGGCTAGCCTGAATGGACACTCCAAGGACACATAGGCCTATCATTCTCTTTCCATGATCAAGTCATTCACTGGAACCCCTAGCTTATGCTATGGATTAATTTCATGCAATACCTCAAAATAACATCACAGATATCATTAATTTGTGACAGGCTTAAATGACTCTTCTGTCTGGGATAGCTGCATTTCCAACAGCTTAACCACAATTTACAGTTTTTCTTAATATGCACAGGCCTACAACACACATGTCAGACATTGCTACAAATATATGGTGTTTGTCTTTTTGTGTAGGCTACTAGTAGCCTACTGACTTTCCCCAGTAAACTTTTACTGTTCAAATGTGACCCTGGACCACAAAACCAGTCACATGGGTCAGTTTTTTGAAATTGAGATTTTTTGCATCATCTGAAAGCTGAATGAATAGGCTTTCCATTGATGTATGGTTTGTTAGGATAGGGCAATGTTTGGCCGAGATACAACTAGGCTATTTGAAAATCTGGAATCTAAGGTTGCAAAAAAATCAAAACATTGAGAAAATGTCCATTAAAGTTGTCCATTTATGTTCTCGATTGTGCTGCATTCACTCACAAAAATAAATGTTTTATATATTTACGGTAGGAAATTTACAAAATATCTTCATGGCCCATGATCTTTACTTAATATCCTAATGATTTTTGGCATAACAAAAAAATAAATAATTTTGACCCATACAATGTATTGTTGGCTATTGCCAAAAATATACTCGTGCGACTTATGACTGGTTTTGTGATCCAGGGTCACAAATATAAAACACTTTGTGACACACATAGCAGGCAAAACTGACATTCTTGAATAGCACAGTAAGTGTCAACATAAAATAGAACAAAAAAAATTAATATTTATATAATAAACATTTCCAGGGTTATTGTCATGGTGGGAGGAAAAACATTGAAAATATTTGACCATGGCTCACTCTGACAAAAAAACAAAAACAAATTCAATTTGGTGGCATTGGCCAATTTACTGATACAATAACTAGGTTTTGAAGCACGAATGAAATGTTTTGGGTGAGTTACTATATTTTGTAGAGTTGTGATGCTTTACAAAACAGTTGTGACAATAATACTTTACAGTTTAGAAAATGTGGAGACTGTATCAAAAATTAAGCCAAAGCTATCAAGAAAACCTGTAAAAGCCTATTTGGGTTGTCCATTGTGAAGTGCACTGAATAAATCTTGAGACCTCATTTAAAAGATATTCAGATCTTAACCCGAATAAATTAACATAGCCTATTGGGGAGACTGGGGCTAGTTGTCACTTTTTACACACACACACACACACACCCCCCCCCCCCCACCCCCCCACCCCCCCTTCAAAAAAAACCTCCAACACATTAGCACTATATGGATTTACACAATATGAACAACCATTATGAAACAGCAAAAATGTAAAAGATGACTAAATAAATAATTAATCAGTTGATTTAAAGCATTACATTTAAAATAGAAAAACTTGCTGTGAACTAACATTTTAACATAGCCTACATTCAAAAATACCCTTCAGTTAAGATCTGCTATTTCAGTTATAGTTGACTCTTGTATTAATGGACATTTGGCTCAAAACTACATAATCACTGAGATTACCCTTGTGACAACTTCCCCATATGATCACATGTCATAATCTCCCCTTTTCGAGCACTGGGATGTGCACACAGCTGCTGCTTCTTATTGACTATGAAGGCTTCGTTCTTTACGAGGGAAGGACTTACCTCCTTTGCTCCACCCTTTAGCAGTTATACTCCTCAGGGACCGGTGATAATGAGTCTCAGTTTCTCTGGCAGGCTGCTCTGGTAAATGCAGGTCCGGGCTGAAAACTCATACTTGCACGCTGAGGTCATGACTGGCCAGGGAGATCAGTTTACAAGACAGATTCCACGTGAAAAGAAGAGCCATAGGGCTGCAGTTCAAAAATTCAGCTCCAGCACTAAAATGGATTTCATTGTACACAATTGATTGTCTGCATTACGCTATCACAAAGTTCCCAATAAAGGAAATTCAGTCAAGCACTCTTTTACAAATTGATTTGGCCCTGAAATCTGTTCCTTATAAATGCTAATATAAAGCAATACCTCTTTTTATATAACAATAATTGGTTATTTGTCAAGTACGACACGTTTCTTTTTTTTGTTAGTCCTGGATCATTTTTGCCAAGAAACATATAGCTCTAATACTATCCTTCAACCTTGCCATGGTAAAACAAGGATAGCTAACTATTAACCAGTGCATAAAATTGATATTCGTTCAGACATGGTCTGGCAGTTAGTGTGCCAGTGCCAACATGTACAATGGTATTTATGATCCGATGACCCATGTTTGAGTCTGGCTCAGGTCGTATCCTGACCCTTTGACCTGGTGATTTAAAATATATATCTATATATTATTATATATGTTAACTATTCACACTTAGGACTCCTAAATAAACGTTGCAATGTTTAATATGAAAATAAATTTGAGATGTGATTATTATATTTTGTTTCTTCTCAACTGTTATGTGACGTATAGTTACGAATCTGATGATCACATTTTACCCACGAACAACAGGATAGAAAGCACACCTGAGGTGAATTAAGCTGAGCCTCAGCTTCTTTTCACTGCGTTTATTTTAGCAACACTTAATATACCACTGGCATGGTGCACAATGAGTTTAAATGGAATGACTGTCCACTTCCTGTGAACTGATCAAAGTGAACATATAAGTCTCTGACACTTTGGAATCTCACTTAAAATGACCTATAGGATTACCTATGAAATCCACTTTGCAATTGACTTATTAGACTATTATAACTAATAGGTTTTTTGTTTTGTTTTTTTGCAAAGAGTGTGCATTGCTAATGTAAACCATCATCTCACAATGAGTTGCATGTATAATAGTCATTTTTAGTCATTTAGCAAATGTTTTTTATATCCAAAGTGACTAACAAATTAGGAACATTGTAAACAATTTTTCATGAGTTGTAGAGTTAGGGGCCATTTACCTGACACTGTTTTCAACTAAAAGGATCAGTGCCGATGGCTGTCGTGTCGATGAGGCCTTCACAGGGGAGAGTCTAGTTGACACAATCTCTGCTGACACTTCAGGGATGCGTTGTGATCCTGTCTAGGTGCAGGTCCACCATCTGACCTGGATATGGTCCGGATCCAGCTGACTACAGTAAACCTTGGGATAAACAGAGAGACTAATATTAGCATGGATGCCATTCTTCTTATGATGTAACGAGGACATCAGGTGTTATAGGAAGTGTTCCCAGTTCCGCCTGACCTAGGTAATGCAGCCTAACAATCATTTAACTGATTTGAAAAACGTAAATGTATAATGTTCTATGTGTTTGCCAGGTTAAAGATATGTGTTTTAGATTTAAAGTGTGTCTGCTTCCCGGACAATGTTAGGAAGACTGTTTCAAAGTTTTGGTGCTATATAGGAAAAGGATCCACCGCCTGCAGTTGATTTTGATATTCTAGGTATTATCAACTGGCCAGAATTTTGAGATCGCAATAGATGTGAAGGACTATAAGACTATGAGCTCGCTCAAGTACTGGGGAGGGAAACCATGTAATGCTTTGTTAGACAGTATTTTAGGATGATACATGCAGAGTTTTTTTGTCCAACAATTAGAAACTTTACAGAATTAAGTAGTATAAATTACTAGTGATCCAATTTTTTATATAAGCTATGAATTCCGTTAATTTTGATAAGTTTCGTTAGGGTGCGAAGAAATATAGAGCTGCGTATCATCAGCATAATAGTGAAAACTAACGCAATGCTTCCTAATGATATCTCCCAAGGGTAGCATGTACAGGGTGAAAAGCATAGGGTCCTAGTACTGAGCCTTGACATACACCATACAGAACTTTGTAATCGTTATGACATCTCTTCATTTACTGCTACAAACTGATAACTGTCAGATAAGTATGAATTAAACCATGCTAATGCAATTCCACTAATACCAACATAATTTTTGAGTCTATTCAAAAGAATGTTGTGGTCAATGGTATCAAATGCCACACTAAGATCCATCCAAAAATGGGTTTCAAAGTGCAAGCTTCTGAAAACTATACCTTTATTGTTTCCATGTAAACCATACAAATGCGAATTTGTGAAAACGGTGACATGCATATTACGTGTTCAGGCTATAGGTGCGTAAAGTGTTTCTTTACAAAGTGACATCACCAACTACTGGCCTGGCATGTATAATACAGCGTTTTTAATGGTTTTCGTAGATCCATGTGAACAGGAATCATTTTGACAATGTTGTCATCTGTACACTAAAAATGCAAAGAAAAACCTTTTTGTTTTATTGTTGTCGTGTAAACGTACACTTAGAGTTAGAGTTTTAAATAACTGAAGATGATAAAATGTAAAAAGTTTATTTTTATTGCTTAAATAAAATAATTTCAAGATGTGTGAAAATTAAGTTTTAATATCTTACTCAGTTTGCTTCTTAAATCTATCTGGGTTATTATTTCTTGCAATTGTGCATTTATATCTCACAATCTGACTTTATATCTTAAAATGACAGCTTTGTTTTTCCAAACTACAACTTTATTTCACATAATTGTGACTTTTTTAAAGGATGCTTAAAGGTTCTTTACTAGGGGAAAAAATACTGATTAAGAATTGCATTTTTGCAGTGAAGAGATTGATCTCCAGTCTGCAGATTGATTACTCTATCTGTGTCTCTCCTCTCTCAATCTATAAACAGACCTTGGGAACCCATTTGAATGAGGTGCTGACACAACCATGTGGAATGGACGGAGAGACACTAATAAGAGCACAGATGGCAACCGGGTTGCAGTCTCTCAGAGCCTGGAACCCCTTGCATAAATAAACACAGAGGCCTTCATTTTCACAATTTATAGATTTTCAAGTAAAAGCCCAATGTGCTTCCTGAACTTTACAGACCTCTGCTGTTCTATGGCACATGAAGGGAAGAAAGTGTTCTTTTGTACCTAAGTCTTAGTGTTTGGTTTCATTCAGGTGTGAACAGACATTAAGACTTTGGTGATTAGACGCATCATGCCCCTTGCAAATGGTGTTCGGTTTTGAAAAAATATTTTTTTATTGACATATCAAAGCTTTTCCATGCAAACAAGCATGGTGATGAACAGTTGTCAATTTCAGATTTAATTTGGTTTTGGTTTAATTAATTTGTTGAAAAGAGTTTTTTCCTTCCTGTGGTAATGTCTTATCTTGCCTATAGGTGAACTAGTGTCATGGCACTGCCAAGACTGAAACCCAAACTAATTAGGTTCATGATGCCTTTGGTTGTGTAAAGTTATTTAAGTAGCAGAACTTTCATCAACTTAAAGGCTGAATATGCCTTTTTCTGTCTGACTGGCACACTTCTACTCCTACAGTCCATCCCAGATCCCTCTGCTTACTGAGTTTGAGGAGTTTCAAAAAGAATAGAACCACCACTAATTTCTAAATGAATCGCCCTGTTTGCAGTCTCAATCTCAGTCTCACAGGATTAGTTTTACGATATATGTATGTAAATTAATTGTTACTTCACATGTTATCTGTAATGTGTATGGCCTTTTCGGAGAGGATAAGTCATATATTGAAATCGTTAATGAGGGTGTGTCTACTGCACACTTAAAGGAATATTCCATGTAAAAAAATCTCTATCATAAAAAAAGGCTTTTTTTGCTGGACGTCATGAACAAACAGGTCTCATTGCATCCGCTTGTCAGAGAAAGTGTTAACGGCAAACTGACGGCACTATCAACTCTTGAGGTAAATCCGCTGAGCTAGTTCTGTTTATTGTTGCAGTTCTATTTGGCGCGACTCTGGAGGACTTGGAGTTAAGCTTTTCTTTGAGAAAAGAACAAAGAACGGCACTTAAGTCATTATTAAAAAAGGAAGATGTGTTCGGAGTTTTGCCGACCGGATAGGGCAAAAGTTTAATCTATCATAGCTCCGCTGGTGGGAAAACGCTCTGGTTGGTTGTAGCGCTATCCTATTGCGTGCAGAGGGAATTTGAAAGACAACCATTCATCCCGCCCCTCGGATTGAGCCCTGCCAATGGTGAGTTCCCAGATCCAACATCTTGAAGTGGGTCTGGCTTGCCAGGCTAGCTCAAACCCTGATATAAAACAAACCTGCCTGTAGCTTTCTAGTAATCCTGAAGACATTGATTAGCTTGTTCAGCCGTTTTTGATTAGGGTTTGAGCTAAACTCTGCAGGACAGTGGCCTTCCAGGACCAAAGTTGCCCATCCCTGCTGTATATTATACCTTAAATTGTGCAGACTATTGGTATGCTATTATTTTGTTATGCTATCAGACTTTTACTTGGCAATTAATAAAAGAGAGAGAATGGTGGGCTCTTTTGATTTGAACCGGTAAGTAATCACCTAGCAACTACCCAGAACCAACTGCAAAGCAACACACTCAGAACACATTATCAACCACATAGCAACATCCTGGCATCATGCACAAGGGGATACCACTCCAGGTTACATGCCATGGTTAACTAAGGTGTCTTTGTAAAGGTATATAAAATTATACCAAAATGTAACTAGTGAGACAGCAGTTTCAAATCATTCACTTGGGGGAATGACAGTAAAGTTTATTGATCTAAATGGGTGGTACGTATTGACTCCATTGACTCTGCAATGACCCCACAATGAGTCATGCAATCATGGCTGTATTGTTGAATTGTGGCTTGAATCATTTTGCTGCAATCCCTATATAAACACAGATGTTTGGCACCTCTTCCTCAATATGAGTTGATGTGGCTAATCATATTTCTAGTTCAAACGTTACATTTTCCCATCTTTTAAGTTGCCTCAGTGGTGAAAAAAGATATGTTAATGATTAGTTAAGAGGATATGGTGTCATTACATTTCTTGCACATTATACATTAAAAAAATCTCACATCGGACCTTTAATGACTAGAATAGATGATGAACCAATGAAAATGGTTATCATAGCAAAGTGAGCAAAATAAAAATGAAATCCTGGAAGCATGAACATTATTACACAGTTCTCTGAAATATTTGATGCTGATTGATCAGTTGTGTCATTGACTATTTTTCCAGTCTATAAGTATGAAAGTAAAAACTTCAAATCAATATTTCATGTCCACAGTCATGTATTCCCTTACGAAAAAGAAGTTTATTCAAGTGTGCTATTAGTATACTCCTTATAAACTAAAAATAAGTAAGTGTACTTTCAGTCTACTTTTCATGTATATTTTATACATATATTTTTTACTTTTTATACTTTACTTATACTGACAGAAAAGTCTAGGTATTTTTGGCCTATACTTGTACTCATACTTTTGATCAAGATATACCTTAAAATTATAATTAATTATTATAACTATATAACTAAGTATACTTGGCTTGTAGTTGTGTTCACTCTTTTGATTAAGTATTAAATACTTTTCTCACATAGTTTCACACACGGTCTTATAAACTTACTTAAGCAATACATTTATATTACTTACATCATTTGAAAAAATTGATTTATAAAGAAAACAGATATGTTTCTAATTCTGAGTACCTGAATTTTTGTGTTAGGCTTGTCCACTGATAGTGTACGGAATTGACTTCAAATCTATTTTACTCTGAGAGAAGGGTCTGCCTGCGTCCCGCAGGACTACAAACCACAGGGGTTACCGTAGCAACTGTAACACCTTATTTATTCAATGCTGACATTTTCTCTGCCTCTAATTATTTATTATTATCCCATTGGTTGACCAGTGGTTTTTCAATTACTTGTGTGGGGAGTTATGGCAGCTTCCTGCTCTCTCTCTGCTCGGGTACAATGGATCTTATGGATGCTCATATTCAATGTTCCATTTGCTTAGGCATTGATCACCTAATAGAGACTTTAATACATCCATGTCCTGAGTGTAGTTTAATGTCCTTGGAGGTGAGACAGCATCGACTGGCAAAATTGGATCCTGAATTAAAAAATTCTGCTCCACCAGCTGGGACAGCATTGCAAGCGTTCGGTCAGCAGAGCTGAAAAACCTTCAAAGAAGCAGCAAACCCCTTCAGAATCAGGTATGTTGGCCCATGAAGTAGCTGAGCTTGAAAACACAGTTCAGGGCATTCGAGCCTTATTGTCAATCCCCCGTACTCATCATTTGAGCGAGGGTACAAGGGTATGTGCGTTGGCATCTCCCTTGCCCAGGGGTGAGCTGGCACCCATTTTTTTCCAGATAGGAAATAGACACCTTGTCTCTTGTAGCCTCTGACTCATTAGATAAGGAAGAGCATGACTATTATGCACCCTTGGATGAGACATTGTGTTCACATTCCCATTTTCAACGTCCCCATAGCGATGACGGTTCGGGCCTTCAGGGTGCTGCTTCTTCAGTGGTATTCTCACTGGAAGATATACTTGAGATGATGCTTGCTAAGCAGAATTTGGACCTACGTCCTCCTGTGTCGGGCCATTTAAACCTCTTGCGTCGCTCAGCAATAGGATTTCCTAATGCCAAGTTGTCCTGACTTTACAGATGTTGTTTCTTCTGCATTTCGGTCAGCTTCCTCGCCTGGACCAGATCATGTGGCCCGTATGCTAGCAGCGATGGCTGAGGCCCAGGAAAAGGACCTTGGTAACATGCCTCCAGTAGAGCCATACATTTCTTCACTGGTGGTATTACCCGATGAAGACCATAGACAGGATCTTCACTGCCCTAGCCAGGAGTGTAGACGCACAGATGATCTGTTGGTCACGATTTATAACACTGTCTCAGGCTTAAGTCGTGTAGGAAATTCCATGGCTGATCTATTGATAGCGATTCATGCTACTATGAATGTTAACCCACCAGACAATACCGCGACCATACAATACAATAATACGAAATATCAGAATTTCTTGACTCTTCTTTGCAGGCCTTGGGTTCAATTGCTTTATCCAGTGGAAAGGCTCTTGGGCTTGTTTGAGAAAGCTAGGAGGTAGGTTTGGCTAGCAGAGTCTAAACTCACAGAGGCTTGCCGTAACAATCTTCGCCAGCTACCGCTGGTACCTGGACAAGTCTTTGGTCCAGATGCTCAAGAAGCTCTTGAGCGCAGAGTTTGTGCAGTGGAGTCTTGTTCCCAGCACTTTGACACTTTTCAGCACACATTCCCAGTCACTGCAACAGCGTGGCAGATTCACTCTCCTGATCAGGTCCGAAGCCATCAGAGTGGTGTCTGCACAAAATGATCGTTCAGTCAATTTGAGGAATTTATTGGACCGTTGCAGTGGACCTCTTTGCCAGCAGGGAGACAACACATTGCCCACTGTGGTTTGCAGCGCAGGAGGAGCAGGGGTCATTAGGCCAGGATTCCCTAGCCCACAACTGGATGGAATTCCTCCCATGCCTTCCCTCCCGTGTGCAGGAGAGATGCCACAGGCTTATTCTAGTGGCACCCAGCTGGCCAACAAGGCTGTGGTTCAGTCTGCTGTTGGCTCTTTTGACTGGTCCAACGCAACCATTGCCAGTTCCGAGGGACCCGTTATCGGTCTAAATGGGGAACTTTGGCACCCTTCACCGAGCAAGTTGAAGCTGTGTGTATGGCCTCTGGGGTTGAGCAGGAGCTCTCATGGTGTTTGGTTGGTGTGATAAACACTGTTATGAATGCTTGTGCTCACACGTTGCACTTATGCCACTAAATGGAAAATTTTTGTTTCATGGTGTACAGAGCGGTCTCTTAACCCATTCAGTTGTGCCATCAGTTCAGTATTGGAATTCTGACATCATCTATTGGACACTGGGCGGTCCCCAGCGACTCTAAGGGTGTTCGTGGCAGCATTATCAGCACATCGGAACCCTGTGTGGGGGGGATATCAGTTGGTTCGGATAAATTGGTGGTGGCTTTTCTTAAGGAAGCTGTACGTCTTAATCTTCGTGGCACACCACTGAACTGTTGTTTGTTCGGTTTGGTGCCTGTCAGAAAGGTGCACCCTTGTCAAAACAAAGATTGGCTCATTGGGTGGTGGATACCATTGTACATGCATATGGTTCAGCAGATCAGACAGTTCCAGCATCCATTAAATACCATTCAACTCAGGCAGTGGCTACTTTGTGGGCAGCACTACTGGGTGTGCCTCTCTCTGAGATATGTGCGGCAGCCACATGGGCATGACCTTGTACATACACAAGATTTTACAGACTTAATGTGGCTCCCATTCCTTTGGTCAGTTCTGCTGTACTGCTGGACAGTATTTAGATTGGTGTAGTCCTTGTGACTTGGTCATATTCATCTTCCACTATGTTCGACCATCTCTGGCGGTCTGTAACATTGAAATAGAACGCCGGTTACTGGTGTAACCTTGGTTCTATGAATAGTGGAAGACTGCCAGAGTCTCTGGTCACTCGGACTGAGATCATGATTTCAGAGACCAACCGTGACGTGAGCAGAACGGATATAGCTTCCGACACGTCACTGGTCACAGGTCACAGGTGACCAATCAATGCTCTATATGACTCGCGAGTCATGACTCCTTCCACTGTGTTTGACCATCTCTAGCAGTGTTCCACTATTCATAGAACCAGAACCAGTGTTTCATTGTAGGGGGCGTAATTAGTAGGGGTTTGGTTTATAGTACTGTGGGATGCAGTCGGACACACTTGGAATTTTCTGGCTATCCATGTTTTCACTGCTATTCGGTAGCGGGCGCTTTTACACATCTTCTGAAATAGTACAGAATCTACAAATCAAAACACAGGTGAAGAAGAAGCAGAAACAAGTGATAGAAGATTGCTATCGCAAATGTAAAATAACGCAATCATCAAACATTCAACAGCATATAAATCAAAACTGCCTAGCTACCGAATGAAATGTCGACCTAGGAAGGGTTAACGACTGTGAAGCTTTGAGGCTGTTGATGGATTCGATCTACTCCATCTGTGTTTTGATCATCGTTCTGAATCCGATCTGGTGTTCTGACAAATATCAGTCACTTAAAGAAAACGTACAAGTATACTTGTAGTATAAAACTATTAAACTACTAGTTTACTGAGATTATATTTCAAAGTGTCATTTCATAAACTAAAAAGTGTGCTACAAGTATTTGACTAGTAAACTATCAGTAGGCCTATACCTATAATTTCATATATAGTATAGTTGCAGTACAAACAAAAAACTTTTTTGTAAACTAGTTGTGTACTCAAAGCTTACTGGCTTACTTAAAAGTATAGGGGAGAGCGGGGTTAAATGTAACATGGACCTTTTACATAGTTAGTCATGGTCAAGCAGGTTGTGTTTCCACTCTTTTTCTCTCGAGAAGACGGTCTCCTGTGGATTTGTGGAAAGTTTTGATTAGATTTCGTGAAGATTCTGGACAAAGAGTGTTTTGACACCATGCAAGTACATTTTTTCATCATACGTTTTTTTTTTTTCGGTTTCTGAGTTGGGTGTGTATGTCACCAAATCTAACTTTATATTACCTTAATCACTGTCTTGTTGGCTAAAACATAGCACCATTTTGAAACATATCAGCAACTCCTAGCAACTGTTAGCTAGGTTTAAAATATTTTTTACATAGCGGGGTTAGTTGTAGCACAGTGTTACAACTAAGCTGCCAAGTGTACAACGATAATGAAATGAAAACGGAGCCACACAACTTTTCAGGTTTGAGTATTTATTTATATATTTATTTTGCCACATTTAACTTTGTTGGACAGTTGCAAACAATGTTGTAATTTAAATGTCAAAGTATGATTTTTTTTTTCACATTTGTTTACTATGCATTGATCACTTGTTTATTTATTAAAAAGCCAGTTTTTCATGCAATAAACCCTTTAAAATGTGATTTTGAGCTCGTTTTTATTATTATTACTGTTATTATTAATAATAATAATTTTGCATGCAGCTGCCACACACAAGTATAATTCAATAGCAATTACAATATTTGATGATTTTATTTATTTATTTATTGCAAAACTGTGCAGCCCTTTTATATCTCTATCCATGATATTGATCCATAATAGAAGAATGACTGGATGAGGAATGGATGTATGGATATCTATCTATACAGATGTACAAACAATATCAAACTATACAGATAAAATATTACTGAATTATGTGTGTTACACACAAGTGTTACAACTAACCCTTCTGTATGTTACAATTAACCCCGCATATGAGGTAAGTTGTAACATTTGCACTTCTGTCATGCACTTTCGGTGCAACTGTACGAAAATAGTAGGTCCAAGAAAAAAACTTTAAGTGTTCATTTGTAGCAGAGATGTATGTGTATGTTGCTTGTGTAAAAAAAAGATTAATCTAACTTAATTATTTTTTTAATAATTGAGCCAAAACCAAAATGTGTTAGGTTGTGCCCCGCTCTCCCCTACTTTTATACACTAAAAAGTGGGCCAATTTAGTCCCAGGTAGTATTGAAACAGTACTTACAAGTATACTTTTATTACATTGATATTAGTATAGCCTACTTACTACATGAAGTATACTTAAAATATACTTAAACTTTACTTAAGTATACTTAATAAAATTAACTTAATGTATACTTAATGTATACTTTGTAAGGGTTGTGGGAAAATATACAGTCATTATTGCAATTTTTTTATTTTTTATTTAGTGATTATAACAAACTGGTTGTACATTATACCTGACATAAAAGCAAAAACACACCATCCAGAAAAGCAATGTTCAAATTCTGCTTGATATTTTTATGATTGTTGCAATAGAGAAAGCAACAGAGTAATTTTTTTTTTTTTTTTTTTTTGACCTATTGTTTACCACATCACCCTACTGTCATAAATCTTCACAAAGAAGCTTGTGTGTTTGTGTTGACAAAGAGGAAATTACCTCTCAGGGTCACTTGGCAAACTCTGCTGTCATCCGGGTCAGTTTTGTGCAGGATTCTCAGCATCAAACTGATTAATATTATTATTATTTATTTTTTTAAGATCTTTTGAATTAATCAGTCTAAATCATGCCATCCTTAATTCATTGTTTTTTTTTAAAGGACACAACCTCACAAGGTTTATTTTCATGAGTCATAAGAAAATTTCTCTTAAGAAAACACCCATCTCAAAATAGTCACCATAATAAAAGATTTGGATTTCCTCTCGCCTGTATTTAATTGCTGTACACGCCCATTGTCTTATTTTATGCCTAGTAACCTGATGCAGAAGCTTCTGTCACTCATCGCCAGCGTGATTTCATTAAAGCAGCTCAAATAACGCAGAAAACTCAAAATATCAAGTCAAACAATTAAGCGATGGGTGCTAATTCAATTGTTATACCCCAGCCTTGACTTCATTTCCCAAAATGTCTTGTTTTCCATTCACGCACACAGCAGCAGCACTTATTGATTGGATTCAGTCAATAAAGGCTAGTTTCCTCTACTCTGATCCTAATGCACTTAGGGAGAAGGTCCCTGCCTGTATGACTGCTGCCAGGTTATACCAGAGCTGAAAGCAGAGCACATAAATTATTCAGGAGCTTCTGCCTAGGCCTCCATTAATGATGTCACCCTACCCCGTGGAGCCAGACATTGTCCCATGGGATGTTATGCTTGTGGGGGTGCTGATCTATAGGGCCCCATGACTGCTATCTACTGTATAGGTCTCCTACATGAATAAACTGCATAAAAATGCATTTTTAATAAACAACATTGTTATATAAACATAAATACAGTGTCCCTTGTCAGGCCATTAGACATTTTTAGATATCTTCCTAAATGTAATAATTGTTTTAGAGCTTTTTGGTTCATTTGAAAGATTATTCTATAAAATCAACTCAATAATTGTTATGATTTATCCTGACTCTATTTTCTGAATTTTTTAAATCCTTTATAATTGTATCGACTCTCTCATTACTTGTTTTGTACGTTCTTTGGTAATAATAAATTAATGTTATTTTACATAGGCTTTTGTTTTTCTATCTACATGATTTTTTGATATACATGATCATTAAATTGGATTCATGACTGATAATTTGTATCACTCTTTTGAAGTTAAAAACATTTAAAGTGTAACCTTGTAAATAATTTACTATTATATATAAAAACACTGCAGAACACTTGAACAGACACTGCAAGATAAATAGTATCAACAGCAGTATAAATTGTATTGGTGAGTCTGTCATGTTTAGAGTTCTGGGAAGTCAGCTGAAAGTATTCTTCCTGGACATGGAAAATCAACACAGAAAAGAAAAAATATTTTGCCAGGAGCTTTTGCCACTAAATCAGAGAGTTCCTGGATCACCAGGCAGACATTTGAGTTTAGAACCTCCAAATTATTGGCTTAAGCAGTGATTCATGTTCTCGCTGTTTATAATCACCGGGAAACCCTTGAAAAGCTTTTGCATCGTTTCATTTTATGTGCATCCCACAGGGAGTTTACCCCTGTGGTTTATTTAAAATGAACCAATTTTTGTTGAATGTTTAAGTCTTATTGTCTTTCAAACAATCTAAATGAGCCAAATTCTAACTCGCAGAGTGAAACCCAGAAATGTCTCTTGAAACTTCAAATTAATTAGCCAAGATGTGCACAATAGCTGTGCTAATTTCGTTCATACAAACCTGTGATTTTTACAGCATTGTGAAAAGCTAGCAATAAACACTTTTAGTAAGGTATGTTAGTAAAATAGGAGTTAGTTTAAAATTATGGTAACACTCTCTATGAAGACTATGCTTATAATGAATTATAGCTCCATTTATACTTATTTATAAGCAAGTATTACTATTCTATAAATATATTTATAAAGACTCATTAAGACCTATACTGCATTATAAGAAACATTATTTGTATAATTACTTAAGTCATGTATTTGCTTTTTCATTGTGCATGCTCATAATAATCCATTATACACTGATTTTTAAATGATGAAATATAAAATAGTTCCAGAGATACTTGTTTAGTGCACCAATTAGTAATCAATTATGTCTTTAATGGCTAATGTTTTGCATTAGAGGTCATGAATGGTAATTATAATTTGTTAAAATCAATATCTCCTCAGCCATATTCATAGTATTACTTATAGCAGTTTGAAAATATACTTTAAAAAAATATTGTTGCAGTCTTTTGCTATATGTAACATTTTTAAAATATTTTTTTCAACTGCTTGTATTAATGATGTCTGTGATTTTTTATTGTTTTATTATTGTTCATTAGTTACATTTACAAGTAAACAACTTAAAATGTATAATGAGCACATCTTCATGATTTCTTAACTTTTGCTTTAGGAAAATTGCATCCTATAGGTTTCACTTTACTTAAAGCTATCAATGATGCATTTATAGAGGTTAGTAACTGTTTATCACAATAAGTATTTATAAAACACAAAATGGCTATTAATAACCATATATTCACTTATTTGACAGAAATAAATTACTAAAGTTACTAAGTTACTAAAAAGTCATTGCAACTATAATATAATAACATTATAATCCAGGTTGCATCTTTATATATACATTCATTGAACCATACGACTTACTAATTAACATTATAAATCAGTGTATGGATTGTGAGCATGCGCGTTGAAAAAGCAAATTCATGACTTTTAAGTAATTATAAAAATATAAAAGTAACTATAATTATTCTTATAATGCAGTATAGGACTTAATGAGTCTTTATAAATGTATTTAAAAGTAATACTTTTAAATAAGTATAAATGGAGCTATAATTAATTATAAGCATGGTCTTCATAGAAAGTGTTACCAAAATGATTTTAACTTTAAATGAGAAATGGGAAATTCAATCACCGCCTGTTGCTCAATACTGTGGGCTCAGTGAAGCTGTATAGATGGTAATGGGATTGTTTAATGGGCTTTGTATGGTGTTACAATGACATTACAAATCAAGATAATGTTACAAAAAGTGTGTCTTTTAAACAGTGAAAATGATTATTTTAGTACATGTAATCTCAAATGAATAGTTTTGTTGGATTTATACTGAATATTGTATAATTTATCTTGTATGTGTCATTATAAATGAATATACTTATACTGTCATTATGCATGTCAGAGCGTTATCAGGAGACTTCTGTGAAACACGGCTCTAAGCTTTTGAATATCAGAATTATTAGTTTGGCCTCGAGCCAACACAAGAATCATTTTGTACTTAGTACTTACTTAACATAAGCCAGATTTTAACAATTGTTTATTATTTTTTTCCTAGAAAGCTCAACATTTTCCTTCAAGGAGACAGATGAATAACAGAAGAATAAAATGTTTCCAGATGTCAGATTTTCTTTTTTAAACTGTAAAAAGGGTATAATTACTAAAAATGTGAAGTCTTTTCCAAAGTAATTTTCAGTCATTTTGCATGCACTGGTGTTAAGGTTATCTCCATACACAGACTTTTGCTGTGCTGGCATTCTAGCAAATCATTAATCTACTTTTAAACTCACACTTTATTTATTCTTTTCTTTCTTTTTTTAACAAAATGAATCCTCAGAGATTTCTTTCAGAGATCTGAAAATTTTGAATGCATACTGATCATTAATAATGACATTTTGAGTAATTCATTTCTTGAGTATGTCACGGTTTCCCTGGTTCTCCCTGGTTCTGTCATATACTACAATTCCCAGAATCCTCTTTGGCGCACCTGCACTCTCTCCAGATTACTAATCACCCGCACCTGTTCATCATCAATTACCTTATCAGCCAACTCATAAAACTCTCACTGTGATTTCAGTCTTTGTCAAGCCTCCAACAGGAACAGACCATGATCCATTGTCTCATGAGTCTCTGATGCGTCAAGATTGTGAGAAGTAACGTATACTCACCTGTGAAACACTAACCTCTGTATCATTGTTCTGCTGTCTCTAGAAATCCTGTTCGATTCCATGTTACCTGTGATCCTGCTTCCTCTCGAGATTCCTGTGTTTCCTCCGAGCTTGCTTGCTTGCTATCGACTGCATCTGAAAGAGAAAAGACAAGTATTTATGAACTGTGACTGTTATATCTACAAACCTGAAGTGAACATGCTTACCTGCTGTCTGCCCCGCACCATCTGTATCAGACTACGCTGTTAACATAGTAGACACAGTGCAGCGCTTCTGGGTTCTACATCACACGTTTATCGAGTTCTTAATGCCACAGCGCACATATTCAACAAATCCTTAAAATTAACACCTGCGGAAACTGCGTCTGGAATTCTCCACCGTGTCCCGAACATTTGACTCTTTTTTTTATGGTCTCTCAATGGAATTCATAAAAGATGTTAATGTGAATTATATCACTAACATCACAGAATAGCATTGTTCTAATAGGGGCACATTGTAACGCAGTGTAACAGCGTGCCCCACCTGTGCAACTTCAAAATTTAAACCCTGCTAATGTCTTCTGCTAGTTAGAGAAGCATTAAAGATGTCAACTAAAAAAACAGACTGGAGTTTAAAATAATGTCAGAGTTGTCTAATTTTAAATAGACAAAAAAAAAAAAGAGATGAGAAATTAACAGAAGACATTTAATTTTGCTATGGTTAAATAAATGTTTAGTGATATCTTCCAAAGATTTCTTAATTTTGGTGCAATATTTTCTCTATATAGTGTTATGGCAACTAGTAAATACACAAAGTTTTGTCATGCTAGCATGTGTGGAAGTATTTAAAACAAGTGTTACATCTATCCCTGCGTTAGGTTGTGCCCTGCTCACCCCTAGTACTACTCATTTGTCCTGCATTACTTTCTGCATAGTAACCTATTAATGACAGACCATTATTCTAAAGTGTTACCAAGTATAATCGAGTATTCTAACTATACTTGGCTTGTAGTGGTGTTTACTCTTTTGCTTGAGTAGCCTATTAAATACTTTTTTAATGTAGTTTTACATAATGCCTTATGAACTTACATTGTTTGAAAATATTGATTCATAAAGAAAACAGATATGTTCCTAATTTTTGTGTAGACTAGTGTACATAGGAATTTACTACAAATCTTCTTTACTCTTTCCCCGTCATTGAATTTTCCGGCTATACATGTTTTCACTGTTATGCGGTAGGGGGCGCTATCACGTGGATCAAAACACAGGTAAAGAAGCAGAAACAAGTGGTAGAAGATTTATTATATAAATGTCAAACAACATGATCATCAAACATTAAACGGCATGTAAACTGCCTAACGTTATCGAATGAAATGTCGACCCATGAAGAGAAAAGGACCATCGGTGTCGCCCAGTCCCAACTGCTCTCCATCTGCGCCCCGGGCTCCACTACCATCGGCTTCATCTCCGTCATTCGTCCCCCGGGTGTCGTCAGCCAAGTCTCCACCATGGCTCCTCCCTCCATCGACCCACCATGGGCTTTCATCCTGGCTATGCTGTGGATTCTCGCCTGGCTACTATTCTACTCCTCCAATCCTCGACCTCCCTGGCTCTTCCACCATCATCACCACCTTGGTTTCTCCTGCTGACATCTGTTCCTGTCTCCCATCCTTCACCAGCCCCTTGTCCACCTCCTCAACAACCTCCTCAGTCATGTTACTGTGAAAGGTCACGCCTTCCCGGAGGGGGGGGGGGGGTTCTGTACATTCAGTTTAGTTTGTTTTAGTTTCATTTTCAATGACTTTAAGTGTGTTCATCTTATTTGTTTCTTATGTTCCCATATCATTATTTACCATGGTTACTCATCATTTGATTAATTAGCACACCTGTCTGTATTTGGTTCATCACTGTTTAAGTTCCTCTTTAGTTCCCATTCATTGTCCAGTATATGGCACACTGTTTTGTTTGTGTTCTTTGATACTACATTGCCTCAATTTACTTTATAGTACTTTCATGTTTATATTTGGATCTACTTCTACGTTTTTCATCCCTTGGATTAGACGTTACAACAGAAAATGTTATTGTTTCCTAAAAATGTTATAGTTATTGTCAGGTTTTGACCCGCTTGTGCTGCTTAGATAAAGCTGAATAAAGAATAACCACCATTAAACTGAAGTGTTTTGATAGCAGGCTATTTAACTTACTCAAATGCATATGCTGATTAATCTATACACAACATAAACGCAATATTACAACTTGCATCTGCAAAAAATGACTCAAATGTACAGCACAAGTGAATTTAACTAAATTACACACTGAACATAATATTATAATTCACGCTCTTTCCGTAACAATGCACTAAAATGTGTAAACACAATGACTATTCATCTGTCCATTTTCCAAACTTTTTGTCCCATGTATGTACACTGACAAGCTAAAGCATAAATAATTTAAAATATTATATTACACTGTTATAATTTCAGGTGCCCAGGAGCACAAAACAAGGAGAGTTTTCATAATGTTTATGAGAAATGTTCATACATGTCTATATTAATATAAAAAAAATTTCTCTTGGTTTAATTTTTCGTCAACTAAAATTTTAAGAGTAAAACTGACTATCATTAATGATTACGGCAGGACAAAATATTGACTAAATTATAAAGGATATTTTCGTCAAAAGACAAAAACTATGAACTATGGTAATTCAGCATACAAATGTCTAATAATACTCCCTTCATATTAAACTAATGTTGTAGAAAATATTTTAATTTAGAAAAAAAAAAAAAGTTAAATGTTAAAACACATTTATCTAGTAAAAAAAATTAAGGTATGTCACTGATCATGACACCCTCAGATCACTATTTAAGTGTGACATGAAAGAAAAGAAAATATGTTGAATTAGAACAGATGAGAACAGATAAGATCTTGTAGAATAATCTTTTCTGTGTTTAATTGCAAGATACATTTCAGATAAACAGCATACACTTTTACATTCTCACTAAGCAACAGTGGATTAGAGAAGGTGAATCTGTTGTCATCAGCAGCTTGCATTCTCCCCGTCATCCCAGAAGACCTACACTTCCCAGCATGGCCGGTACACTCTTCCCACCATGCACCTCATGGTGTCCCTTCTGATGATGGCGATGCTCGGGCTCAAGTCTGAACTGACATCTCTGCGCTCTGTGCTGAGAAGGCTCTCAGGTAGACTGAGATGATGCACTCCATTGTTCAGAGACGTCAGGGTTCTCAGCAGATTGGAGTCGGCTACCACGATGATCCTGGAGTTGCCTGGTGCAGATCTCAGAGAGTTCTCCTCCAAACTCTCGCTCAAGCCTTGCAGATCGGACTCCGTTTCATCAGCTTTGGTCATGGGAATGGCAGCGGTTCTGAAGTAGCACTCTGACAAAAGTGCAACAGAGATGAGGATGGTCCCAACAGAGAGCTTCATTCTTGATGCCGAGCGTTTGCTTTAGTGGTTCAGCTGCTGTCTCTTGTCTTCTCTTGCAAGCTGGTCTGATGTTGGTGGCGACTTGGTCCATTTTTATAGGCCTACATGGTCTTCAATGTGCCACGTTACCTCAGATTCATCATTGTCTTGGTTTCTCATGAGTATGTGGCTATTAACAAAAACACAAAAACTCATAGAGAACCTGATGAGACCCCTGACAGAGCTCAAGTGTTTTGTTTGGTGGAAAGTTGATTAAGATCTCCTGAAACGTGGCTTGTGTTCAGTGTGCAGACTGCAGGGTTCCTCTGAGTGGGCATCGTAAGAAGGGATGTAATTCCAGAATCCTTACATTTTGAAACAATATGAGAGGATTACAGAGCTGTTGAAGTGAACATCAAGTGAACAATAACTGTTTAAACACAGACAGTGACTGCCATTTTTTATTAGAATCACAAGGCAAAGTTGTCAAAAGAGGCTCTAGCTAGCCGTAGTAGGCCAAAATGAAGATCAACACCCAGCAGGAGTTTATTTGGTTTGGAAAAGCGTTACTCATTCATGACAGTGTTGCAGGTGCTTCAGTTTGTATCAAGCATTATGTCGACACAATCTGAATGGGGCTGCTACTGGTAAATGCTACTTGATATAGAGAACATCAATACATTAATCATACTCTAAATAAACTCAATGGAGTGAACCACATTTGTTTAGTTATCAATTGAAAGCATGAAACCATGGCAAAGCAGGTAATATGTGATGCTTTGGTTATTATTCTTTACTATATATATCATGATGTTTAGATCATTGAGTCCTAAAACCTAAAATCTTACTGAACCTGGGCAATCATTATAATATACAAGGCCATGTATTTAACAAATGCACAAAAAGACTGATTACATTAATCATCCCATGATGCCTTGCTTTTGACTGAGTATAAAAATACAATATATTCAGAGTTTATTACAGAATATTCTAGTATGTAAAATAACTCTTGTTGAGAACAAAGGACTGCAAATTTTATTGGCTTTATATTACCCAAGATGGTTCACTCGTATTGTGAATGAGAGAAACTGCAAACTGCAATATGGGCTGAAATACGGGTTGTAAGTGGGTTTGTCCACGGGTTCCATGTTGGCCCCATGACAGTTGCCCATGTGGGTTTTATACAATATTTCACTGGGCTTTAGGTGGGGCGCAACTAGGCAACATATGCAAAACCCACATGGGTTCCATCTTTAAAGTCTATGTGGGTACATTCCAAGTCTCTTGTCCAGTATCAGATACCAATAGACGTGTGCTATGCAGGCCATTGCTGATGACACCTGGGTTTCACCTGGTTTGCCTGGGCCTCTTCAACTTCTGACTCCTGAACTCTTCCACAGTCCTGAAGAGTGTGTGTCCTGCAGAGTTGCCTGCTAACACTAACCAAACACACGAAACAAGCCAATCACAGTGTTCAAAATTACTTGAAATTTAGAGAGAGGTGTGTTTAAACAGGGTTGGAATTAAAGTTTGCTGGACACCAGCCTGCCAGGACTGGAGCTGAAGAGCCCTGGCCTATACTGTAACCTAAAATTAAAATAAACAATTTTTTTTTATTTTTTTTTGTGTGCACATCCAGACACTTTTTGGCAGGTGCTCGATCAAAATGAATCATCAAACTCAAAATAAACAAAAATCGCCACACACTGCTACTTCTGCTCCCAAAGATTTATTAAAAAGAGCAACGTTTCAACCCAAAGGGTCTTCGTCAGGCCTTTGATCGAGCACCTGCCAAAAAGTGTCTGGATGTGCACACTATCTCTTTATTGAATTCACTATACTGCAACCTACCCACATACTCTAGATCCCAGACCCACTGTCCACTGACCCTACTTAATTTTCTTACCCAACCCACCCATGTTTAGCTTGTGTTTTTCCCATGTCTTGGTTTGGCCAAGTGGACCCAATATGTATTTCCTCATTCTGAACCCATGTAGAGACCTATGTGGGTACTACCTTGGGGCCATTTGCCTATATGGGACTGATTGTGTTTGCCCATGTCCTACCCATATGGTTTATCCATTTTGAATCCATGCACTCATTTACCATTTGTTACCCAACTAGAACCCATATAGGGACCCCATCTGTGTTCGCTCATGTAGGACCTATTTGACCCAAGTAGGCCCAGATAAGATGTCCATTTTGGGAACATGCCCACTTGGTACCCATGTAGCCCAAGCATAAACCATGTGGGCCCACGTATACATGTTGGCTGGGTAGTAATGGAAGTCGCACTTTCTATATAAAAGAACTAATCATCAATTGGTAAAGTCATGGCGTCACAGCAGCTTCTGTCAGAAACTCTGGTTTCCATACAAACAGTTAATGTCCTGAAACTGGTGCTTTGGACTGCACACGCAAATTGGCTGTACTTAACATTGACCTGTACCGAATTTAGTTAACAACCAAACATATTTATATTTTTAATACACCAAAATTCCAAAATTTGTATTTTGATAAGTCAAGTCAAGTCACCTTCACTTATATAGCACTTTTAACAATATAGATCACTTTACAGTGATAATAGGAAATTAAAGTAACAGAGATTGTTTTGGCTTTACAGCAGCTCTAGAATAAATATATTGTCCAGCTAAAGTTAGTTTTGATTGATTCACTTCCGTTGCAAAGAACAGTAGTTATTAACTTAGGGGCCGCTAACAGGACACCATTCTAACAGAAAACCCTTAAAGTGCTCCGGCCTGCTCATCCGCACAACAACAGTGCCTGGTGACTGGAGAACGCAAACCTTGAAATAAGTTTGAAATGTGAAGAATTTTGAAAAAAGTTTTGAAAAAAAGTTATCTCTGCGCAAACTTCAAAAATGCGGACAATAAACAGAATCTTCCCTTCCCTAACTCCTTTTGAGTTCCATGAAAAAAAAGTCAGATGAGTTTTAAGAGACATGGGAAGACGACAGTTTCAGTTTAAAGAAAATGGATTGGACTGACCACATTTACACATGTGAATGTGTGATTTCGTTTTAGAAGTGAATTGATAAAACACTTCATTTGACTTCCCCGATTTAATTTCCCCTATTCTCAAAAATCTGTGCAATCTGTCAGGATGTAATCTGCCATATCCAGTTTACTCAGTCTTTTGTTTCTTCTATCTTCTGTTTTTTAGTCTACCTCCAAAACCCAAAGGATTTAAAACCACCAGAGTCTCAGAATTGCTCTCATTTATAACTGTTTTATATGTCAGTTGAATTCCACTTTGGTTTTAAAAAAGATAGTAGAACTTCTTCCAGTCTTTGACTGGCTTAGTCATTCTCTATAATCAAAGGCCATGTCACATTGTACTGTGCAACCGGAAATGTCAAAAATAATAGGAAGCAAGACCGCTAATAGGACACCTAACAGAACAACTGAATCTAAAGTAAGTATTCAGCTGTGCAAAGTCTCTGGCTCATCTCACAGATGAAAGACTACAAAAAATTAAATATACAATTTTAAGGCAACCCTTTTGTATCAAGGACTACAGAAACAATCAATTAATAGTACAGAACATATGTAGAGCAATATTTGTCTCCATAAATACCCCACAAAGACCTCTTGCACATTTCAGGAAACTAAACATCTTTCCTGGGACATTTAACATCTAGTGGCCAATAAATTATTCTTCTAAATGTACAGCACCCTCCCGAATAATGAAATGTATGAAATATATATATAAAAAAACATATCTCCAATTAACATTAAAGGTCAATTTGATGTGAATCATCACTACATAATTTCCTTACTCTGTAGTGTGTCCACAGTATATCGTTTGACCAAACAATCATTTCCACTGAGGTGGGCAGAAAGAGCAACGGTGAAACAATAATGAGGTTTGGAATGGTGGGAATACTGCAATCACAGTTGGGATAAGAAAGGCTGATTTCAAACAAAATACCTAAATGGGAAAGCATTCTGGACTGGTTTAGTAATATGCAAACAAGCTCATCTGGTTAGTGTTATGCATCCTGGAACTAGGTGGGTGGATTTTACAACTGGATTGTCTGTGGGCTCTAATTGTTCTTTCCTCTTGTTTTTGGGGGATTTTGACCAAACCTGGACTCCTTGTCACCAAATTTCCTCTCCCTCTCTCTTCCGTGCATGGCAATATGATGAAATTAATGTCCTCACTCAAAATGAATGGAGACAAAAAATATAAAGGAATCTTGAAATTTGATTGACTAAATTGCTCTTTGTGGGATAATTTGCAAATATAACGCTATGGCTTCACTGGTCAAGATGCAGGAAACACATTATTCTCTTGAAAAAAATTCTAAAAAAGACACTGTCTTTGATACACATGTAAGTAATACCTCAATGAGCGGTGAGCTCTTTCTTTTCTAAGTGATAGAATTTCTGATTTTGGCCTGTGAAAATTGAAGGAGGGCCAGAATATCAGGGGATTGGCTCTTTGGTTGGTAAAACAGTTTCAGTTCCCGTAGACTTCCATTGAATGGACAAACAATACATCGTTAATGGGAACCAAACCAGTTTGGTTATCAACGATCATAAAAATATATTCTTTTGTGTTAAGCAGAGGAAAGAAATGCATACAGGTTTGGAATGACATAAGGGTGAGCAAATGATGAGATCATTTACATTTTTTGGGAGGAATATCCCTTTAATAACTTATTTTGTTGGACCGTTGTCCCTGGCAACCAAATAAATATGCTGTGCTAGTTTGATGTCTCTCATGAAATAAATTACATAAATTAAATTACATTTAATAAATACATAAATACATACATACATATCACATTTAATTAAATTACATAAAATAAATTATATTTTATAAATGGATTTTATTGTTTCACTCTTGTTTGAAGCCCAGACTTTCAGTTACAATCTAATAAACATAAACAATTTAAATATGTATTGTGTGAAAAATTATGTATATCAATTTTTACACAAATAATGACTATACCAGTTGTGGCATAATTTCTGCTACAACCAACAGTTTTGACCCTAATAAAGTTTGTTCAAAAGCTACTTGGTTATCAAGGAGTCAACAGTGTCAGTGAAGAGCATGCTTGAAATAAAAAGTAAATTATGATCAGATATTTCTATATTTCTTTATTGTGCATCTTTTATATTCAAGCTGTTGTAAGACCATAGAAACCAATCAAGGCACCCTATAGCAAACATATTGCCATACTATACCCTGGCAACCGCACTCAAAACCCTAGCATGGTGGCAGGTTTTGCACAGACAAAATATTCTTCAGGATACTTAAACTTTTAATTAAATGTGTCTCTACTTATTGTTATACTTATTCTTTACTGATTCTACCACTTTTTTAAATCCTGAAATACAGGTCAGTAAGTGCTATGTGTGTATAGTTTGTGCACAGATCTGGCGTTTGGGCAGTTTTGTACAACCATTATTTTAAATTACTTCAGATCCAGACTGGATTACCCGGAACTCAATGGCAATTCTGATTAAAGTTAAAGTGGCAGATGTTGATTGCTGTGGGTCATGGGGATTGTTAGTTTGGAGAAAAACCTCCTCATATAAATCTCTGTTCATTAACACTTGATTTGGTTTGACAATAAACGGAAATCTTACTACAAGCTCAATGATGCTTACTGTGAACCCTGATTAGGAAAAGAAAAGAAAAGAAAAGGAAGCAGGAAGCAGATAAATATAATGGATCTTCCCTTGACTGTTAGTGGAAAAAACAATGAGCCCAAAAAAATTCATTGAGACTGTGGAACCAAATCACGATGACAGATAACTGACAGAAACTAAACAATGGCACCATAGCTTTCATTTACTTGGAGAAAATGGGAAAATGTTTCTGAAGATGAGGTTTGCACTGGCCTCAAACAGCTCTATTCAGCTCAAACAGCTCAATTCAGCACTGTTTCAGAAGATCATTTCTAAATGCGCTGAAGCTTGTCACAATGTGTCTTTATAGTACATGTGATGCTTATTAACTACATGCAGAAAACGAAACCACAAATGAACGACAAGCATCACAACAGGATTCCTTTTACACCGTTTGTATTTACATAATATGGATGCATATATAAATCTCTTCACAGTGGCATGTCTCCATGTTATTTAGTGAGGTTCTATAAGGCGTAGTAAAAAAGTATACTTTATTGTATACATTTATACAAAAAAGTATACTTTATTTTATTTGAAATATATTCCTGTCACGGCTCCACCAGATCTACAGACTCCACCCACTCGTTCACTCTCCCCTGATTACTAATCACCACACCTGTACCTCGTCACCTGTTCACTATATACTTTCACCTGCACCACTCTTCATTGTCTGATCTCGTCTTTCCATAGACACACAGACTCTATCTTGATCCTTACCTGTTCCACTTACCTGCCATCCTCGTCTTCCGATCCCGTTCCACGAACCTGCTATCATCGTCAGTGACTCTCATCCACGTCTGCCATCAGCCTCGTTCCGTTCTCTACCTGTGAAGGACAATACTGTTATTCATCAGCTAAGTTCCATTCAACTATCTTCATTGTGTTCAACTCACCATTTACATCTGCTGGTTTCCGTGCTTCTGTTCATAATAAACTTCAGTTACATTATACTCACCTGTCTGCTTCATCACTCTCCGTGACAATTCTCTTTTTCAATAGTACATTGCAAATATACTAACAAAATATTGCAATATCTTTAAATATATTAAAATTAGCATCATACTTCTACCTATTTTCACAATACAACTTTTAACACACTTGAAAATAATTGTACTTTAGTATTTTCTAAAAAATATATTTTAGTGAAAATTCTTTTTCTTTCTTTTTTAAGTGTATTTATTTGCATTTTACTTAAAAATATATTGGTAACACTTTAGAATACTGTTTCTTACTTACTGCATAACTAATAAGGAATTAATGAAGAACTAATAACTTTATTAACACTTAAGTCACTGTTAACTACTAAGGAAGATGTTTTAACTAATCAGTATGTAATAGAATTTTATGATTGTGTTAGTTAATCAATAACTAATGAATTTTGTCATACCTCTTGAAGAACTGCTATTAATTATCTACTAATTAAGGTTCAAGAAAAATAACTATGAAGTAACTACTAATGAACAGTCACACACAGTAGTCACTACAATAGTTTTTTTTTTAGCAGTGGAGTGGTGGATGAAGTAAACAAATCAGGTACTTGAGTAAAAGTACAGATACCCCAATAAAATATTACTCCGGTAAAATTATAATTAGGCCTATTCATTTTCAAAATTACCTAAAAGTACAAAGGTAATTCATTTTTAAAGTTCTTAAAAAGTAAAAAGGACTGATCAATGTTTTTTTATGTTTTTTCTAGACAGTTTTAGTCATTCTTCAGCACTAATAAGAAAGATAAGTGCAGACATTTACCTATAGCTGTATTGATCTGCAAATAAGCAAACTTTTTATAATGTACATTACACCTTATACACATTTTACATTTTAAACTTCTTTTGCACCATTCAAGTTCTGGCAATATCGCGGTAGCCTACATTTTACAGTAATTTGGTGATACAAGAGCGTGGGCATTTGCATCCTCTTTTGGAGGGTTCAAAGTGCCGCCGATTTGGTGCATTTCTTCGGCGAAATACAGGTTTGTGTACGTTTTATTTAATCTATAAAATCATTAATGTGCTGTAAATAATTGTATTGTATGCAAGGCAACATACAAGGACGCAATGTCAATGAGTCTGTCTTTTTTGCATGATGGAAACGCCTGATCCCTTGCATAAAACTAATTATTTTATTTCTAAAGATACTAAATCTATTTACATTACATCAGATGTTAAAATATGTTCTTAGAGCTGTGCACCGTTTGTTTATGGGCAGGTTATGGAGTCAGTCACAGCATCTTTCGGGCTATGAGTGAAACGCAGGTCAGCAGTCTGAAGTTAAGCAGTTTCCCCGCCAAACACGAGCCCAGCTCCCGCAAGAGATCCAGCACCACTACCATGGAAACGAGAGAACAGAGACCGGTTGATTATACTTGAATTGCTTTTAAAGGTTTAACTTTTGATTTTAAAATGTTTGTTAAACGAGTTTAAATGTTTTAAGAAATGTATTATGAAATGTTCTCATCTGAAATAAAGGAAGATATCATGTAGCCTAACAAGTCATTGTCGTGTATTTTACAAAGTTTAGATTATGTAGTGTTGTTGTTGTTTTTTTTGTTTTGTTTTTTACAGTAGCCTAAGTTTGTTTTGAGTCAGAATTATATGGTAATTATTTATTAATTACTAATGGGTTCCCTATATTTTCACTTTAGAATACTGTTTCAGGTTCTAAGTAATTCCTGGATAATTATTTGATAATTCTATATTAATTACTAATGGGTTCCCTATATTTTCACTTTAGAACACTGTTTCAGGTTCTAAGTAATTCCTGAACAAATATCTAATAATTCTTTATTAATTACTAATAAGTTTCCTATATTTTCACTTTAGAATACTGTTTCAGGTTATAAGTAGCCTATTCCTGGATAATTATTTGATAATTCTTTATTAATTACTAATGGGTTCCCTATATTTTCAGTTTCCCTCAGTCGTTGCCTCATATACAGGAATTTTCTCTATGGCATTCCATGTTGAGGAATACAGACACACACAGTAGCCTACTGTATATAGAATATAAAAAATCTAAGGTTAGTTATGGCAAGGCACTTTAGTGGGGTTCCTTTCTGAAGTTGATTTCTTACAGAACACACTCACAAAACCACACAGGCAAAAACCTCTAACATTTATATGTATTTGTTCAAATTGTATTTTCATAAAACTACTTCTATTAATAACATTAGTAAATAAGGAAGGTCACAACTCAATGTAGTTTTGTATGACTGTTCATTAGTTACTTCTTAGTTATTTTTCTTGGACCTTAATTAGTAGATAATTAATAGTGGTTCTTCAGGAGGTATGGCAGAATTCATTAGTTATTGATTAACTAACTGTTACTTAACACAATCATAAAATTCTATTGCTATCACAGTTCGAAAAAGATCCAAAAGCGAAAGTTGGTTAACAGCTTTATTGGAAATTAGTTAATTAATGGCAACACAAGCTGTCTGCCGATCACCGGTCGCCTTGGCTGACGCAGAACAGGATAACGAAACCCAAGGACCAGGCTGTAACCAGGCAGGATGAAAGGCACAGGTAGTTGCGGTCAGGAAGTGCACGCTGGCAACGACAAGCGCAGACTCCACTAGGCAGTAACCGCAGCACAGACTATCAGGCTTGACTCAGGATAGCAGGTGCAATCTCTCGTCTGACACACACACACACACTGACATTCTTGTACATCTATCTTGTACATCTATCTTGATGAGGACATTCATTGACAAAATGCAATCTCTAGCCACTTACCCTAACCTTACCCATCACAACTAAGTGCCTAACCCGAACCCTTACCATAAACCTACCCTTAACCTAATTATAACCTTATCCCTAAAACCAAGTCTTGACCCTTAAACAGGCCTTTAAAGGGGTCTCAGAAAGTGAGGACAGGCCAAAATGTCCTCACTTTACTCTCTTTGTCCGCACTCCAATGGTCTAAAACTCAAACTGGTCCTCACAAAGATAGTTGTACAAGTACACACACACACACACACACACACACACACACACAGAGGACAAGAATAAGCAGCAGTAATTCTCAAAGATGATGCGCCTTTAACGGGCATGAACGAACAAACAATAAACCGACAAAGAAGGGAAAAGAACACGAGATCTAAATAGCCAGAAAATCAGGGCAAAGGGGAAAGGTGTGAGAAGAGCAGGAGCGCGAACGCTGATTGAGAATGAGCTCAGCTGTGCGAGAGCGCACATGAAGGAGAGGGAGAAGAGAAACAAGCAGAGGAATCAAACTAGACTCCTGACAATTATATACTGATTAACACATCTTCCTTAGTAGTTAACAGTAGTGAAGAAGTAGTTAATGAAGAATTACCTATTAGTTCTTCAATAATTCCTTATTAGTTAGGCAGTAAGTAAGCAACAATATTCTAAAGTGTTACCGAACCTGTATATAGTTATCTGGGAAAAGAATAGTAGTTACTGATTAGCTAATAGTGAACTACCACATTCAACTGAGTGCTAGCCTATTACTTACTAATTTGTTAATCAGAGTTTCTTGTTAGTTACTAGAATGTTAATATGTTTTACTCATTTGTTCCTGTGTAGTTATTCATTAATGAAGGAACAGTATTCTAAAGTGTTACCGTAATTCCTTCCGATGGATCTGGTAACACTTTAATCATTATGTGTTCCCATGATCTTCACTTTAGAATACTGAACCAAATAATTAGTAGTAGTTCCTTTAGAAAGATGTAGTAACAGTGAGTCATTACTATCCAAAACCTTACAAAAACCACAAAAACTTATAATGACTTCAGTCAATATTAGGTCAAGCTTTTCACTTTAGAATACTGATCCAAATGATTAGTATTTCCTTTAGAAGGATGTAGTAACACTTGATTAATTACTAATGAGTTACCATTACCTTATATTATACATTATGCATTATTAATATTAATTATGAACCTGTATAGTAGTTCTTAGTAGTCTTCAGTGAGTGAGGTATGAAAAATAGTAGTTACTGATTAGCTAATAGTGAACTACCACATTCAACTGAACGCTGACTTACTAATTCGTTAATCAGAGTTTCTTGTTAGTTAATAGTAGTTAATACAATGTTAATAGTGCGTTACTCATTTGTTCCTGTGTAGTTATTCATTAATGAAGGAACAGTATTCTAAAGTGTTATCTGCACTCTTCACACTAGTATGAGGCATCTCTGCTTACTTTGGCTAAACAGAAATGTGTCCCTTTGCAAAATCAAACTCTGCAGAGCTGTGGCCCTCCATGAATTGAGTTTTGCACCCCTGCTGTATGATTTCTAGAGATGATATAAGCAGAGTGATGTAAGCTTCATTATGATTGCATCATCCATTCATTGTTTTGCCTAAAAAGCAAGTACTGTCCAAACTTATTCATAGTTCCAGTCAAATATGTATTTTAATCATTTCTTGTTTAAAACACCATCCCTTCCCTTTATAACTCATTTATTCGCTGCCATTCCCCAAGTCAATGGTCTTAATACTGACCGGATAGCATATCTTGGAAACTAGAGCCAATCAACCATTTTAAGCATCATTTTCATTTTCAGTGACCCAGAATTAGTAAAGTTGTTTACACTTCATTTCGATAGTCCACTTTAGACATTCTACTAACTATACATAACTTTGCAACTACATGTCAACTAACTCTCATTAGAGTATTAGTAGGCTGTAGTAGACTGTTAGGTTAGGGTTAGGTGTTAGGGTTCGGGTTAGGAAAATAAGTTGACATGTAGTTGCCAAGTTACTTATAGTTAGTAGAATGTCTAAAGTACACTATCGAAATAAAGTGTTACCGTAAAGTTTGACTATATTTATTTCAAAAGCATTTTGGCGGTAGACCTGTGTTATAATAATTCAAATATAAATATATGTTTATCACCATCCAATGAAAAAACACCTTAACATCGCATTAACCATTTAGGATGCAACTAGACTTCCACTGAAGGAGGGAGACATATCTAGGAAACAAGATACTTGTGGTCGGCTTTTTTTCTTTCTTTTTTTCTTAAAGCATGTGTGTAACTACCTAGCAACCACTAGCAACCTCCTAATGTCCTAGTAGTTATATACCAACACTATGGCAATGACATAATGTGTTTTGCAGGGGCAAACACTATTCACATTTTCTTCTGAAAATGTAATAATCTAATTTGAATGGCTCATTTGTCAGATAGATTTGTTGGTTGTGGAGGTTTACAGGTACAGACCCCTGTGAATCAAGGCATGTTATGGTTACTGTTGTTACAACATCATTCAGTATGTTTAAAAGAGTGTGTGTGTGTGTGTGTGTGTGTGTGTGTGTGTGTGTGTGTGTGTGTGTGTGTGTGTGTGTGTGTGTGTGTGTGTGTGTGTGTGTGTGCGTGTGCGTGTGCGCGTGTGCGTGCGCGTGCGTGTGTGTGTGTGTGTCTGTCTTGGGCAGGTGTTTGTGGGTCGGTTTTTGGTTATTTAAGGACAGCTGCAGGCCATATGCTCATAACAGAGCTGTTTCTACAACTATAAATTGAGGATGGAACAGTTGAAGAATTTTAACCATGCTTCGTTTGTCTTTATCCAACTGGACTGTAACCCTCCCTCTATTGAAAATAACTGGAAGCAGGGCAATGCAATCTGTTTAGAGATCAGAATCTCATGTTACTGATTATAATGTAGATTTTAAAGGTGAAGTCTGTAATTTTTGTGTTACTAACGCCACTAAACCATCATGTTCTGTGTATGGTTGTCACCACCAAAGCGATGCAACAACACATACTAAGCACAAGTATGTTGCATATTCCTGGTCTTTAACTAATGCACAGCTATTTTTTATGATCCTTGTTTCAAATTAAACAAATACCAATTTGTCTTTCTCTGTTCTTCTTTCCCTGGGACCCTGAGCACTCACTGACCGCAGCTAAAGGTGTTTGTGTGCTATAGAATTGCCCAGTTAACAGTCTTGCCACCACACCTCACCATTCCGACCAGAGAAAAGAGTCTCCGAGGTCGTAGACTCTGCTCTGAAACGTGCACTCCAGCTGATTATACCAGTAGCTGCCAAGCAAAGCACAAAACCCTGGCTCATGGGCTGGAGGAAAGGCAACTTAACCTCACTTGGAGAGGAGACAGTGCTTCTCACATAACCTGAGCCACCACTCGGCCCACGGCTGCAGAACTTTGTTAAAACAACATGAAGAAGCAGGCCGCACCATCGTCCGAGCTAAAGTGTTATTCCAGCTAGGTAAATAATAGAGCTCCCTTTTCCGTGTGATGAATAGCACATATTAACAGCCACAAATTCAATTATGTTCCTGAGATTCTTGTATGGCAGTTTGCTAAAAGCCAATACGGATAGTAATGAGCAAACTTTTATGTTCAGGTTTTATTCACTTTCTGATCATATTTGAAGACACAATAAGCAGCCATGTCCATCAAGGGTGAAAGAAAGTTATGTTTATAGGGGGTATATGTTTTGACAGCTCTTAGTAGTTTGCTGCCTTAGCTGGGATAGGGACCACATTTTATGATTCTTCAATAATTGTGACAGTTTTGACTGTCTCAAAATCTATGAAATTTTAAAAAAAAAAAGAGCAAAGTAATTTACATGTTCTGCCTGAAAAGGTAACACAGCGGTGTAGTGAAGTTGTAAAATACTTTTTCCAAGATTTAGGTTTTCCAGTTTGCTCAATAATGTTTGTGTAACCTTCATCGATGGAATCCAGAGACTCTAAAATCAAATAGGAGGCATATTCAAAATAAAATGTCCATTCACATTGATGGAAACTCTAATTCTCATTTGGTTTTGGTTAATTTTACGTTGGTCATCAAGTGGACACTAAGAATTGTTTGTTGTAAAAATGTAAACAGAAAAAGTCCTTAAAATCCTACTTTAAAAAATATTCAAATTATGTTTTTGTGGATGAAGGAATGTCTATATCAGAATCTATCTAATCATGCATTTACTGTTCCATTGCTGTAGAATTTAATTAGACTTATAGCCTTTGCCGTCAACAACAAAAAAGCTTATGAGGCTATTTTGCTACCCTAACTATGCACAAATATGTGGTTAGTTGCATAATTTCTGCTATCTGCGATCCTATCAAAAACAGACCTGCAACCAAACTGGTAGCTGCTTTTCCAGCAGGTAGCCTTTTTACACACACACACACACACACACTAAAAAGGCTACCAGCTTAAGTTGCATTTTCCTGCAAAAATAAAAATAAAAAATCGAATTATAAGCAGTCAGTGCTAACAATTTATCTATATGAACTGTGGATTTTGATCAAACATTGTTGTGGATAGTGTACTCAAAACAAACACAAGCAGGAAGCAATAAAATCATTCACATTGCAGCTGTTCCATGAGATGATCATGGAACAGCTGCAATGTGAATGATCTTGTTGAAAAAAAATTTGTTGGGGGCATGTCAACTTTACAAATTGGTGGTTTTTGGAACCAAAACATATTTGAAGCAAATATTCAATGAAAGACCAGCTCATTATAGTTCGACACCAGAGAGAGTTGAGTTTTAGTCAAGACAGAGACCTGAAGATGATCTGAATGATTCAAACAGTAAATAAGATTTCCTTTGTGGGGAATGAAGCCTAGTTTTATGTCAGTGTCACACAAAGCTTTGCAGCGCACGCGTACACACTCACTGTGCTACAGTTCAAATACTTGATAGCACAGCGGATCATATGCATTTATCAAGTCCAAATGCTTGTGTACTAAAGCACTACAAAAAATGTCAAGTCAAGTCACAATTATTTATATAGCACAATACAGATTTTTAAAGCAGCTTCACAGTAATAAACAAGAAAATAAGCTGTTAATGTTTCAGAATTCATCAGTTATGACAGTGTTCAATGTTGATTAATGTTGATCAAAGTTTATCAATTATGAAATTGAAATTCAATTCAGCTATAAGCATTACTAAAGAATGCAATAGTGTATAGTAAATAACAGTGTCAGACAGTGTTCAATGTTGATTAAGTTGTTGATCAATGTTGATCAAAGTTTATCAATTATGAAATTGAAATTCAATTCAGCTATAAGCATCACTAAAGAATGCAATAGTGTATAGTAAATAACAGTGTCAGTGTTATAAGTTAGCTTCATTAGCTTAATTCTGTTCATCCAATTTTGTTCTCATCTGATAGTGTCAGTGCAGTTCTACCAGAAAGACTCGGAAGGCGAGATGATATAGCAATGACATTTATTAATTAATAGACCAGAAAATGAAAACAGAAATATTGGATGGTAAAGTTCTTTGGTGCAGGCACCGTCCGTAGGTCAAATTCGGAGGGTAACGGACTCTGCATATCCTGGCTGAAGATGAAGGCAGGAGCGCAGCTGACCCCTGGGGAGGTATGGACAGGGACCATCCTGGTGGTGGTGGGGAGGACGGAGGTGGATGTTTGCTTCGTCATCTGCGAACTCAAACATGTGTAAGTAACAATCTTTTATACTCCAAGTATTAGATAGTGATTAGATAGACCAGAAAGTAATGAGTGATGTAACATTGAGTCTTCCTGGCAGAACTTTACACTAAAGCTTTCATTTCAATCAGTAATATCATTGAATATTAATTGTATTTTAAACCCCAACTGAGCAAACCAAAGGCTTTTGTCTACAAAAATGTCCTTAAATTCATTATCTATAAAGAAATTTATCATAATTTCTCTCATTTTTATAACAAGTCTAAGGCTAGGCAACCACAAACACCCTGGCAATCAACCACAACACATTAGCACCATGGTGGTGAGTTCCCTATCAGTCGCTCACGTTCGACGTTACGACGTAATTGGGATCACTTCGGGAGCCCTATCATCTTCGAGTGTCTACAGAACAATGAACGTTCGCGAATTGTCCGCCAGAACACGGGTGAACTGAATGCCCCTGTGCTCAAGGCAGAGATCGCAGTCCTACTGGCGAAGGACGCGATCGAGCCGGTCCATCCAGCCGATATGAAGACCGGCTTTTACAGCCCATACTTCATTGTACCCAAGAAAGGCGGTGGGTTATGACCAATCTTGGACCTGTGTGTCCTGAACCAGTCCCTTCACAGGCTGCTGTTCAAGATGCTTACGCAGAAACGCATTTTCAAGTGCATCCGTCCCCAAGATTGTTTTGCAGCGATCGAACTGAAGGACGCATACTTTCATGTCTCGATTCTCCCCCGACACAGACCGTTTCTTCGCTTTGTGTTCGATGGACGAGGATATTAGTACAAAGTCTTACCCTTCGGGCCGGCCTTGACGCCCCGTGTCTTCACGAAAGTCGTGAAAGTCGTGCTCCCATGTGCGAGCGTGGTGTTAAGCATTCTCAACTACCTCGACGACTGGCTCATTCTGGCTCGGTCGAGAGAGCAGTTGTGCGAACACAGGGACATGGTGCTCAGTCCACCTCAGCCACCTAGGGCTTCGGGTCAACTGGGAAAAGAGCAAACTCACCCCCGGGCAGAGGATCTCTTTTCTTTGTATGGAGCTGGACTCGATCAACTTGACAGCGTGCCTCACAGAGACCTGCGTCCAGTCAGTGTTGAACTGCGTGAGCTCACTCAGACGCAGAACACAGGCACCACTGAAACTTTTTCAGAGGCTCCTGGGGCATATGGCATCTGCAGCCGCGGTAACGCCGCTCGGATTGCTTCATATGAGACCGCTCCAACACTGGCTCCACGATTGAGTCCCGAGATGGGCATGGCAGAGCAGGCTCATGCCGGGTCCAAGGTACATCGCACTGTTGCCAAACTCTCAGCTTGTGGTCGGACCCTTCGTTCTTGTGGGCAGGTGTTCCCCTAGAACAAGTGTCCAGACATTCTGTGGTCACCACAGATGCCTCTTCTACCGGCTGGGGGGCCACGTACAACGGGCATGCAGCTTCAGGTCTGTGAACGGGGCATCAACTGCACTGGCACATCAACTGCCTCGAGTTGTTAGCAGTACATCTTGCACTGGGCCACTTCAAAAGGTCCGTACGGACAGCACAGCGACCGTTGCATACATCAACCGTCAGGGTGCTCTATGCTCCCGCCGCATGTCACAACCCGCTATCGCCGCACATCACGATGCAGTTGAGAGTAAGTCGCTGGGAAAGCACGACCTGATCGTCAGGTTCCTGAGGGGGGCAAGAAGACTAAATCCGCCTCGCCCACTCTCTCTTGGGATTTGTCTCTAGTCCTTTCGCCATTTCAGAGACCGACCCTTTGAGCCTTTGCAATCAGCTGAGTTAAAAATTCTGTCCTGTAAAACAGTACTCCTGGTTGCATTGGCCTCCATCAAGAGGGTAGGGGACCAGCATGCATTTTCATAACCCTCACGTGATCCTGAGACCTCGGCCCGGATAAGTGCCCAAGGGTCCTACCACTCCCTTCCGGGACCAGGTGGTGAACCTGCAAGCGCTGCCTTCGCTGCCTTCGCGAAGCCCAAGGCGTGCCCTGCTCGACCGGGTTGAGAGCCCACTCCACTAGGAGTGTCGCTTCTTCCTGGGTGCTGGCACACGGCGCCTCGCTGACAGATATCTGTAGAGCTGCGGACTGGGCGACACCTAACATGTTCGCTAGGTTTTATAGCCTACGTGTTGAGCCGGTTTCTTCCTGTGTGCTCGCTTCAACCAGCTGGTAACAACGAAGTTCCCGCTCTAGAGTCGGCTTGCTGCGCCACTGCCCTCCACGTGGAGCGGATACGTGCGCTTTTTTGCTCCATTTGAGTTCCCCTGTAGAGTTCCTCCGCACCCCTTCTGCAGTCGGACGTTGCAGAGCGTCCGACGCCAGGCCTAGTGCTCATATGCTTGTGTAACTTGTGCTAGGCTGGGTTCCATATGTGGTGATCCCTGCTGCAATCCCATATGCGTATTCCTCCATGACCAGTTCACTGCGGTGAGCCCATGGAGTCCACTCTGCCGTCACTGTCCGGTGTGTCCTCCCAATTCTCAGGCTGGAATCCTCAGCGAAAAACAATGAGTGCGTGCGCCCGCTTCCTGTTTATACCTGCGCTGCGGGGCGGGGCGCGTGACGCAATTCACGCACACCAACGTCCATTGGCTCGTTCTGTAGACACTCGAAGATGATGGGCTCCCTGAAGTGATCCCAATTACGTTGTCACGTCGACGTAACATCTCCCGTTCCCTCCTTCAGGGAACGAGGGTTACATTCAAGGGCGTAGATTTGGTTTGAACATTGGGGGGGTTGAAAATTTATTCTGCATATTTTTCATGTGATCATGGTATAAATATTGGGGGGGTTGTAATGCATAGATTTAAATATTGGGGGGGTTATCTCCCCCCTAACCCCCCCACAAACTACGCCCCTGGTTACATTAGTAACCAAGTTTACTAATAAAACGTAAAACGTTTTGTATGGACAAGCACCACTAACAATATCTTCAGAAAGTGAACCTAAAGCATTTGTTCTAACTTTAATCCGTAATAACTTGCATGTGGTTTTATAAAAGAAAAGCCAAACACTGCTTTTCACACACAAAATAATTACAAGCAGAGTGAGGATTAGATTCTTAGAAGGAAAAAATTAATTATTGAGCAGCTTCTGTAAGCAGTGAATGTGTGTGTGTATGTGTGCAAGTGTATAACATTATACATCTTCATGTGTGACACTTCCGTGCAAAACACAGAGCTTCTAACAGGTCATGGAAAAGAGGAGGGGGTCAGGTGATGAGCCAAAGACTTAATCAGCATCTGACTCGTCTCTCCATAAAGTGAAGGAAGAATTAATTAAGGTTGGGTAAATCTGATCCCCAACCAAATCCTGCCAGCATGAATGACCACACACAAGACACACTGTGAATTCTGGGTGGGGAAATGTTGTTTTAAGCCCCTGGAGCTGTGAGTGTTAGAAACAGTGCCGTTTGAGAAGGTCTTATACTCTTTGGCTAATAGACATGCTATTTTTAAACCAGGGAAAATAGTAATGGCATTGTGCTTTGGGAGAACCTTGTTGCTGGTTTAGGAGGACTGACGTTTTTGAATCTACTCAGTGGCCCAGAGGTTGCTAGTGATTTGTTGACAGTTCTTGAGAACATGGCTTATAGGCCAATAGTATGATAGATGTTTGGAAACTTGAAAAAGTTTGACAATACCAAGTTTGTCAAGTCTTGAAAGTACTTTCCATTACAACACACAAAGCTTCTAAAACTAGTCTGAATGTCTCCCATTACAGTATGTTGTCAAAGATTTTAATCCTATAGGCAAAAAAAAAATATGCAAATGAAATTTTCAGCATAGTTTGGAAACAATCCTAAAGAGATCAAATAAGAATCTGCTAAGATACTGAATAAACTGAAATTGTGCATATTGTTTTATCCAGTTTGACTTTATTTGATTCTTATTTGATCTTGTGTGCCATCTCGCATAGGAAAGAAAAATAAAAAAGTGTTTTTAATATCTGAAACAAAGTTGATAAATGAACATAAATTATGTTTTATTAACAAAGTTCGGGAGGAGCACATTCAGATAAACCTAATTAGCATGAGAGGAGGTGTATATGTATGTATGTATGCGTATATATATATATATTTATATATATATATATATATATATATATATATATATATATATATATATAATAAGATATATATAATTATATATATATATATATATATATATATATAAAATTCACAGCATATATATATATATATATATATATGTATATACACTGTATATAGATCACTAACCTCTATCCCACAACAGTTTTCCAGCATCCCTCCACCACCCCAACTCCTCAATCTTAACTATTTCCTATCCCAACCAGGAATGAGGGGTATACTCTGGCTTTGGGCCAAATTCCGAGCTCAGAGCCCTCTCCACGGACAGCACGGCATATATGCCTGCTTTTTTCAGTATCCGATCATATGTAAGGGTGAACTGTGAGAGTTCAATGAAGTCTACAGAGCAATGGAAGATACAGCAGTTTTCATTGGTATTGGCTGTGAATTATGTTACAATTTACTTTAGCTTTCCTATAATATGTTCTGGCTGTATGGAGGGTTTTTTTTTTTTTTTTTTTGGTTGTCTTATAGGTTGTGAATATTCTTATCCCACTATTTTGTATAAAATTCATATATCAGTCATTGAGTGGCGTTAAATGAGATACATTTGTGTTTTTCTTTCATGCTGGTGAAAGAGGTTTTTCATATCGCAACAACAAGACCTTTCTCAATTGTTCCCTCCAGCTGGTAAACATATCTCTCACATTCCTCAAGTCAAGTCAAGTCAAGTCATCTTCATTTATATAGCGCTTTTAACAATGTAGATTGTTTCAAAGCAGCTTTACAGAGATAAACGTATAATTTAAGGTAAGATTGTTTTGGCTTTATAGCGGTTCTTAAAGTTATTTTCCAGCTAAAGTTAGTTTTGATTGATTCGCTTCCGTCGCAACGATCATTTGTTATTAAATTATATATAATTTTTTATATATAATTATTATAATTTTTGATACAGAATTTTAGTTTATTTTATTTTATCAATTCGGGGTAGGTACGCGAATTGAGTTTTCCCGACGACGCTTTATCTGTAGAGTGGTAAAGGGATCCTCCATAGGGAGAAGACTAGTTGGCATTTCAACACTGCGTTGACATCGGGTTCAGGCAAAGGTCCTTCGTCAGATCTGGATACGGCCTGGATGCAGCAGGCTGCGGGAAAACCTTGGGATAAACAAAGACACTAAAATTAGCGTAGATGCCTTTCTTCTTATGATGTAACGAGTACATCAGGATTTATGGGAAGTGTTCCCGGTTCCAGCTGACCTAATCTATGCAGCCTAACATTGAATTATAGAAGTCTATAATATTCTATGTGAATGCTAGGTCAAAGAGATGTGTCTTTAATCTAGCTTTGAACTGACAGAGTGTGCCTGCTTCCCGGACAATGGTAGGAAGACTGTTCCAAAGTTTTGGTGCTAAATAGGAAAAGGATCTACCGCCAGCAGTCGATTTTGATATTTTAGGTATTATCAACTGGCCGGAATTTTGAGATCGCAATAGACGCGAAGGACTATAATGTGTTAAGAGCTCACTCAAGTACTGTGGAGCTAAACCATTTAGTGCTTTGTAAGTAATCAGCAATATTTTAAAATTTATGCAATGTTTAATAGGGAGCCAATGCAGTTTTGACAGACCTGGGCTAATATGGTCATACTTCCTGGTTCTGGTAAGAACTCGAGCTGCTGCGTTTTGAACTAGCTGTAGTTTGTTTATTAAGCGTACAGGGCAACCACCCAGTAGAGCATTACAATAATCTAGCCTTGAGGTCATGAACGCATTAACTAATTGTTCCGCATTTGTCAATGAGAGCATATGGAGAAATTTAGATATATTTTTAAGATGGAAAAATGCGGTTTTACAGATACTAGACACGTGACTTTCAAATGAAAGATTGGTATCAAAGAGCACACCCAGGTTCCTAACCGACGACGAAGACTTAACAGAGCAGCCATCAAGTATTAGACAGTATTCTAGATTATTACGTGAGGAAGTTTTTTGTCCAATAATTAGAATCTCTGTTTTTTCAGAATTTAGAAGTAGGAAATTACGAGTCATCCAATTTTTTATATCAGCTATGCATTCCGTTAATTTTGTGAATCGGTAAGTTTCATTAGGTTTTGAAGAAATATAGAGCTGAGTATCGTCGGCATAACAATGAAAGCTAATTCCATGTTTCCTAATGATATCTCCTAATGGTAGCATGTACAGAGTGAACAGCAGCGGTCCTAGTACTGAGCCTTGAGGTACGCCATACTGAACTTGTGATCGATAAGACATCTCTTCATTTACTGCTACAAACTGATAACGGTCAGATAAGTATGATTTAAACCATGCTAGTGTAATTCCACTAATGCCAACATAGTTTTCTAGTCTATTTAAAAGAATGTTGTGGTCAGTGGTGTCAAATGCAGCACTAAGATTGAGTAACACTAATAGAGAGATACAACCACGATCGGATGATAAGAGCAAATCATTTGTGACTCTAATGAGAGCAGTCTTGGTACTATGGTACGGTCTAAACCCGGACTGGAAATCCTCGCAGATATCATTTCTTTCAATAAAGGAACACAGTTGTGAAGATACTGCTTTTTCTAATATCTTTGACAGAAAAGGTAGATTCGAGATCGGCCTGTAATTGACTAATTCTGTAGGATCAAGTTGCGTTTTTTTAACAAGCGGTTTAATCATAGCCAGCTTAAAGTTTTTTGGTACGTATCCTAGAGACAAAAATGAATTAATGATATTAACATTATCATTTTAATGATAATGGAAGTGTTACCTGTAGTGGAAGAGCCTCTCCTCAATATTATTAACTCATCTTTATCTTTAGGTCATGTTCCAAGAACATTTAAACTGGCAGTGATAAAACCTCTCATTAAGAAACCACAATTAGACCCGCATAATCTAGCAAATTATAGACCCATTTCAAATCTACCTTTTATGTCTAAAATACTAGAAAAAGTTGTGTCCACTCAACTGGGCTCTTTCTTGCAAGAAAATGATATCTATGAAAAGTTTCAGTCAGGATTCAGGCCGCATCATAGCACTGAAACTGCGCTCGTTAAAATCACAAATGATTTACTCTTAGCTTCTGACCAAGGCTGCATCTCAATACTAGTTTTACTTGATCTAAGTGCTGCGTTCGATACTATAGATCATACAATACTCTTAGATCGACTACACAATTATACTGGTGTTCAAGGACAAGCATTAAGCTGGTTTAGATCATACTTATCAGACCGCTACCATTTTGTCTATTTAAATGGAGAAAAATCTATCATAATTCCAGTAAACTATGGAGTGCCGCAGGGATCTGTGTTGGGCCCTCTGTTATTCTCAATATATATGCCTTCACTTGGAAATATTATAAGGAAACATGGAATTAGTTTCCATTGTTATGCTGATGACACTCAAATATATATTTCATCACGGCCGGATGAAAACGCTAAATTATCCAAATTGACAGAGTGTGTTAAAGATATAAAAGATTGGATGACGCGTAATTTTCTATTATTAAATCCAGACAAGACAGAGGTACTACTTATCGGTTCAAAAAACCGCCCACAGAACCTCTCACAATACAACTTTGACATCGTAGGATGTCCTGTTACTTTATCCTCTACAGTAAAAGACCTGGGTGTTATACTCGATTGTAACCTGTCTTTTGAAAATCATATTTCGTATGTTACAAAAACAGCCTTTTTCCACCTTAGAAACATTGCTAAGCTATGTAATATGCTATCAGTTTCTGATGCAGAAAAGTTAGTTCATGCATTCATGACCTCGAGACTAGATTACTGTAATGCTTTATTAGCCGGTTGTCCTGCATCCTCAATAAACAAGCTACAGTTAGTCCAAAATGCAGCCGCTAGAGTTCTTACTAGATCAAGAAAATATGATCATATAACACCGATTTTATCATCACTACATTGGCTACCTATAAAGTTCCGTATTAATTATAAGGTATTGCTACTGACTTATAAAGCCCTAAACGGCTTAGCTCCAGTCTATTTAGCGGATCTTCTATCACCCTATAATCCATCGCGCTCTTTAAGATCAATAAATTCAAGGCTTTTGGTCATACCTAGGATATCCAGATCAACCAAAGGAGGGAGAGCATTTTCACATTTGGCTCCAAAACTCTGGAATAGCCTTCCTGATACTGTTCGTTGCTCGGACTCACTCTCCCAGTTTAAAACTAGATTAAAGACGCATCTTTTCAGCCAGGCATTCATATAATATTGTTAATCTCACAGTTTCAAACTACAATCCGGCCTCTAGTTCATAAATGCCAGAGGAGAACTGGCCCCCGACTGAGCCTGGGTTCTCCCAAGGTTTTTTTTTTCTCCATTAGGTCACCTGATGGAGTTTTAGGACACCATTAGGCCGCTTGATGGAGTTTTTTCGGTTCCTTGCCACTGTTGCCTTTGGCTTGCTCAGTTGGGGATATTTTGGGGATATTTAATTTTATTCTATCAATCAATAAATTCCACTAGAAACAAACTTTGTTGTATTATTTTATTTTAATACTGTGAAGCTGCTTTGATACAATCTGTATTGTGAAAAGCGCTATACAAATATACTTGATTTGATTTGATTTGATTATACATGTTGAACATACATGTTGTAGATTTAGATGATTTAACGAGTTTAGTAAATTCTTCCTCTCCTATAGCAACGAATTAATCAAATTTTTCCTCAGGGAGACTACAATGCACTGCCTGATGCGATACTGTAGTAGACGGTTACATAGTTATAATTTTGTCCCTGATATTATCAATCTTATAAGTGAAGAAGTTCATAAAGTCATTACTGCTGTGTTGCTTGGAAACTTCGGTGCTTGAAGCTTTCTTTTTCATTAGTTTAGCCAGTGTTTCAAATAAATACCTAGGATTATGTTTATTTTCTTCTAATAGGGTTGTAAAATAAGCAGATCTAGCAGCTTTTAAAGCCTCTCTGTACGTAATCGAGCTCTCTTTCCATGAAATCCGAAATACCTCTAGTTTTGTTTTCTTCCAGTTGCGCTCCATTTTTCTGGCTGCTCTCTTAAGGGCCCGAGTGTGCTCGTTGTACCACGGCGTTGGACTATTTTCTTTAATCTTCTTTAAGTCTAAAGTGTCTAAAGTGCTGGAAAAGAGAGAGTTAAAAGTTTCTGTTGCAATATCTAGTTCTTCTAAGCTATCTGGGATGCTGAGATGATGAAACTGATCAGGAATATTATTAATAAAGCAATCTTTAGTGGCAGAAGTGATAGGTCTAACATATTTGAAACACGGAGTCGGCTTTGCAGCCTTGGCTAAATGTAATTTACACGAGACTAGATAATGATCTGAGATGTCATCACTCTGCTGCAGAATTTCAACGGCATCAACATCTATTCCATGTGATAATATTAGATCTAGAGTATGATTACGACATTGAGTAGGTCCTGACACGTGTTGTCTAAGTCCAACTGAGTTTACAATGTCTTTAAATGCCAAACCCAATGCATCTTTTTCATTATCGATGTGTATATTAAAATCACCAACAATTAGTATTTTATCTGCAGTCAATATTAATTCTGACAGAAAGTCCGCAAATTCTTTGATAAAGTCTTTATGGTGCCCTTGGTGGCCTGTATACAGTAGCCAACACAAATCTCAAACGTGATTTATCATTTGTACTATATATTTTTACATTAAGCACCAACACTTCAAAAGAAGTATATTTAGAACTAGATTTCTTAGTGGTTTTGAAAATATTTCTATAAATTACAGCAACACCTCCCCCTTTGCATTTCAGACGAGGCTCATGTTTATAACAGCAATCTTGCGGGGTGGACTCATTTAAAGTAATGTAATCGTTTTGTTTTAGCCAGGTTTCTGTCAAACACAGCACATCTAGATTATAGTCAGTAATCATATCATTAACAATGAGTGCTTTTGAAGTAAGCGATCGAATATTCAGCAACCCGAGCTTTATCATTTGCTCATCTGTATTATAGCTGTTTTTTATTTGTTGAACATCGTTTTTTGGATTTCCAAATTCGGGGAACAGACACAGTCTCTATATGATGATATCTAGGTGAAAGAGGCTCTATGTGATGGGATTTATCTGACCTCAGTGACGTGAGACAGCTAGCAGATGGTCGGTTTAGCCAGTCTGTCTGCTTCCTGACCTGAGCCCCAGATTGTCATGTTTGAGCTCTAAGACTATGTGCCATATTACTAGAGAGAAGAGCAGCACCATCCCAGGAGGGATGAATACCATCTCTTTTCAACAGGTCAGGTCTTTCCCAAAAACTTTTCCAATTGTCTATGAATTCTATATTATTAAATGCATGTTAAGAGATTTCGGTTAGAATCCAGCTACAATTCTCTCTTTGGAACAACCTCTGTTGAGAGAGCAATAGATTGTTAAAACTGTGGGCAAACACAGACAGCCTTTCTCAACTCAGGTACAGCAGGATCTGACTTTTCGCATAATTGTGCCTTAGGGAAAAGTACAACTTTCAGCTTCATTTTAGCTTTTCATATAAATCTGAAAATATGAAAGAATCAAACCCTAAATGTGTCAGGGTTTCATTGTGGTCTTCTAAAGTTCTGAATGAGATACTGATATGCATAACTCTTAGCTCTAAACATTCAACAAAAAAAAATAAAAATAATAATAATAATTTTTTTAATAAAACTCAGTTCAACAGTCTGAAAGCCCACTGGCTTGTGGTTTTGGGGATGAGTTTAGAGAGAGCACTAACACTGTACGTTCAGCACAGCATTCATAAACTGTATGAAAGTGACTTAGAATGCACCAATTCAACTTTCTCCAAATGATTCCAGATTATGCAAGTCCTATCCATCCATCATTTGGGGAAATACCTGGTGACATCCTCATGTGTGACATTACATTGAGTGATGTATTACATTGGTGTATTCCACCATACACCAATGATTCCATTTCATACAGATGTAAAGCATGTAGAGTGCAGACAGGCAGAAACAGATAAGGATAGACAAATGTTGAATAATAAGGAGAGGAATTACTTGTAACTTGTAGTAAAACTATTTCATAAAAATAGTTGTATGGTTTTGTGGAAGAGAATAGTTTTAGGATTTCATTGTTTTACTCATGTGGATAGACACTTTCGGCAGCTTGGATATAGAAGATTATCATTCCTGAAACTACAAATCGTACATAAAATAATTAATAATAGAGTGTATTTTAACTCATATTTTTCTCTGGTTAATGTAATTTATGGACATTATACTAGGCAGAGTATTATGGATCTTAATCTATTTAGGTGTAAGAATTTATGGTCTAAGGTTGTTTGAATACAGGATTTTGATTTTGATTTTTTAGTTTAGTTTAGCTTTTTTATTTATTATTGGTTGTATGTGCATGAGAAGATACGTGCCAATAAAAATGTCATCATGAGAATGACTCTCTAAAATCAAGGGCCACAATGGAAATAAGTTAATGCAACTTTATTGTGTTCTCCTTGACAAAGAAGTTTTAACGCAATTGTATTGCTACTTTTTATGCCAAATAAACAAAAAATTGCTCCTTTGACTAATTTTAATTCTTAATTGTAACTAGCATTTTAATTAAACACAATGAAATAATATAGCTAGCCTACCCTTTTTGCATAATTGTAACAAAATTATGTGTTGATTTGAAATGACACCAACAATAAATACACCACAAAAATATTCTGTTTATATTCAAGTGGCATTTACCTTGATGTTTCATCCCAAGCTCTTCATGAACACTGCCTAATTTTGATAATACTTTATCAGAGGCAAAATTACGCCACAACTGAGGGACAGTTGTAATTTGTGGAAAAAAAAAAAAATGAAAAAAAGTAGAAAAAAAAAAAAAAAAAAAAATATATATATATATATATCACACTTTATTTATGTTTTCATGGTTTTAAAATAACAATGAAATAAAGTGTAGGTAAGGAACAATGGTAAAGCAATAAAATGCATAGATCATTTAAAAAGTAGCACAAATAAACGACAAGTTAAAGACAAGTTAAAAGGCTTTATTTATTTCATTTCTTTAAATGAAATTGGTCAGATAAAAGCTAATTCTTTGATACAGGCCGAGCGAATTTAGTTTGTATACGTTACCATGGCAACAGCCGCACAGTCAAGCAGCGCTCCCAAGATCTGTGCTGAGCTGACAAGTGCAACAGTAGGCTACTTATCACAAGTCAGTTATTACTGGAAGTCTTTGCTCTGGCCGTTGCTTATCAAACAGCGTCCTATCGCAAACAAACACCAGTGCAATGACCTCAGAGGCTAATGAGGAAAATAAACCGGGTGGAAGGTGTTTACTGGGAAACTGGGTTGAGGAGGTGAGTTTCGCACTGCGTGTGTAAATCATACTAACGTTACAGGCTGAAACTTTAGCAAAATGTTGCTTGTGATACTGGTATAATTATATTTCCATGGACATATTTTCTGCGCTTTTTGTCTCATCATATTCCACCTAATCAATGACAGACACTTACACTTTCTTTCATGCGCTTCAGAGGGCTACTGCATTGCTAGACATGACCGAGCCTAGATCACATGTTCATAAGTACGGACACACAGGGATTCTTACCATGGACGTGGCTGCTAAAGTGCAGGGGATTAGTACATTCAAAGCAGCCTTCAATGTTCCTAAAATCCTTGAGGTGCGACAAAAAGGTATATATTAAATGTTTTGTTTTTAATTTGCTTACACTGCTAGAAATACTTTCATACGCCATGATGTTTAGGCCTAAGCAAAATGATTCTCGTCAAAACTTCATCTAGCTAGATAGAGTTTACCTTGATGACACGTGAAAATTAGCAGGATAACGTTAAATGAGTCAAAAAATAAAATAATGAAATTTGAAACACATGTGCATATCACAAAAATACATGTGCTGGTCTGCATAATACAATCTGGTTAATGACAGTTCTGTGGTTGTATTTATTGTACAATTTTTATTTAAAAATGCATGTATTTTCATATTATTAAATTCATTTGACTTCTAAGTTATTCACAATAACTTTCTTCAGATTAGTCCACAGAGCTCTTTTCAAATAAAAGCCCTCTGATTTTTCTGCTCGGCTGCATACATCTTTTTAAATAAATTTCACTGTGGTTTTCATTTTAGGAAGAAGAACTGAACTTTTGGAAAAAGACCTCATCAAAAGGATAAGGTAGCTAAATAAACAAGCATTTACTTTAAAATGTAATGTTTGACGGCATGACGACAGTAAAACACAAATTACATTTTATTGTCCTCCCACATTTCTTGTTTCATGTGTGAATAGAGGAAACAGTGGGAGAGGAGTGATGTTAGATTGTTTGTGTCATGGTTAGATTCATAGTTCAATTAAATCATTATTATTTGTATTTACCATGCAATTTTATGCTTCATTTTTAATGTAACCTTGACAACAATTCTCTGACCTCAGACAAGTGGTTGCAATATTGTTTTTAAATAATAATTAAAAAAAAGACAAAAACGGGAAATATTACTCTGAAGTGAGACAGTACCTCATACCCATGGATTTGGTATTGGCCACCAGGACAGAAAGCTAATGCCGCGTTCCAGGCAACCTGTAACCCGTGTTTTTCCAACCTTATACCCGTGAAAGTGCACTGGAACGGCAGTCAAACCCGTGACTTCCCACCCGTGAACTCGTACTAGATCGATGTACTCCCAGTTACGAGTTGGAAAAACACGGGTTACAGGTTGCCTGGAACGCGGCATAAATGTGGGCCATTCTACTTAGCATTATACTAAGAACTTCATAGAAAATGTCCCATTATCATCAGGAAGTTCACATTGAACTATTTTAGCTAAATTGCTTCACTTTCTAGAGAAGCAGTCAGTGGATCTAAAGGTGAATGTGATACACTGTACAGTTGCATTTACTACTTTATTTATGAAATTCTAACCATAATGTACAAATATTTAATCTAGTTTTTTGGCATCATATTTAATTTCTTGTTTTTATATAAGGAGTTGGCTTTTCTTCTATGTCAGATCACTGTCCCTGTGAATAAATACAAGACGTGGACGTGCCTACATATATTTCAATCTGTTTTGTTTCAACCATCTGTTGATTTGGAGTGATTCCTTCTTCTGCTCTTAGTCATCATGAGTTATTACCTCATCATCTTCAGACATTATAATGACTGTATTTTGCAATATTTGAAGTAGATTAGCTTTATTAAACATTTAAAATCAATACCAGGAAGTCAAACATTTCTTTAAAACTGGGTCTGAAGGAAAGAAGGCAGCATGAATGGGAATGCTAACAGATAGCTCTCTCTCTAGGTATATTATAACTCCCTGATTAAATCAACTAAAAAACTCCCTGTTTTTTTTTTAGCTTAATATTTTAATCTGTTTTACAGTGATCAAATACATGCAGAGCTGAACGCAGACCCTCCAGCCCCTGAGTTGTGCTCTGTGACCAAAGCAGACTTCAAAGTGGAGGGCTTCAAGTCTGTCCGCGCACCACTCACCGTGGTCAGTTTCTGTTTACCATAAATTTTAGGGAGTAATATTTGAAAGTCTCTTGGGCAAAGCATTTCATTTTGAAGTGACAAAAAGGTCTATGGTAAATAGTTTTAAGACCTGTCAATCATTTTGTCTTTGAACATGTACATTTGCATGCGTGTGTGTGTGTCTGTGTGTGTGTGTGTGTGTGTGTGTGTGTGTGTGTGTGTGTGTGTGTGTGTGTGTGTGTGTGTGTGTGTGTGTGTGTGTGCGCGCCTTTCTCTTTTGGTAGTTAATCTGCTTGTCTCTCACAGGATCATGATTACACAAGCGAGCAGGCCATTACATTCTGGAGTGATAATTATCAGAAGATTCAGGTCAGCATACAGTGAGATTTCAGTGAATACATTTATTTATTGCAGTTTTGTAGAGGTTTTATAATGTTGTTGATGTTTTCTTTTCACAGGGCATGACAGCTGTTAAAACTAAAGATAGTCCATTTAAAAGAAATGCCACTTTTAGTACACCAATCGGTGAACAACTTTATCAGCTGGACGACACGGTGCTGTACCCATCAGAAAATGATGCTAATTTGTGAGAAATAAAAAATGTATATATCATAATTTCATTATTTCATTATCTCCTGTTAAATGTCTTCATTTTACTTAGTTTTGGGGTTTCTAACCATTTTAAATCACAAATAAACAGTTAATTCGCAAAAATGTAAGCCTTTGAATTACATGGCTCTCTGGAATTCTGATACTAATTGGTCAGTCACTGCATATCATGATACCCGATCACATTGTCATGGTTTATTGTATGCTAATGACTACTTGACTGAAATCATCATAATGACCCATTTTTGAACTAATTTTGGGTTCTTGTTACATTTTACAAATGGTGTTCTAGTAGGGTGACCACCCGTCCCGCTTTGCATTGTACCGCACAGCATTTTCACCCCTTGTCCTGCACGTCGCATATTGAGAAAATGTCCCGCATTTTCATCAGTCTATTAGTTTTTAATTATTATATTAAGAAAACGTGCATGCGTTCTTTTGCCTTTTTAAGAAAGCATTTTATTTATTCTTTTTTCGGCGTAGTTTCACCTATATTTAACATTTAAACTATATTTAACCTATATTTAACAGCGCTTCGCCAGAAGTACAAATACAACAGCCGTTTTTTTAAATCCTATCCAATGGTTGAAAAGAAAGGAGTAAACACGGTCACTATAGTAGGTGTGAGCTGTCAATCAAAATGTGGACCGGTGATTCCTTCCATGTGTTCCCTGTCAGAAAACAAATGGATTATTCGGTCAATTAAAATTTACTTAATTGTTAAATAACTAAATAATTAATAATGAATTAAATTAAATTATTTAATTTAACAGAATTTATCAACTTGTTGCCTGCTGTGGTTGTTTTAATTCACATCCTTTCTAAAAATATGAAAGTTTTTGGTTGAATATATTCTTAATATATAAGACTGTCAATGATCTTATCTCATGTTGTTTTATATTTTATATTTTATTTGTTCATTGTTTATTTTGTTGGATTTTAGTCGGACTTGGTCAGAACTGTTTAAAAAATAGTTAACTGCATGATGCCTGCTGCCTTTGGGCTGATGTTGAATTTAAATGACATGTAAAATAAAGACCATATTGTTATGTTAATGTTAATGTTATGTTACATTGTGATGTAATGGTGTTTTCTGGAAGGGACTAAAAAACAAAGAATTTTAATCAGCTGAAAGGCAGAATACAAATGTTTTTATTAAGTTAGATAGACATTATATAACAGTTTCAGGTTATGTTTTAGTGTTGGTAACATGTCCCATATTGTCCCACACAAACTTATAATCATCCCACATTTGTTTTGTTTGATGGTGGTCACCCTATGTTCTAGACAAAAGGCTGTAATGGGATGAGTATGCTCATCTAATCCTGTCAGTCACAATTCAAGTCAATAAATGGCTGCTCACTTCACTGGCCTTTATCCATCTCCGACTCACCTACTGTGACAAATCACCACCTCAACTCCATCTTAATTTATATTATAAATGATGGTCCATAATCATTAATTAAGTTGGAATTCAGTCAATCAGAGACAGATGAAGAGCACAAGATACAAGAACTGGGAGGGCTTTTATAACTAAGCTTTTAAAGTGAGCAAGGTACCCTACTTTATTACCCAGGACAGTGAGGGAGGGATAAAACAACTCACTCGATCTATGGCTCAAAAAGGGCAGCTTAAAAGTAAGAGAACTATGACAAGGAGGGACCTCCCTTAGACATACTTCCTCAACTTGTTAGAATGTGTAGGCGGCCACTAGAGGGAACAATATCACTCAGGCTACAGTCCTCGGAGCTGCCATTGTCACGGTTGTTAGATCCGCTGTCTTCTCTTGTCTTATGTGTGCGTGTGTGTGTAGTGTGCGTACTGATTGTTTGGTGTGGGCGTTACCGCTGATTATCTAATTCTCTCATCAGCGCCAGCTGCATTCCATCAGCCAGCCTATTTAATGCCTTGTCTTTCGTCTTGTGTTTGTCAGATTGTTGTTGGAGCTTCCCCGTGTCATTTCCTGTTCCTGTTCTCCTCATGTGTTCTCTTTTCCGATTTTGAGTTCATCATGTTGTGCTGATTCCTGTTTCCAGTCTCGTTGTGGACTCTACACTCTGATCATCACTCATCACTCCGGGGAATTCTTCACTCTGATCATCACTCATCATTCCGGGTTGCCCATCGAAGTCCCTGCGTCACCACTCTCCTGCTGTCTGCAGCGTGTTGGACTTATTGTTGTCATTCCCAATAAAGAGATCTTTTACTTGCAAACTTGCATCCTCGTATACTTTACGTAACAGAACGATCTGACCAGCGTTATGGATGCAGCAAGTTCCGCTTCACTGACTGAGTTCATCAACCACAGTATCTCTCGGATGGATCAGCAGCTGGAGAGTATCACCAGCACGGGGCGCGCTATGCAAGCGCTCGTGACACAGGTGACCGAGCTCTCCCAACAGTTCCAACTCCTGAGAAACCCCACTGCACCGCCCACACCGCCAGTTCCCCCCACACCACCGGAGCCGAGTAATCGACCTGAGCCATGCCTACCCGTTCCTGAGAGCTATGCTGGTGATTTTTGCAGAGCCTTTCTTACCAGGTGTTCCATGCATTTCTCCCTACAGCCCAGGACTTTTGAAAGAGAGGAGTCCAAGGTGGTGTTTGTGCTCACCTTTCTCACAGGTCGAGCGGCACTATGGGGAACGGCGGTGTGAGAGAACCAAGACCAATGCTGCGCCTCGTTCCAGGCACTCGCCACCTAAATGAGGAGGGTCTCCGCTGCCAGACTCCTCGCGGATCTCAAACAAGGTGATCGTCCGGTCGCCGACTATTCCATCGAGTTCCGTACGTTGGCGGCAGAGTGCAAATGGAACGAGGAGGCGCAGTGGGACATGTTCCTGCATGGGCTGGCCGACCGTGTCCAAAAGGAGATATACATCTTGGACCTTCCCCAGAGTCTTAACGGACTAATCGACCTGGCGCTGTGAGTGGATGCTCAACTCAACCGCATGGAGTGGTACACTCGTTCTGTCCGCTGACTCGGAGGCGCTGAAGGCCGATTGACCAGCGAGGGAGACACGGTCGGTCCCGTCGTCGATCACGAGCCCATGCAGGTTGGGAGAGCTCGGCTTTCCCGGGAGGAGAGAGAGAGGCGGAGTTCCCGAGGACTATGCCTTTACTGCGGAGGAATGGGCCATTTCATACATTCTTGTCCGGTAAAAGAGCAAGCCCGGTAGTAATGAAGAGGCTACTATCGGGTGGGATCTCCGCTGAGAAGCATTGGAAGAATGGCGTCATTGGTTAGAAGGGTCGGGGGTACCTTTTATCGTTTGGACTGACCATAAAAACCTGGAATATATCAGGTCTGCTAAAAGACTTAACAGACGATTTGATTTTTCTCTCTCGTACCGCCCGGGTTCCAAAAATGTCGCGTATTTTTGATCCTTCCGAACGCCCGTCTACTCCCGAGTGTATTTTACCCGAGACATTAGTGGTCTCCACTCTTACATGGGAGGTCGAATCGAGGGTCAGAACGGCCTTAGAAGGGGTAACGCCTCCGCCCGGTGGCCCACCGAATCGATTATTTGTGCCGGAGGGGTTACGGTCCGACGTTATTCAGTGGGGGCATTGTTCCAACGTTGCGTGTCATCCAGCAGTTAATCGCACCAGATTTTTGGTCAAGCAATGATTCTGGTGGCCATTGATGGCTCACGACATTCACAATTTTGTTTTGGCTTGTTCGGTTTGTGCCACTGGTAAGACTTCCAATCGACCCCCAGATGGGCTACTCCAACCGCTGTCTGTCCCTTCGAGACCCTGGTCCCACATAGCACTAGATTTTATTACCGCCCTCCCAGGGGAAAACGGTCGTTTTGACCGTAGTGGACTGGTTCTCGAAGGCAGCTCATTTTATTCCCTTGCCCAAATTACCATCTGCCAAGGAGACAGTGGTAACTGTCGTAGATCACGTCTTTTAGCTACATGGCCTCCCGATGGACGTGGTTTCCGACAGGGGACTCCAATTTGTGTCCAAATTTTGGCAGGAGTTTTGTAAGTTACTGTCAGTCTATCTTCGGGGTTCCATCCCCAAAGCAATGGCCAAACCGAGAGAGCCAACCAAGATTTGGAGAGAGTGTTGTGATGTTTGGTATCCAAGAATCCTTCCTCCTGGAGTCAGCAACTCTCTATGGTTGAGTACGCTCATAACTCGTTACCAGTGTCATCCACGGGCCTCTCTCCGTTTGAGTGTAGCTTAGGTTACCAGCCACCTATTTTTCACAGTCTGGAATCCGATGTCTCGGTCCCCTCCACTCACGCTTTCGTCCAGAGGTGCCGTCACACATGGAGTAGAGCCCGCGCACCAAGGCTACGTCCAGAGGTGCCGTCACACATGGAGTAGAGCCCGCGCACCAAGGCTAAGACCGATCGACACCGGTCGAAGCCTCCCGTATACGTTGTGGGTCAAAAAGTGTGGCTTTCTACCAAGAATATTCCGCTCCGTTCCATATCTAACAAGTTAGCTCCCAAATTGATTGGTCCGTTCCCTGTCACCAAGATCATTAGTCTGGTGGCAGTCCTCCGGCGTACAGGAGAATTCATCCCGCCTTTCATGTATCCAAAATGAAACCCGTTTCATTCACACATTAATCCGCCGGCCCTGGTTCCCCCACCGCCGCGAACCAGGTAGGCAGGTAGGTTCGTTGGGGAACGCCGATTGACCAGCGAGGGAGACACGGTCGGTCCCGTCGTCGATCACGAGCCCATGCAGGTTGGGAGAGCTCGGCTTTCCCGGGAGGAGAGAGAGAGGCGGAGTTCCCGAGGACTATGCCTTTACTGCGGAGGAATGGGCCATTTCATACATTCTTGTCCGGTAAAAGAGCAAGCCCGGTAGTAATGAAGAGGCTACTATCGGGTGGGATCTCCGCTGAGAAGCATTGGAAGAATGGCGTCATTGGTTAGAAGGGTCGGGGGTACCTTTTATCGTTTGGACTGACCATAAAAACCTGGAATATATCAGGTCTGCTAAAAGACTTAACAGACGATTTGATTTTTCTCTCTCGTACCGCCCGGGTTCCAAAAATGTCGCGTATTTTTGATCCTTCCGAACGCCCGTCTACTCCCGAGTGTATTTTACCCGAGACATTAGTGGTCTCCACTCTTACATGGGAGGTCGAATCGAGGGTCAGAACGGCCTTAGAAGGGGTAACGCCTCCGCCCGGTGGCCCACCGAATCGATTATTTGTGCCGGAGGGGTTACGGTCCGACGTTATTCAGTGGGGGCATTGTTCCAACGTTGCGTGTCATCCAGCAGTTAATCGCACCAGATTTTTGGTCAAGCAATGATTCTGGTGGCCATTGATGGCTCACGACATTCACAATTTTGTTTTGGCTTGTTCGGTTTGTGCCACTGGTAAGACTTCCAATCGACCCCCAGATGGGCTACTCCAACCGCTGTCTGTCCCTTCGAGACCCTGGTCCCACATAGCACTAGATTTTATTACCGCCCTCCCAGGGGAAAACGGTCGTTTTGACCGTAGTGGACTGGTTCTCGAAGGCAGCTCATTTTATTCCCTTGCCCAAATTACCATCTGCCAAGGAGACAGTGGTAACTGTCGTAGATCACGTCTTTTAGCTACATGGCCTCCCGATGGACGTGGTTTCCGACAGGGGACTCCAATTTGTGTCCAAATTTTGGCAGGAGTTTTGTAAGTTACTGTCAGTCTATCTTCGGGGTTCCATCCCCAAAGCAATGGCCAAACCGAGAGAGCCAACCAAGATTTGGAGAGAGTGTTGTGATGTTTGGTATCCAAGAATCCTTCCTCCTGGAGTCAGCAACTCTCTATGGTTGAGTACGCTCATAACTCGTTACCAGTGTCATCCACGGGCCTCTCTCCGTTTGAGTGTAGCTTAGGTTACCAGCCACCTATTTTTCACAGTCTGGAATCCGATGTCTCGGTCCCCTCCACTCACGCTTTCGTCCAGAGGTGCCGTCACACATGGAGTAGAGCCCGCGCACCAAGGCTACGTCCAGAGGTGCCGTCACACATGGAGTAGAGCCCGCGCACCAAGGCTAAGACCGATCGACACCGGTCGAAGCCTCCCGTATACGTTGTGGGTCAAAAAGTGTGGCTTTCTACCAAGAATATTCCGCTCCGTTCCATATCTAACAAGTTAGCTCCCAAATTGATTGGTCCGTTCCCTGTCACCAAGATCATTAGTCTGGTGGCAGTCCTCCGGCGTACAGGAGAATTCATCCCGCCTTTCATGTATCCAAAATGAAACCCGTTTCATTCACACATTAATCCGCCGGCCCTGGTTCCCCCACCGCCGCGAACCAGGTAGGCAGGTAGGTTCGTTGGGGAACGCCAGGAGGCGTTCCTAGGAGGGGGGGTACTTTCACGGTTGTTAGATCTGCTGTCTCTCTCTCGTCTTATGTGTGCGTGTGTGTGTAGTGTGCGTACTGATTGTTTCGTGTGGGCGTTACCGCTGATTATATAATTCTCTCATCAGCGCCAGCTGCATTCCATCAGCCAACCTATTTAATGCCTTGTCTTTCGTCTTGTGTTTGTCAGATCGTTGTTGGAGCTTCCCCGTGTCATTTCCTGTTCCTGTTCTCCTCGTGTGTTCTCTTTTCCAATTTTGAGTTCATCGTGTTGTGCTGATTCCTGTTTCCAGTCTCGTTGTGGACTCTACACTCTGATCATCACTCCAAGGAATTCGACACTCTGATTATCACTCATCACTCCGGGGAATTCTTCACTCTGATAATCACTCATCATTCCGGGTTGCTCATCGAAGTCTCTGCGTCACCACTCTCCTGCTGTCTGCAGCGTGTTGGACTTATTGTTGTCATTCCCAATAAAGAGATCTTTTACTTGCAAACTTGCATCCTTGTATAATTTACATAACAGACATTGTATAACAGGGGAACCCAATACTAATCTTAGTATTATCACGATAGCTGAAATTATTCAGGCTTCTGTTACTGAAGCGGAGAGATGTTATTTCTCTTCTATTCCGAACTGCTGTCTATTAACTACTTCCCTCAGATCTTGTCGCTTCTTAGCGTCCTGCCTCCTCTGCGCTCTACTACTCGAAGGAGGAGGAGCGTGAGTGGCTGCTCTCTCACCCTGGCCCTGCCTTTAGTCCTCAGACTGTGGTGGGTAAGAACCCTCAGAGGCTTTAGGTTGGTATCTGTTTCGGCGCGGGATGTATTTCCTGAACGCCGCTAATTGCGCATTTGCCTCTCTAAACTTTCCAAACAAAAAGCTATGAGGTATGACCAGGGAATCTAGGAGACAATTATTCTCTCTCTCCCTGATGTCCGCTGATTATGGCCTGACAGAAAGCACTTGTCCAACCTACAAGCAACTTCCCGTTTCTCACACCCCCAAGCCAGATCCAATCTGGCCTGTCCCACCTGACTGCTGCAGATTCACTTCAGCGTTGATAGTGTTGCCATTAAAACGCATAAATTTGAATCACAAACCGGCCATGATGTCGAACAATTCCCCGTATGTGGGGCTGATAGGTTTAGAGGACTCAGTACAAATACTATCCTCTGCATCTACAACCACATCCGCCTCCTCTTTCCTGGATGGCGCCAACAACATGCTATCTGCTGGATCGGATGACTCGAGAGACAACACATCCGGATCCAACAGATCGCTCGAGTCCGCGACCGAGGAGCGTGAAAGGCCAAGCGTTTCTCGAACTCCTCTGCTAGCTTGACCTGCGATCCCCATGACCAAAGCCTCCGCTGTGCCTCAGCAACATGTGGGGCCTGAGCTGCGAGGCGCAGACACTTGTTTTACATCCCTCAAAACTAAGTACAAAAGCAAACAGACCTTTCTCATTGAGAATTTCTCACAATGAGCGCATTCAGAACCCTCGAGAACAGAACGTGCATGCTCCTCGCCTAGACAATAAACGCACAGTTTTGTGTGTTTTCTCAGGTGTCAAATATCTGGGACAGGGAAGCACCCACTTCCTTAAACACTTGCTAGGGATTTGCCGTTCTGGATACTGCCTTCACCACACGCTAACAATACAAGCAGCTCCTGGAGACAAAAAAAAAAAACCTCTTATACTTCAGGGTGCTCTGTTTATGAAGTCACTAGCTGTCGCCAGCCAATGAAATTGAAAAAATGTCCTAATTTTCTAGATCTTTTTTGTGGGCAAAGTTGTGTAACATTGTCCATGCCAAGTATAACTTTCTGACTATTCAAAGGTTTTAATTAAGAGAAAGTAAATTCCTCTCTAAACACAAATTGACCATTGTCTTTGGACAAATGAGAAAATGGTTATTTGGGTGCTGACAGCAACCATCTGCCCTTTTTCACCATGAGAGAGGATCTCTCTAGCCATCTGCTAAAAATCGACTGATGCTCTGTGTTTCTTTGGATCAGGGTGGCTTACTTTCTCACAGCTGGGCTGTCAATCAGAGAGCTCTGTTGCAGCTCTCCTCTTTCATGCTTTCAGCAGGGATTAACGCTGGGTAACTATGGCAACAAGTAATTTTAGTTTATTAATTCAGTGTTTCCTTTTGTTTTCACAAAATTAGCTTTCTCTGAGGAACTCGACATAAAAGTTTTTGACCTGGTTAGATTCCTAAACAATTTTATCCTGTTGCTTCAAGAAAAAAATATTTTAAATAATTGTCTTTTTTTAGATCTATTCTGTCATGTTTTATGTGTCTAGCCACATCAATATTTTTATACCGTCTTCTTAATTAATCAGACATTCCAAAGTCCTAATTTGAAACCAACAGGGTGATTTTGACTTCTAGTTAAATTAACAACTTTCTGTGACTATTTTTCATAAAGCCCTGGCCAAGCATGTTTGTTACCGAGAATGTCATTGCAAAGCTTTGCAGGATGACCTCTTGGCAACAGGACTGACTGTGACAGAGCTGTTAGTGGACGGTAATTAGGAATCATGTGGGCGAGTGAACATGAGTATATACACACAGATGCAGTGTACTAAAGGCACAGATGCCAGATTCTAAATGGATTCTTAATGATCAGACTATGATGTCATCCCTATTTACCATCAAACTGTTGAGTGAGCAGTAATGATCAGGGCTCTTTAAGGAGCAGACAGTGCATGATTTCAAAGAAAAAGTTTAGAAACACTAAATGATTTATGAAATGGAAATATTTAAAATGTATTATTATTAATATTATTAATTTAAACTGATGAATTTAATCCTACATCAGTTAATACAGTTTTTAGATTAAATGCAGGGTAGGTGATTTGTTCCAGATTTTTTTTTTGTTATGCTGGTTGAAAATCTCTTCACATCCTGATAGCAATCACTAAGTTAAGTGGTCTAAATTTATTTATATATTTTTTTGTGATTCAAATTTATGCGTTTCAATGGCGACACTATCAATGCTGAAGTGAATCTGCAGCAGTTAGGTGGTACAAGTCAGTGATCTTTAAGTTGTTAATGTTAATTATTATTGTAATGTTATGTGCTTTGAGACATGAGGTAGTTTAACGCCGTCTCTCGTGATGCTTTTGTTTGCTCCTAGCTGTACGAGTTCATGTGTTTTGGTGTGGCTTTGTAGAGCACTCTCAAGGGGGGTGGGATCTTATGCTTATGCTTATCTTATGCTTTCAAAGCTAGCTCGCTATGCTAGCCTCTTCAAAAAATACCTACCCTACTTTTAAATTACCTGCCTTACCTTTACAATTGCGGAGAGGCTAGCAATAGCAAGTTAGCTATTCATGATTACAAAACCAAATTAAATGCAATTAGCTGCAATTATTTGATGAAAAAAAAACAAAAAAAACAGTAAAACAGCAATTTTATTATGGCATTTTAATATGAATAATTTTAACCTTTATTGAAATAGAAATCTTTTGTAATATTATAAATGTCTTTAATGTCATTTTTAAACTTAAATTAATGTGTTCTTGCTGAATAAAAGTATTATAAAAAAAAATAAAAAAAACAATCTTATACTTGCCTCAAACTTTTGAATGTAGAGTATTAAAAATATTAAGCAACAAAAAACTTTTTAACATTGATCCATCACAGGAAATACAGAATTTTTACAATCTTACTGTTGTTACTGTATCTTTCATCAAATAAATGTAGTTTTGGTGAGCATAAAATATTTCTTTCAAAAACAAACAAAATCCTAAGTATTCCCAACTTTTGACCCATAGTGTGCATTTAATATACCAAGTTCTGTCATGAAACTCTAGATGAGAAACTCTCTTTAATGCAACCTTATGGTATTTACATCTTAACTACATGGCATAAGCCGATTGGTTTATGTCACATCTGCAGCCACTGAGCTTGCAGCTCAAAATTTAAATAGCTGGTTAGCGTTCATTATAGCAGTTTGCAGCACGCTTTCAGAGTTCCTTTGAAATTAACAGCTAGATAAATTAACGTTGTTTTACGCCTTATTGTGCATTATTGTGTACGTCAGCTTTTGATTTCTAAACTAGCAAACAAGTTCTAAAACACAGCGTCATGTTTTTTTCTATTGTCTTGAATTCAAAATAGGAGTACATTTCTAAGTATATAAGCAGCAGCTTTTACATTATCATGTCTATATAGCAGCAGCAGCAAGTGGTTTATGTAGTTGATGTGAGAATACAGCGTCAAAGCATCACAGATTTAAGAATAGTTAAAGTGAATTAGACATTCGCGCACCTACACTTTCAACTGGGGATCACCATACGTATTCGCTCGAAACCCCATTATGCTTTCAATATTTTCTAAGGTCATTGTTCCATTTTGAGTGTGTGCAGGCTGATTTATTTTTGTGGTGTTTTATACAATGCAGTGTAGGCTACAATACAATTTCGGTGCAGCAGTTGACAGACCATTTCAACAGCTGTGTCCAAATTCAGAGGCTGCATCATTCAAAGGCCGAATGCAGCGGTGTGATGAAGGCTGTTCCAATTTGATGGCTTCTTCAAATGCAGGCTTTTCTGGCAAAGAAGAATACAACAGGTGGATCCTAGTTCGTGGCCCAGACTATCCCAAGGTTCATTACGTGCCGGTCAGTGTTAATTTTGTTGCCGAATAACTTTCGTCAACAACATTTTTTCACTGATGAAAATGAGATAACTAAATAAAAACCAGTTTTGAATGACAAAACTATGATGAAAAACGTCTCCGGTTACTTGCGTAACCTTGGTTCCTCTTCAGGCGGTCAGTCGACGCCACATTGAGACCGACGAATAGGAATCTCGCTAGAGAGGCCAATTTACTTCAAGTGAAGCTAAAACGAGCCAATGCACATTGGCGTGCATTCATTTGCATCAACTGTTCAGCTTTTTGCTTCGGAGCCGAGCGTTTCGATGCTGTTTAATCTACTGAGTGATCAAACAATGAGCAAGCTCTTCAAGATGATCTCTTGTGTCTGGTGCGGGCAATACAGCGCAGAAGTGGGGTCAACTTTCTTTTTCTCTCTCTTTTGTTTTTGTGTTACTGAGCAAAACAAAAAGGCTGTTTTCACAGCTTGTAACGGTGCGCTAAGAGCGCTGAATAGCCGTTCTTACGGCTGGTAAGACCACCGTGAAGAGAGACAGTGCACGACAGGTTGCACATTTCCTGTCTGTGTCCGCTGCGACCGTTCCCCTGCGTGCTTCAGTACCAAGGAGAGCATTCCCCTGAAAGAGCTTACATGGGTGTGAGTTTTTCTAAAGATGACATTCCACCCATGTGTTTCTGGTTGCGGTCGTTTCCTGTCCTCACTGACGGACTGAAACATGTGAGACTGTGTTCGTTGGTGGTTCATGTTTTCGCACGGGAACATGACCATGTCAGCACACCGGTCAACTCTTCTTTCTCCGGAAAGTTTGAGTCCCCTCTGTTGTTGGCCAGCCGCTGCTTGTGTATAAAAGCACAGCTGCAGGTCTGCTCAACACTCTGGGAGACCGTGGAAAGCAGTGAGAGCTTCCGCCGGGCAAAACCCGCCGGGTCTCTCGCTCCTCAGCGCGTCGTGCCGTCGAGCTGCAGCGCGGGTTGTCACGGCAACCTAGCGCTCGCTCTGTGCTCTAGGTGCCCGGTCTCCTTGTCTATTCTCCGTTGTAGCACCCTCCCTGGTGGCCACCAGGAGAGGTCTACTTCAGTAGAATGGCTTGGGTGATCTGAGAGCTGAGGGCTTCTCCTTCGGGGAACCAACCCCCTAGGGCCCCTCCCTCTCTAGTGCATCACAAGCTGTGCAGCTTCTGGATGGGATTGCTGGTCCTTCAAAAATGGAGGAACCTAGCATTTCATTCAGGGCTCCAGCTAAGGGCAGATGTCTATTGCTGCATCGGAGAGAGGGGCTGTTTCGTTCTGGAAATGATGATGCTGAGTTCCCACTGTAATAGTGTGTGCTTATGCTGAATCAGATTCAGAACTGACAGTCATGCTTTCCCGGGTCTTTCTCGGATGTGCATTGAAAACTTAGCAGTATGGAGTTATATTGGTGCCAAAATATGGAACGCCAAAAGTGCCAAATTCTGCATAAAAGTTTTCACCTCTCTCACTACCCTCGATGGTGGGGTGGCTGTGCCTCTGGCGAGCCACCTCTGCCCTGCATGCGAGGCCAAGGCACTCTTATTGCACAAGGGTAGTTCTGAGCCGGGGTTGAGCTGCGCTTGTTGACTGACTGTGTTCAAGTCACAGTGCAGACCCTCGGCCAGACGATGTCCACCTTTTTGGTCCAGAAGCGCCCCTGGCTGTCCTTGCAGAGGTGCGAGAGGTCATCAAAGTGCGCTTTCTCTTTCTCGCCTTTTTGGCGACACTGTTGAGAACTGGCCCAGCAGTTCTCCGCAGTCAGCAGCAGACTGAAGCGCTTCCCCCGACTTACCACCAGAGTGCCTCGTGGGCCGCTCCTCAGTCTACTCGTCGCCAAGGGTGTCATCCCCTGCAAAAAAACAAACAAAAAAACCCTCGGCACAGCCTGCTCTACTGTCCGCTGCAGGAGGATGACATCGCCCATCTCAGCCGCTGTTTAAGTGGTCGGTGAAACAATCACACCTGAGATGGGTGACCCAGAGATGGGTGGAGCTGCTCTCTCCCGGTGGAAGGCCAGGGAACGAATCTTTTGAGTCAAAAAATTATGTTCCACCACTGGAGTCACAGAGGTACCTAAATTCTCTCTCTCAAAAAAAAAGCTGTTCCTTTATCCCTGGGTCTGAAGAGGGCCAGGAGAGCAGTGGGAGGAGAGAATCCACTCTCATCCGCCTCTTATATCGCCAGCGGGCAGCAGTGTGCGGTTCGAGAATGCAACCAAGCCGCCTTCTGCACCTCCTGCCCCATGGAACCAGGTAAGTGTTGCTCAGCACACTCAGACTCCGCTACGGGCCGCCTTCCAGAGAGACCCTCCCGAGCAGAGTCCCTGTGTTCCACCGCGCTGCCCCAATCCGGGTACGCCTACGATCCCTTTGGTCCCGCTTGCACGGTCTCTGCGAGCCTGGTTAGCACTCCCCAGTCCGTCTCGCTGGCTCATTCGGACCATAAGGCTCGGCTATGCGATTCAGTTCGCCCGGCGTCCCCCAAAGTTTTGGGCCATCCACTCCACTACAGTGAGAGCAGCCGATGCCCATGTCTTGCAGGCGAAAAATCGCAGTCCTACTGGTGAAGGATGCGATAGAGCCGGTCCCTCCAGCCGATATGAGGTCAGGGCACTACAGTCCCTACTTCATTGTACCCAAGAAAGGTGGTGGGTTACTACCGATCTTGGACCTGCGAGTTTTGAATCAGAGCCTCCACAAGCTACCGTTCAAAATACTTATGCAGAAACGCATCTTCGAATGCATCCATCCCCAAGATTGGTTTGCAGCGATCGACCTGAAGGACGCGTTCTTTCATGTCTCGATTCTTCCTCGACACAGGCCGTTTCTTCGCTTTGCGTTCGAGGGTCGAGCATATCAGTACAAAGTCCTGCCCTTCGGGCTGTCCCTGTCTCCCCGTGTCTTCACAAAAGTCATGGAGGGGGCCCTTGTTCCCATGAGAGAACAGGGCGTTCGCATTCTCAACTATCTCGAGATCAGTTATGCGAACACAGGGACCTCGTGCTTAGGCACCTCAGCCAGCTGGGCCTTCAGGTCAACTGGGAAAAGAGCAAACTCATCCCCGTGCAGAAGATTTCTTTCTCGGTATGGAGTTGGATTCGGTCGCACAGACAGCTCAGTTGGTGCTGAACTGCTTGAACACGTTCAAAGGCAGGACGGTGGGACGGCGGTCCCACTGAAATTCTATAAGAGGCTCCTGGGGCATATGGGAGCAGCGGTAAACCCGCTTGGACTGCTCCATATGAGACCGCTTCAGCACTGGCTTCACGGCCGAGTCCCAAGATGGGCATGGCATCACGGCACTCACCGGGTGACAATCACACTGGAGTGCCGCCGGACCTTCAGCCCATGGTCAGATCCCTCGTTCCTGTGGGTTCCTGCGGGCAGGAGTCCCATTGGAACAGGTGTCCAGGCATGCTGTGGTGTTCACAGATGCCTCTGCCACCGGCTGGGGTGCCACGTACAATGCCCATGCAGTGTCAGGGGTGTGGACAGGCCCCCAACTGCATTGGCACATAAACTGCCTCGAGTTGCTAGCAGTACGTCTCGCTCTGAGCCGCTTAAAGAGGCCGCTACAGGGCAGAGACGTGCTGGTCCACATGAACAACACTGCGACCATTGTGTACATCAACCGACAAGGTGGTCTACGCTCCTGTCGCATGTTGCAACTCGCCCGCCATCTCCTCCTCTGGAGTCAGAAGCATCTGAGGTCGCTTCGAGCCATGTATGTCCACAATGTGCTCAACCGTGTGGCCGACGAGCTATCACGAGCTGTGCTCCCGGGAAAATGGCGACTCCACCCCCAGGCGGTTCAGCTGATCTGGAGAGAGTTTGGGGAGGCTCAGGTAGACCTGTTTGCCTCCTCAGAGACCTCCCATTGCCATTTAACTCCCTGACCGAGGGAACACTCGTGTGCTAGGGATGCACTAGCACACAGCTGGCCCCGGGGCCTCCGCAAATATGCGTTTCCCCCAGTGAGCCTACTTGAAGTCAGGGAGGACGAGGAGCAGGTCCTTCTGGTGGCTCCCTATTGGCCCACCCTGACCTGGTTCCCAGAACTCATGCTCCTCGTGACAGTCCCTCCCTGGCCCATTTCTCTGAGGAAGGACCTTCTGACTGAAGGCACCCTATGGCACCCGCGTCCGGACCTCTGGAAACTCCACAGAGGTACTTAACACCATCACTTCTGCGCAAGCGCCGTCTACGAGACGTGCGTACACCTTGAAGTGGAAGCTGTTCATCGAGTGGTGTTCTTCTCGCCGAGAGGACCCCCGAAGATGTTCGATAGGGTCCGTGCTTTCCTTCTTGCAGCAAGGGTTAGAGGGAAGGCTGTCTCCCTCCACCCTCAAAGTACATGCTGCCATTATTTCAGCTTATCACGACCACATAGATGGCAAAACAGTTGGAAAGCACAACCTGGTCGTCAGGTTCCTTAGGGGGGAACCTCCTCGACCCCCCTCTATACCCTCTTGGGACCTTTCCCTGGTGCTTCGAGCACTTCAGGATGCTCCCTTTGAGTCTTTGCAGTCAGCAGACTTAAAGCTTCTCTCCACGAAGACTTTGCTGCTGATAGCACTGGCCTCTATCAAGAGGGTAGGGGACCTGCATGCATTTTCCATCGACGAATCGTGCCTAGAGTTTGGGCCGGGTGACAACCATGTCGTACTGAGGCCCCGGCCTGGCTATGTGCCCAAGGTTCCAACCACTCCCTTCAGAAACCAGGTAGTGAACCTGCAAGCGCTGCCCCTGGAGGAGGCAGACCCAGCGCTCTGCATATGTACGTGGACAGAACTCAAAGTGTCAGGACCTCAGACCAGCTCTTTGTCTGTTTACGGAGGCCAGCAGAAGGGAAAGGTTGTCTCCAAGTAGAGGATGGCCCACTGTATAGTGGATGCCATCGCCTTGGCTTACCAAGCACAAGGCGTGCCCTGCCCGCGCAGGTTGCATGCACACCCCACGAGAGGCGTTGCATTCTCCTGGGCGCTGGCACGTGGCTCCTCGCTAACAGATGTCTGTAGAGCTGCGGGCTGGGCGACACCTAAAACGTTTGCTAGATAATATAGCCTTTGTGTAGAGCCGGTGTCCTCCTGTGTTCTCACCCTAAACGGGTAGAAGCACTGTGAGTACCGGCTCTGTCGGCTTGCTGCACCCTACTGTGCACCCTTATTTCTCCAGAGTCAAAACCTGTTGAGTCCTCCAACACCCTCGGCCCGGACATGGCGGAGCGTCTGGTGCCAGGCCTTTATCCGCTGAATCCTTGAGAACCGAGTCTAGGCTGGGCCCCATATGTGTGACCCTACAGGGATCCCATATGTGTATATTCTCCACAGCTGCTCCTAAACGGAAGCCCGTGTCTTTCCCTTGGGCTAAGTCACCCAGTATTTTTATATGTAGTACAACCTTCGGGCTAGTTCATATGTATTTTCCACATAACTCTTTGAAGAAGTGGCTTCCGCAGCGTTCTCCTTCCTAAACAGAAAGGGCACACTTCCCAGTGTTATCCAGTAGCCTCACTGTATGGGTTATCACGGAACAACAGTGACAGATACACTCTGTGTAAGCCTCCTCCTATCGTCCTTCCAGGCAAGAAGGGGTAGAGGCTTGCACAGGGTGCTGGATGCAGCAGCTGTGGCCCTTTGGTAGGGATTCCTATTCGTTGGTCTCGACGGTTTCGACTGACCGACTGAAGAGGAATGTCTCGGTTACATATGGTACCCCTTGTTCCCTGAAGGAGGGAACAGAGACGCCACATCCAGTTGCCACATCTGCTGCGACCCGCCGGGGCAGCCAGCTCATCGGCTCGGCTCCTCAGCAAAAAAATTAAGTGCAATCGCACCTGCTGCTCATTATATACCTGCGCTGCGTGGCTGAACAGCTCATGTAAATGATTGCACGCCCATGTGCATTGTTTTAGTTTCACTTGAAGTAGATTGGCCTCTCTAGCAAGATTCATATTTGACGGTCTCGACGTGGCGTCTCCGTTCCCTCCTTCAGGGAACGAGGGTTACCATATGTAACCGAGACGTTCCTCTTCAGTCGGTCAGTCGAGACCGACGAATAGGAATCCCTACCAAAGGGCCACAGCTGCTGCACCCCATCCAGCACCCTGTGCAAGCCTCTACCCCTTCTTGCCTGGAAGGACGATAGGAGGAGGCTTACACAGAGTGTATGTCACTGTTGTTCCATATAATAGAAATAATAGTGATAATAGGAAATTACAGTAAAAGAGATTGTTTTGGCTTTACAGCAGCTCTAGGATAAAGTTATTGTACAGCTAAAGTTAGTTTTAATTGATTGATTCACTTCCGTTGCGAAGATCATTAGTTATTAACTTAGGGGCCGCTAACACGACACCATTCTAACAGAAAACCCTCAACGCGCTCTGGCCGCCCATCCGCACAAAACAGTGCCTGGTGACTCGAGAACGCACTCCCGGAAATAGGTTGCAAGGTGCAAACGATTATCAGTTATCTCTGCGCAAACCTCTGTGCAAACACCGATGTCGCACACATGCGCATCACGTGTTCAGTCCATAGGTATGCGCATTTTAATATATATGTGTGCAGGCGTGTAGTCCTTCTTTACAAATCAACCCTCAACAAACTACTTGTCTGGCCTTAACAAATTATAATACAGAATTTTTTATCGCGTCCACGTTTAATCGACAACGTTTTATCTGTACAGAGGTAAAGGGAAGGGAATGCCTTCACAGGGGAGAGCCTAGTTGACACTTCAGGACTGCATTGTCGTCGTGTCCAGGTGCAGGTCCTTCATCATTGAAGGCCAATATCAAAACTGCATTTTCTTTCAAAAGTCTTGGAGAAGGTAGTAGCTGAGCAGCTGACAGCTTTTCTAAGTAACAATGAACTCTTGGATAAGTATCAGTCTGGTTTTAGAAAGATGCACTCTGCTGAGACTACTCTCCTCAAAGTGTCTAATGAAGTACAGATGGCTGCTGACTCTGGAAGATACTCAGTATTGGTTTTATTGGATTTATCATCAGCTTTTGATACAGTGGACCACAAAATACTGTTGCATAGATTTGGTGTGGTTGGGCCTGTTTTAAAATGGTTTTCCTCCTACTTGACCTCCAACTTTTTCTGCATATGTAAATGGTATACTGTCTGAAGCCACTCCATTCTTGAATGGTGTTCCTCAGGGCTCTGTCCTAGGTCCACTCTTGTTTTTACTGTACATTACCCCTCTTGGAATTTTTTTTAACCATTTTAACAATGTGTCATACCATTTTTATGCTGATGACATTCAGTTGTATTACTCGTTCAATGATTCTGAGTTTCACAAACTAGCAGATTTATTGGATTGTATTTCGTGTTAAATCGTGGCTTGCAAATAACTGTCTCCAACTAAATTCGGAAAAGACTGAAACCCTGATTGTAGCCCCAGACAATAAAATTCCATCCATCCTTCAACATCTTGGTTCTCTGAGCTCCTCTGTCCAGTCGAGCATCAGAAATCTAGGTGTCTGGTTTGACCAATCAATGTCTTTGGATGGCCATTCTAGACTTCTGGTCAGAAATTGTTTTTATCATCTAAGAAATATTGCAAAATTGAGGGCAATTTTAACGGACTCTGATCTTGAGGTGGTTATCCATGCTTTTATTTCTTCACGTTTAGATTACTGTAACTCTCTTTTTACTTTTTTTAACAAATCTGCTCTAAATCGTCTTCAAATGGTTCAAAATGCTGCGGCAAGGCTTTTAACAGGATCTGGTAGAAGGACACACATCAGAACCTTCAAATTTCAAATTTCACACACACCTATCAAATTTCACATTGATTTTAAAATATTAATGTTTTAACTTTTAGAGCTTTAAATGGTCAGGCCCCACAATACATCGCTGACTTGTTATGCACATACTCTCCAGGTCGTGCCCTTCGATCCTCAGGCCAGTCTTTTAATGGTCCCAAAGACTCGTTATAAAACACGGGGAGACCTGTCTTTTCAGGCTGTAGCCCCCAGACTGTGGAACGCCCTGCCCTTGATCCTCCGTGTGGCTGACTCTGTCGATTCTTTTAAAAGGCAACTGAAGACACTGTTATTTAAACAAGCTTTTAGTTGACTGGGTTTTATTTTATTTTGGGCTTTTTAAATGTTTTAATTTTTATTGATTGTATATTAATGTGGTTGCACCTTGTAAAGCACTTAGTGATTTTATCTGTGAAAAGCGCTCTATAAATAAACTTTACTTACTTAAGATCTGGATACAGCCTGGATCCGGCGGACTGCGGTAAACCTCGGGATAAACAGAGAGACTAATATTAGCGTAGACGCCATCCTTCTTATGATGTAACAAGTACATCAGGATTTATGGGAAGTGTTCCCGGTTCTAGCTGACCTAATCTATGCAGCCTAACACTGAATTATAGAAGTTTATAATGTGTATACTAGACCAAAGATATGTGTTTTTAGTCTAGATTTGAACTGACAAAGTGTGTCTGCTTCCGGACAATGTTAGGAAGACTGTTCCAAAGTTTTGGTGCTAAATAGGAAAAGTATCTACCGCCAGCAGTCGATTTTGATATTCTAGGTATTATCAACTGGCCAGAATTTTGAGATCGCAATAGACGTGAAGGACTATAATGCGTTAAGAGCTCACTCAAGTACTGGGGAGCTAAACCATTTAGTGTTTTGTAAGTAATCAGCAATATTTTAAAATCTATATGATGTTTAATAGGGGGCCAATGCAGTGTTGACAGAACCAGGCTAATTCAAATGAAAGATTGGTATCAAAGAGCACACCCAGGTTCCTAACTGACGACAAAGACTTGACAGAGCAGCCATCAAGTGTTAGACAGTATTCTAGGTTATTACGTGAGGAAGTTTTTTGTCCAATATTTAGCATTAAGCAGCATTTAGTAGTAGGAAATTACTAGTCATCCATTTTTTTATATCAGCTATGCATTCCGTTAATTTTGTGAATTGGTAAGTTTCGTCAGGGCGCAAAGAGATATAGAGCTGAGTATCATCAGCATAACAGTGAAAACTAATGCCATGCTTCCTAATGATATCTCCTAACGGTACTGATCCACTTGTCCGTGCGACACTTCTGTCACACCGCACTCCACTATATTCCTATGGGTGACGTCAAGCGACTTTGATGCGCCCGCAAAGGCGACGCTTCATTTGGAAAAATGCTGCGCGTTAAAAAGCTGGCCGATGCCCATCTTTATGCAAATTAATTCCGTTGAACACGACGCGACTATCCAATAGAAGTAGAGCATATTGAGACGGGGGGAAGTCTCTCGCAGGTCCTCTGTTCTGATACGCAACATTTCCCGCTTGGTCAAAACCACGCCCATAGAGGTGAACGCCTATCAACGTACAAATGTGGGGAGGCGTCGCGACACCACGGGACAGTCGTGTCACAAAAGTGGATTAGTACCGTAAGGGTAGCATGTACAGAATGAACAGCAACGGTCCTAGTACTGAGCCTTGTGGTACACCATACTGAACTTTTGATCGATAAGACATCTCTTAATTTACTACTACAAACTGATAACAGTCAGATAAGTATGATTTAAATCATGATAATGCAATTCCACTAATGCCAACATAATTTTCGACTCTATTTAAAAGAATGTTGTGGTTGATAGTATCAAATGCAGCACTAAGATCGAGTAACACTAATAGAGAGATACAACCACAGATGATAAGAGCAAATAATTTGTGACTCTAATGAGAGCTGTCTCAGTACTATGGTATGGTCTAAATCCTGACTGAAAATCCTTGCAGATATCATTTCTTTCTAAAAAGGAACATAGTTGTGAGGATACTGCCTTTTCTAGTATCTTTGACAGAAAATGTAGATTCGAGATCGGCCTGTAATTGACTAATTCTGTAGGATCAAGTTGCGGAAATTACAGCCCGGAAAGTACTGCGTAATTAAAGCGATTTTACAGTGTAACTTTCTGTAATTATAGTGTACCTATAAAGTACTTACATGTAAGTATAAGTGAACAACATGTAAAGTTTGGGGAACAAAGGGGTAACAACCAGGAGAATAAAAAAATATATATGTTTATACTGTAAGTATTATAGAACTAAGAGGTACTTATTCTACTATTATGATACAACAATCACATTTGGGACCAATTTAACAAGAACATACACTGTGTACCTTTTTGTAATAATGGTGTACCAATACTGTATAGGCTTTTTAAAAATTACAGGGTAAATATCTATGCATTTATACAGTAATCTTTTTAACAAAAGTGCACTGAAAACGTCTCGGTTACATATGTAACCCTTGAGTAGGGAACGGAGACGTTACATCAGTGATGAAGAATGGGGTTTTGCTTAGAAAGCCTCTCACCTTCAAGTATACAAAACGAGGCAATGGCAAGAAAATGCCATGGGTCTGCGGAATTTGCATAGCATAAGTCTGCCCCACCTCGTGGGTATAGAAGGAAGTACGCTGGCAACATGCAGATATGTTTCTTTGCTGAGGAGCCGAGACTGAACTCTGGCGTTCCAGCAGTACAGTGGAAGTGGCAGGGAGACGTAACGTCGAATTACATCAGTCTAATCACGCCACCTCTGCTGTCTTCCAGTGCCCAGGCACCTAGCCAAGCGCAAAGCTGCCGGTGGCATAACTCTGGCGTTGCTGTCAACAACGCTGGAGGAACTCAGAGCCTGCGGGGAGGCTCACCTGAGGAGAATAATTGCACGTATCCCGTCCGTAGAGTGGAATGGCGAGCAAGCGAAGACACCTAAGCAGAATCTAGTACCGGCTGGTTGAAGCGAGTACATGAGAAGAAACTGGCTCCACTCGGAGATTGTGAAGGTGTCGCCCAGCCTGCAGCTCTGCAGATGTCTGTTAGCGAGGCACCGTGCGCTAGAGCCCAAGAGGAGGCCACACTCCGGGTGGAATGGGCCATCACACCAAGGGGGCACGGTCGACCTTGCTGCTGGTAACCAAAGCAATGGTGTCCACTAACCAGTGAGACAACCTTTGCTTGGAGAGAGCCTTTCCCTTCAGCTTCCCACCATAACAGACAAAGAGCTGGTCTGAGGTCCTGAACACTGCGTTCTGTCTATGTAAGCACGGAGGGCGCGTACTGGACAGAGCAGTGCCAAGGCTAGGTCTGCCTCATCCGAGAGCAGCGCTTGCAGGTTCTCCACCTGGTCTTGAAAGGGTGTGGTGGGAACCTTGGGCATGTATCTAGGCCGGGGTCTCAGGATCACGTGAGAGTAGGCCGGCCCGAATTCCAGGCACGCTTCGTCAACCGAAAATGCCTGCAGGTCCCCTACCCTCTTAATGGAGGCCAATGCAACCAGGAGCGCTGTCTTCATTGACAGGAACTTAAGCTCCACTGATTGCAGAGGCTCAAAGGGAGCACTCTGCAGGGCAGTTAGCACCACTGAGAGGTCCCAAGAGGGAACGAGAGGAGGGCGAGGAGGATTCAGTCTCCTCGCTCCTCTCAGGAACCTGATGATCAGGTCGTGCTTTCCCAGAGACTTACCTTCAACTGCATCATGATGTGCGGCAATAGCGGCAACATACACTTTCAGGGTGGAGGGAGACAGCCTTCGCTCTAATCCTCCAAAAAGGAAGGAAAGCACGACACTGATCGGGCATTTCGTGGGGTCTTCACAACGGGAAGAACACCAGTTGACGAAGAGGTTCCACTTCAACGCATAGGCATGTCTCATGGACGATGCTCTAGCGGAAGTGATGGTAGCCACCACCGCTGGTAGTAGGGTACTCAAACCTGCCTCGTCCCATCCAGGAGCCACACGTGAAGGTTCCAAGATCGGGACAAGGGTGCCATAGGGTGCCCCGTCTCTGAGAAAGGAGGTCCTTCCTCAGAGGAATTGGCCAGGAAGGTGCTGTCGCGAGGAGTACTAGTTCGGAGAACCGGGTCCGGTTGTGCCAATAAGGGGCAACCAAAATGACCTGCTCCTCGTCCTCCCTGATCTTGCACAGGGTCTGTGCAAGAAGGCTCACTGGGGGAAACACATACTTGCAGAGGGCCCGCGGCCAGCTGTGCGCCAGTGCATCCGTGCCGAGCATGCCCTCGGTCAGGAAATAAAACAGGTCGCAATGGGACAAGTCGTGGGAGGCAAACAGGTCTACCTGTGCGTCCCCGAACTGATCCCAAATCAGCTGAACCATCTGGGGATGGAGTCTCCATTCTGCAGGGAGAGGCTGACCCCGTGAGAGCTCATCGGCTGCACAGTTCAGGTCTCCTGGAATGTAAATGGCTCGAAGCGACCTCAGATGCTTCTGACTCCATATTAGGAGGTGGCGGGCGAGTTGCGACATACGGCGGGAGTATTGTACTGTCGCGGTATTGTCTGATCGGACTAGTACGTGCTGGTTCTTGAGCAACGCACGGAAGCGGTGCAGAGCCAGACGTACTGCCAGCAACTCGAGGCAATTGACATGCCAAAGGCGCTGGGGTCCTGTCCAGGATGCGAACCCCGTGTTCCCGTAGGTTGCTGCCTCGACGACCTTCGTGAAGACGCGAGGAGACAGGGCTAGCCCGAATGGGAGAACCGCGTACTGGTATGCCCGCCCCTTGAAGCAAACCGTAGGAACGGTCTGTGTCGAGGAAGAATGGAGACATGGAAGTAGGCATCCTTCAGGTCGATCACTGCAAACCAATCCTGTGGCCGAACACATAGAAAATGCATTTGGCCGTGGCATCCTGAACGGCAGCCTGTGAAGTCTGCTTCTGGGGGGTCGAAGGCTGTAGACTGTACCCTCAACCACACCGCTGAGGAGCCCAGCCTGGGACATGGGGGAGCTGAGAAAATGAGACCCCCTCACATCAACCTGGCTGAGCCCATTCCTGGACCACACTTGTGGACATCACCGGACATAAGTCACAGGGACTCTTGCGAGCCGGAGGCGTCCTGATGCACGTCCGGGAGAAAGGCACTGGGGGCGAGTGCTGTAGAGCAACACGTGCCCAGGAACCAATCATCAAGCCTACAGCTTGAGCATCAAGCCTATACACTGGGTCTCCGAGAGGAACCAGGCACACACGGAAGCCCCACGGTTTGCGATGTGGAGAGGGGCGTGGCCCGAGGAAAGCTCATCAGTATAATGCCACACCATAACCCTCAGATCACCCTGGCCACCAGCCGAAGTATCCCCTCTCGAGGAAGAGATAGATTTGGGTGTGGCAGAGGGGACTCTCACACGGAGATCATTGAGTCTCGATCTATAAACATCGCGATGGTCATGTTCCCGCAATGAAAACATGACTCATCCACGAGCGCTGCCGAGCTCGATTAAGCCCAACACACGAAACAGCGCTCGTGACCGTTAGGCAGATGAATCACGCGCCCACATACAGTAAATACACGGGCCGTCTTGAAAAAGACGTGCTGCGTACATCTCTTTTAGAGAGAGGAAAATGCTCAGCAGAGTGCTGAAACGCCCAGGGAGAAACACACACACTGTCGGCAGATCAGTGCACAGATCAGTAGCAGGCAATGCGATCTTGCTGGAACGCACCGTCACACCAACACACTGAAGAGCCGCTCGTCTCGTAGAGTGAAGATGATTCAGAATGGCTTGTAGGAGTGAAGAGAACTCTTGGCTCCGAAGCAAAAACATATCTGCATGTTGCCAGCGTACTTCCTTATATACCCACGAGGTGGGGCGGACTTACGCTATGCAAATTCCGCAGACCCATGGCATTTTCTTGCCATTGGCTCGTTTTGTATACTCGAAGGTGAGAGGCTTTCTAAGCGAAACCCCATTCGTCGTCACTGACGTAACTCGTAGTGACCACGAAAGGGAATATTGTATTGGGAATAAAATATTGGGGAAAGATATTCTTGTTTCATGTAGTGGTGATTGTTACCCTCTTGTTCCATGTAGTTACAGGGTAAGTGTGACATTGCGGGCTATAAATTAAAGTGGTGCTTGTTACCCTCTTGTTCCATGTAGTTACAGGGTAAGTACAATAATAATACATACACACAATATAATATCACTGACTCGGAAACCTTTATTTGAAAAACAACTTAATTCAAAACAGATTTACAACTTTTTTAAATCAACAATTAATTTCAAATGCTTAATTCTTGACAGAAAGTAGCATGTTTTGTCCCCCCTTTTTTCTCTTGCTTGGCTTCTTCCTTTTGTTCCTCTTCTTTTTCTTTCTTTCTCACTGATGAATCTGAAGAAGAAATCATGTCTCTTGCTATTCTGTATTATGTATTAAAAGAAAATGCAGTACAACCAGAAATACGTCCTCACCATTTACTCATCTTTTACATCCAAGATGTATACGACTTTTTTTCTTCAGATTAACACAAATGAAAGTTTTTAGAAAAATAAAAAATACATCTCTGGGAATACATATAATGCAAGCTTGTGTGTTCCTAAAAGTTGGAGCATCAAACAGCACATACTGCAATAACTGTAGTAATCTATACGACCCCAATGGATGGATCAATGTCTTATGATGTGAAACGATAGGTGTTTGTAAGAAAAATTATAATATTTTAAACTTTTTAAACTGTAGACTATCGCTTCAGACCAACTGTAATATGTTGTTTTCAAATAAAGGTTTCCGAGTCAGTGATATTAGATTGTGTATGTATTTTATTGTACTTACCCTGTAACTACATGAAACAAGAGGGTAACAAGCACCACTTACCCTGTAACTACATGGAACAAGAGTATATTTCCCAGTATTTAAAAAAAAAAAATGCAATAATTTTAGCTTTACTTGCCTTGAAACATGTAAGCCCAAATTTAAACATCTGCACTTTTGCTATAAAAAACAAACAAACAAAAAAACACTGTATAAATGCATTGATTTGTACCCTGTAATTTTTAAAAAGCCTATACAGTTTGTATTGGTACACAATTATTACAAAAAGGTACACAGTGTGTGTTCTTGCTAAATTGCTCCCAAAAGTAAGATTGTTGTATCATAATAGTAGAATAAGTACCCCTTAGTTCTATAATACTTACAGTATAAATATTTTTTTAATTCTCCTGGTTGTTACCCCTTCAACATGACATCATGACTTTGCGTAAACATACACGCCACTTTCAAGTCAAGTGGCGTGTTATTTATACGCATTTTGAGCTTTCCGCGTGTATGTCCACGCCGTTAAACGTCCGAGTGATTCCGCGTGTATACGCCGTTAAATGTCCGAGCGAAACGGAGGAAAATGTATATCTACATCTGGGGAGCAATATTTTTTTTCCTAGGATGGTAGGGGAACACTCATAAATGGTATTAACCCGTGTGATGGGTAGGTTTAGGGACGCGGTTGGGGTAGGTCATATATATTTATATACAGTAATGTAACGTAAATCAACGGCGTTGATAAACACGCTGAAAAGCGATTATGCGTGTTGATAACACGCCAAAAATGGAAATACGAATTGGCGTGTCATACATACGCCATTTCATGAGATCAGTCTGACCCCTTTATTCCCCAAACTTTACATATTGTTCCCTTATACTTACATGCAAGTACTTCATAGGTATACTATAATTACCGAAAGCTACGTTGCAAATTCGTCTTCATTACGCAGTACTTTCCGGGCTGTAATCTAAAGCGTTACCGTCCCGAACAGCAACATAGATGGGCCGACACTATGTTGCTGTCTGGGGTGTATATATATATATATATATAAAAAGACCTATACATACACACACATATATATATATATATACATATAGGGGAAGATAAGTATTTGAACACCCTGCTATTTGCAAGTTCTCCCACTTAGAAATCATGGAGGGGTCTGAAATTGTCATCGTAGGTGCATGTCCACTGTGAGAGACATAATAAATAAAAAAAATCCAGAAATCACAATGTATGATTTTTTAACTATTTATTTGTATGATACAGCTGCAAATAAGTATTTGAACACCTGAGAAAATCAATGTTAATATTTGGTACAGTAGCCTTTGTTTGCAATTACAGAGGTCAAACGTTTCCTGTAGTTTTTCACCAGGTTTGCACACACTGCAGGAGGGATTTTGGCCCACTCCTCCACACAGATCTTCTCTAGATCAGTCAGGTTTCTGGGCTGTCGCTGAGAAACACAGAGTTTGAGCTCCCTCCAAAGATTCTCTATTGGGTTTAGGTCTGGAGACTGGCTAGGCCACGCCAGAACCTTGATATACTTCTTACAGAGCCACTCCTTGGTTATCCTGGCTGTGTGCTTCGGGTCATTGTCATGTTGGAAGACCCAGCCTCGACCCATCTTCAATGCTCTAACTGAGGGAAGGAGGTTGTTCCCCAAAATCTCGCAATACATGGCCCCGGTCATCCTCTCCTTAATACAGTTCAGTCGCCCTGTCCCATGTGCAGAAAAACACCCCCAAAGCATGATGCTACCACCCCCATGCTTCACAGTAGGGATGGTGTTCTTGGGATGGTACTCATCATTCTTCTTCCTCCAAACACGTTTAGTGGAATTATGACCAAAAAGTTCTATTTTGGTCTCATCTGACCACATGACTTTCTCCCATGACTCCCATGACTCCACTTAGAGGCTTTTGCATCTGAACTCTTCATATATATATATATATATATATATATATATATATATATATATATATATATAGCTTTATTGTGTGGGATTTTACCTATATTATTAGAACTTACAACTTATCTTTTGGTCCTGTATTAAAGAAACTTCATAGGTTTTACTTTTAGCATTGGTTGGGAATAATCTGTGGATCATATTATATTTATAGTTTGGATAATTTATCAGATGACCTACAGTAAATGAGATGAATACAATGATGAGAAAAAAATATGGTAACACTTTATTTTACAGTGTCCTTGTTACATATGTTACATGTACTTACCATAGTGAGTGAGATATTCAAGTGTGCAATTTTCTCTTTTTTTCTTGTGATATCTTATCGCAAATCCCTTTTGGAAGGTGTGTTGAGTTGAAAAGCGCCCTGGATTAATTAATATTCATAATTTTTTTGAACTGTGAAGACTGTATTTAAAATAACCTTTTCTAATAATGACAACATAATAACCTGATTTTAATTCAGTTTATTGAACAAAATATTATACAATGTCTTGGATATACATATATACAAATATTACATTGATAAAACACTCTGACAATCACTATTCAATGCGCTTAACGCTTTAAGAAAATGTCAAATACACATCACCGGTTTCCAAAAATCTGAATATAGAAAGCACAAAAAATAAGAATTTCACCTGGAAAGACGTAATCTCTCAGCACAAGAAAACTTACTATAAAACAACTATACAATTTTTTAAGTTTTTAAGCAGGTATGAAATATACCTGAATTGACCTCCCTCAAAAGGTATTATAATGTGTTGTTCTATGCAAGAGCGAGACACAGAACAAATATAAGAAGCAGTGGCTCTGATCCTGGTGACTTCCTGTCATCAACCGTGATCTCAGATAACATAGACTTCTGTCTTCTCTCCCAGAAGCCAATACGTTCTCATTTTGCCTTTACCCTGAAAGAGAGGAACAACACCGATCAATAGCATGCATCAATGAGCACTCAGACAGCCCACTGGAGGAACTAATCAACAATATGTCAGCAATATGCTCTTTCTTAATGAAAAGACAGAGGCATAGGCCGCGTTTATATTACACGGTTCAAGTGACCTAATTCAGATTTTTTCACTCCCATGTGTGACAGATCGGATATGACCCACAAACATGTAAGCAGGAAAAAAGGATTCCGATATTCTTAGATTGGTTTCAGGCCTCATTCATATGTGGAAATAAATCTGATATGAATTGGATACGTGCATTTGAGTCTGCCATGTAAGCGAACAGATCAGATATTCCCCTGTTAATGTGAGTCGTACGTCATTGAAAAAGCAAAGGTGGCAAATTATGTCAACTCAATCACATAACTCTTTTCAATGGGTCAATGGAGGACGAAGGCTCATCCAAATGTTTTGTTGGCCTTTAAAGATGGTGCAGAAAGAAAACGTTGAATTATCATTTTTATCTGCATCCATTGCAAATCACTTCCTTTTCGGCCTAAGCTTTTCTGGGTTAGTACGTCTAACTTGGGTTGTTTTTAAATGTAAATGTATCGTGTATAGTGTAAATGCAGATATCGGATATCGGATATGGGTCACTTTTAAATGATGCAAGATGGTCGTCAAAAAAAAATCAGTGTTCTCTGTTAGAATAAATCGCTTTGTAATTTTGCAGATCGTATACATGCACAAATAGATCCATTACACACTAACGGAAAAGGAAAATATTAAAAAGCATCATATGACCCCTTTAAAATGACTGTCATTAGATATTATTAAATCTTTATCAGAACTCTGTTTGAGTGTTAAAATTCTGAAATAGTGTCTTTAAATTCCATTTGATGTCCTGCAGGGGCATTTTATCCTATTGGAAATCAAAATCTACGCACTCTAAAATATATAGTTTATTTTTGTGTTATGTTGGAATAAGAAAATGGGATCCTTTAGAAAAATCTGTACACATTCCTTAAAATCACTCACACAAAATAGCAAAAACAAAAAAAACTAAAATTAAAAATTTAGCTCATTATATATACATTTTAATCACTTCAGAATGCAAGCACGACTGGAACTCCATACCTTCATCTCCACGTCTCCTCGCAGCTGGAGTTCAAAGTAGCCAAACTCGTCCAGCACGTCTTTGGTGGCTGAGGACACATGTATCCTCAGAGCTGTGGAGGACATGATAATCATAAATGAATAGTCAACCGGAAGATGAAAATTGTTTCATCATTTTCAAAACTTCATTTCTTTTTCTGTGGAACACACTCACAAATATTTTGACGAATGTAAAATCTGCACTTTTTCATACAACATAAGCACACAGTGACTATAAGGGCTGTTGAGCTGCAAAAAGGCCAAAAAAGTATCATAATTTTTATTAGTCCTTATTTGCAAAAACCATTCCTTCAGTGATAGTTTAAAAATATCAACTCAAACTAATTAAAACTGAAAGTATTTAATATGTCCAAGCACTATGAGACTTGGGGCCAGTTTTACTAAACAGGGCAAATTAGTGCAATTCCAAAAATGCGCAGATGGGAGTGGAAAGTTCTGCAAGTGATCTACTGACAACATGCAAATTAAAAAAACAGATGCAGCCGGATCATTTCAATAATGACCAACGCATCTCTACCAAGAGCAGCGCAAATTAGGGTCTGGTTTATGACATGGTTTTTTGGGCATTAAATAATGGCGCAAATACCAGTCAATTTGACTTGCGCAAACCTTAGTAAATCACCTTGCATGATTCATTTAAATACTCTCCTCCCATAAAGGATTTAATAATCTTCATAACTCAAATATTGTAGTACAGCTGTATAGTTTATTATAAAATGGTTAGTTCCAGTCCTTGATTCTGATTGGTCAATAGCTGTGTTTTATTCACGATAAAACACGGCTATGTCCGCTTCACCCAACGGTTCTATGTATCACTACACAAGACCTCTAGCAACCACTCTAAGCAACTTAAACACATGTTCTCATTGATAGTGTTCATTGAAGCTTATAGAGTAGAGTACTGTGACAGATCGAGAAAGCAAGTGTACCTGCATTTACAGTAGATATGTGCATTTTCCTTCAGGTCAGTCCTATATTCCTAATAAAAAATCTGTTTGAATGTCCGCAGTGATTTCTTGTCCTGTTAATAGTTAAGGGTTTTTTCCCGAGCCCTCTAGTCATTTGCGTCTTGCTTCTCCGTGTTCACAAGTTTCAGTCCTTTCAATATAAAAGTGTTCTCTACTAACAGACCCACTCATAAAGACAGTCTTTTTTTCATTTTTTTTTTCAAGGCTTGCACCTTGGAACCTTTTTCTCGAGCCACCAGGCACTGTTGCGGTGTGAATGAGCAGGCCAGAGCGCATTAAGGGTTTTCTGTTAGAACGGTGTCGTTTAAGCGGCCCCTAAGTTAAAAACGAATGATCTTTGCAATGGAAGTGAATCAATCAAAACTAACTTTAGCTGGACAAAAACTTTATTCTAGAGCTGCTGTAAAGCCAATACAATCTGTTACTTTAATTTTCTATTATCACTGTTAAGCTGCTTTGAAACAATTTATATAGTTAAAAGCGCTATATAAATGAAGGTGTCTTGATATGACTTGACTTTGCCGCCATCTAAAAAAAAATGGCAGTGGCTCAGTGGTTCATGTAGATTGTCTACAAACTGAAAGGTTGGCGGTTCAATCCCCGGTTCCACCTGACCAAGTGTCGAGGTGTCCATGAGCAAGACACCTAAACCCAGCTCCTCCCGACGAGCTGGATGGCGCCTTGCATGGCTGACACCGCCATCAGTGTGTGTGAATGGGTGAATGTGAGGCTATGTAAAGCACTTTGGTGGCCATAGGTCTGTGAAAGCACTATATAAATGCAGTCCATTTACCATCTAAAGGTGAAATAATTTAACTTCTGTTGCTGTTCACGGTTAGGGTGGGACTATTTTTTCTTATTATTCACTTATTCACGATATAGCACAGCCTCTTGTACCTTATTGCTTACGTAAATGTTAAACTTGTTTAAAAGTCAGTGGTCCTTTATGTTTTGTTTATAGTGGGAGATTTCATAACTATAGAAACCACTTCTCCATTGCTGTGTTTTGCCAGAAACTATCGCAAAATGCTTAGTATAAACACTTGGTATAACCCTCTGGGGTCTAAGGTGTTTTTGGGGTCCTTGAGATGTTCTGACATGTCCTGACATTTGTGCTTTTTTCAGTTGCTTATAAACATATTAATGGCAAAGGTGTAATTACACTCTATTTAGCACAAACAGGGCTACCATAATATGTGAGCAACATGAATGTACATGTTTGCATTTTTGAGAGAATAATGTTTATGCATGGTTATTGAAAAAACTAAAAACTAAAGTTTCTGAAATAAGGCCACAAAACACATACTAAATATGTGTCAATAAGACTTTTGGATGTTGTCGCCTAGAGTTTTTTCTTCAAAATGATGTGAAAATCATCCTCCCTAATCATTCACATAACACAATACATTGATTTAAATTTTGCTAAACACTTTCTGTTTGGAAAGGCAATATGCGAAGTGGACGTCAACACTCCAACACCATCATGCATATTTAGTGGTTCGCACCTGAGGAGACAATGGGGCCCGCATACTTAATGAGCCATTCATTCAGGTGTTTGACTGAGCCACAAGAAAGAATGCAAGAGCAACAGTTGGAAGCATCTCATTTTTTTTTATTTTTCCACAAATTGTGCTTGCAAAATTGGCCTATAATATCCAAGGAAAATTTGTCACTAATAAAACACAATAAAAATTATTTAAAGAAAAGGCTTATATTTACCTTTTAATAGTTTGTTTACATCTACCTTGTAAATATATATTTTTTATTAACCCTCTGGGGACCACAAACGCGCCCGCGCGTTTTGCTCGTTTTTTTTTTTTAGCAATGAAAATAAACACTAAATGCTCTGTTAATTTTGATCTTTCATTTTCGTGTAATACATCAATCGATCCTGTTCAGTTTCTATTTTTTTTCTGTATACTCACAATAAAAATAAAGTGTTTTGCTTTTTGACAAATAAAGAAAAATTAACATGATGCGATTTCTGCCTTCTCTCTGTCAGTAAACTCCCATTTGAAACGCGTTCGAAAATGATCTATAACTCCGCGAAAATTCAGTCAAACAGGCAAACAGACCCACGGGCATAAAGCTTGAGATCGCATCTTTTAAATGAAGTCATTTATATAAAAAACAAATATTCTCAGCTTCTGTAATCTGTATAAAAAGAGAGCGACTCCTGTCGAGCTCATTAGGAGCTCATTCACAGTAATGTGACCACTCCCCGGAGAGCGCGTGCTATTCAAACGCAAATTCTGAGAACTATTTCAGAGCTGTGAAACGCCCACATCAGCTGTAAACAAAGCGCGTCGCGACTCCTCGCGAGTGAGACATTATAGCCTACCTTATGGAGAAAATATTCCTCAGAACAGTGCTGATGAGGAGCAATATCTCCTGAAATGAGGAGCAGATTCCGCTGAGGAGTGAGGTAGGCTGTTTTCTTTTCTCACGTGTGGAATAACGTTATGGAATAACGTTAGTGTAGGCCTATGTAAACCGCAAAAAGATGAATCGCATTTCTATAATATGACTCGCCTTTCTGTGAGATGAATGAAGGGGACATATTTGTAAAGACTGTTTAGCCTAAATATGAATCGCGCGTCTGTGTGTGAAAGAATAAACTGCTTTGCTATAGCCTACTGAGATGAGTAAAAATCGACTGGAATATGTTGAAATAAAATGTATTTGTATAAGCAACGTATTAAACTGCAAAAAAAATACTATTTTTGTCAAAAATAAATTCATAGACTAAGATGTTAGATGTTCCAATGTTGGCTATATTCAAACTAATGAATACATATGATAAAATGTAGGCCTATAATCTTTTTTTTTTTTTTTTTTACAAAGAAAGAGTACACTTGAAATATTGTTGAAATTGTAATTATTGTTGTAATTGTAACATTTTGAATAAAATAGCAAAACATATTTACAAGAGAGATGTAAGCGAAATCTTAAATGGTCAATATAAGTCTTCTTCTAAATACATCTTTTGTCCTTGCATTGTGGCTCAGTCAGTTTCACACCTGAGTGAATGGCTCATTATACAGAGTGGGTGGGACATTCATAATCTAAGGTGTAAACTACTCCTCCCCCTCGCATATTGGCTTTCCAAGCAAAACCTGTTTTACACCATTTAAATCAATGTATTTTTTTTTGTGAACGATAAAGCAAGACTATTTTTACATCATTTTGAAGCTAGAACTCAAAGGGACAACATCAATTAGTCAAAAGTCTTGTGGACACATATTTAATATGTGTTTTGTGGTCTTAATTCAGCAACTTTCATTTTAATTTTTTTCAATAACCACGCATAAACATTATTCTCTTAAAAATACAAACATCTACATACACGTTGCTTGCATATTATGGTAGCCCTGTTTGTGCTATATAGAGTGAATTTACACCTTTGCCATTAACATGTTTATAAATAACTGAAAAAAGCACAAATGTCAAGGCATGTCAGAACATCTCAAGGACCCCAAAAACAGCTTGGTCCCCAGAGGGTTAAAAAGGTTACAATTACAACAACAATTCAAGTGTAATCTTTCTTTGTAACTAAAGTATACATTTTATCATACATATTTCAAAGTTAAGGATTCATTACTTGAATATAGCCTAGGCTACATTGGAATAAACACTATAACATATTATATATTTGATTACTTTATTTTTAACAAAACATACTATATTTAACATATGAGCAAAAATTGGCAAACAAAAGCTTATTTGACGTGGCAGATATTTTACAGTAAAAATGTATAATCTATCCAAAACTAATCAACGAAATGTTGTCTTTCATATGTCTGTAACCAGTGTTGGGAGTAATGCTTTACAAAAGTAATGTATTACAGTAACTTATTACTTTTTGTTGTAACGCAGTAGTGTAAGGCATTACTAATCAATTTTCAGTAATATTTTACTCGGTACATGTTCAGTAACGCATGCGTTACAACACACTTTTAGCCCAAAATTTAATTGTTCAAAAAAAAAATTAAAAATAAATAAATAAATAAATACAGCCAGACCGCGAGACATTAACGAATGAAAAATGCAAGTTATTACCTGTTCGTGGTCAGTCAATAGCCGCGTGCGTGTGGTGTCCAAGTTTGTAAATAATGACTAAATGACAGCTTCTGATATATTTGTAAGGCGATTTATTTCATTCATCTCCCTCTTGCTGGTGTACCTTTGTATTGTGTGACATAGTCCAGTAAAAGCGTGTTTAGGGCAGGTTTTACAGGAGTGCCGCGATCATGATTTCGGTCTCTGTGCTCGCGATGGCCAGTGGAAAAGCGGTTAATGGGAGAATATGATAGAAGAAGACTGTACATTCGCGGGATGGACGCGCATTGCTCTATTTGCTCTTCTGTGTTTTCTTTCTAACCAGAGAGCAGTCCGTTTTCTTTCGTTTTGAATTGTTCTGTTTAAAAGTAGACATGTCTGACTGTGAGTGAGGCAAGTAGACGCTGAGTTTAGGTTCATTTATGAGACGCCCGCGCCTCCGTGTCCTGGTTATCTCTTGTCTACTTATATTTACTTCTTACTTATTAAATCCAGGCAATTGGTAGATGAATCATTGATTAAAATTAAGATACAATTAATACAAAACGAAATTCACTTTAAAGAAAGGCTTTGTGCTTTCTGTTTGAGGTCTCTGTGAAAGCTTAAGCAGTCTTTAGTGCCGCTTTCAGAGCGGTCGCGTCCGTTACGGAGAAATGACACAACCGTAACATCATTTTTTCCTCATAAATGCGAACACGAAAAATAAAATAAAATAAAATAAAATGAATATATTATGTTCTGTGGAGAGCCAACCCTTCTTCATACGGTGGGTAGTATTAGGCCTACTTTTGGTTTGCTTAGTGTAATTCACAGAATTACTAAAAAATATTTTGCTATAACTTACCTAAAAGTTAAAGATTTTTTGTGTCACGCTATTTCCCTCATATTAAATATAAAATGCATGTGTGTATATTTTTCTAATGTCTGGACTCCTTTATTAAGGGAGTAGCCTATGGATGTATAAACAGATGTTTCAATATATTGGTATTAAATGCATTTTCTGAGAATTTATATTTCAAGTTTTTACTGCAAATGTCACGTCCATAATGCTGGACATCAAACATCAACTAGTTTTGTGGTGTAGGTCTATGTATTTTATAATGTTAATTTCAAATAATACTAAAAGTAAAGATGTGGTAGCTTTGGATCTGGAGGTGTGGGGTGTGTCGTGATTCTGCCTTCTCACACCGCACACCGACACAGGTTCATGAATCTGAGTGTCGCGGTTTCATATCGCATATCTTTACAGCCCTAGTCATTTTAGAATGTTAAGTTCTACTTCTGTAGTTATTTTGGTTAAAGTAACTCAAAAGTAATACAGGAGTAATGTAACGCATTACAATTCTGAAATAGTAATATTGTAAGGTAAAGAATTACTTTTTAATAACAGTAACAAGTAATGTATAATGTATTACAGTTTGGAAGTAACTTGCACAACACTGTCTGTAACATAGGTCTTTCGTTTTTATTATAAGAAATATAAATGTTAATTTGCAGTTTAATACGTTGCTTATACAAATACATTTTATTTCAACATATTTCAGTCGATTTTTACTCAGTATAGCAATACAGTTTGCTAAAAGCGAAACAGTCATTCACACACAAAAATGCGATTCAAATTTAAACCGTCTTTTTGCCAGTTGTGGTAAACAGCGTGCATCTCTGCCGTTCATTCATTCACACACAGAAACGCGATTCACTTGAGAATGAAAAAAAAACTTACTAGCCTACAGTATTCCATAGCTCAGGATCCCTTGTCCTCGAAATACCAGCACTTCTGAGGTACATTTTCCATTATTATTATTATTATTTCGATAGTATTATTCCTCACAGCGCCGCGAGACGGTGTAAACAAGTACAATGATCTGAATAAGCTTGATGTGTTTTCTCGAGCTGATGTGGGGGCGTTCACAGGTTTGCGTGGATTGTCTCAGTCATTTGCGTTTGAATAGCGCGCACTCTCCGTGGTCGGGGTCACATTAAAAATAATTAGCTGAGATGAGAATGACTGACATCTCTCTCTTTTCATACAGATTGCATAAACTGAGAATATTTGTTTTTTATAAAAAATTTCTTCATTTAAAAGAAGAGAATTCAAGCGTCATGCCTGTGTGCCTGTGTGCCTGTTTGCCTGAGTATTCGCTGAGTTTTCGGATGCGTTTCAGAATGGACTTAACTGACAGAGAGAAGGCAGAACTCGCTTCGTGTTTATTTTTCTTTATTTGGCAAAAAGCACAACACTTTGTTTTTATTGTGAGTATACACAAAAAAATACACACTTAACAGGATCGATTGATGTATGAAACTCCTATGGAAAATCAAAGTCAACAGAGTATTTATGAGTCTCTTTTACACTGATAAAAAAAAAAGCGAGCAGATCACGCCGGCGTGATTGCCGACCTCAGGGGGATAAAAACAGAGTGACGGTTAAGACGTTTGTTGCAAAGCTTTTTTCCCCCTCGGGGATACCTTAAGTCAAACTACTTCAGAGGTTTCATGCAACCGGGCCCTGGCCCTTGAGGTGAGATCCACATAAAACTGTTTTATTATTTCAGAAGAATGTATGGATTACTTTTACAGAATGATACTTTTTTTTGGTCACTGAAAGCTTTGATTGTGCAGAAAATTCTCCATATTCTCTATTAGAAAGAAAGTAATGTGAGTTTGAAATGAAATGAGGGTGGGCAAACAAAGACTTTTCATTTTTGAGTGAACTATCTCTTTAAGAGTCACAGCCAATAAGTGTTAGTGCACAGCTGTGAGTGACAAATGACACCGTGCTTGATAAAAAATGATTCATCACACTTAAGAATGACGACAGGCACTCAACACAAATGGAGCCCAAGTAATGGGCAATCTGTCCTGTCTATAAGAGGACCAACATATCTGTAACAGGCTCCAGAAGGTGTGGCCTTTAAGTGTGTGAAGCATTAAGCTCCAACAAGCTGTAAACATATTATTACATGTTATAAATCAAACCGGATACACGTCAAGCGTCCTTGTCACTAATTATGAATTATAAATGAAGCCCACCTCAGGAAGTGGACTGTGAGTCGATACATGTGGTGGTAAGTCTCATGAACAACAGCTATTACTTGTAAATGGGTGAAACGCATGTTAAAGTTTTATACAACACTACTGAGCAGCTCTGTTCCAAACCCTAGTAAGCTGCCATCGCTGTCTGCTGTCCACAAAGGCAGCTTACCTTCTAAGGAATCCTAACCATCACAGAAGTTACTGATTTAAAACTTTCTATATAGGCAGCAACATTCATAACAATCATTCACATGCAAACTGCAAACGTCTCGTGAAGTGCGTGAGAAAATTCATTATTTTTGGGTGATTCCAATAGTTTGCCGTTAGCATGTTTTAAGCTAACAATGTAACACTCTAATAAGCACAACAATATACAACTCACAAATAATGGATATAGATGCTATTTTTATCTTTACTTTTCAGTATTGACTAAAATACATTGCTGTTAAAAATTGTTTTGAGCACAAAATCAGCATATTAAAATGATGTAACACTGAAGACAGAAGTACTGACTGCTGAAAACTCAGCGTTTACATCATCATAGAAATAAATTAAATTTTAAACTATATTAAAATAGAACAAAAAAGTTATTTTATATCGTAATGATCACAATATTCATATTTTTGCAATTTTTTGAATGGTATTGGATATGTATAATTGGCATTTCTCTCAACTCACAATTATACAATTATGCTGCATTCCATGAACCCAATGAATCTCTATTGACAATTGTACACCTGCAGCACTGCATAGAATCATTTCTCCACCTCAGTTTGGTTGCATAGTGTGCCAGGGGGTATTTCAGAAAGCAAGGTTAAAGGGATAGTTCACCCAAAAAATTATCCCGTAATGTACTCACCCTCAAGCCATCCTAGGTGTACATGACTTTCTTCTTTCAGACAAACACAATAATTATACTGTATAAAAAAAATATCCGGGCTCTTTTAAGCTTTATAATGGGAGTGAATGGTACCATAGATTCTGAAGCCCAAAAAGTGCATCCATCCATCATAAAAGAAATCCAAAATGGCACATGCCTGTGCTTTCCTATGAGTTATAACTTTACACCACCGTTCAAAAGTTAACAATATTTTGATATATTTTATTTAAATATATCAAAATCACAATCACAAACAAAGATTTAGTTAACTTAAGATGTTTTTCCACCGTTGGGCCAAACCGTTCTCGTTCCTTAACCATTCTATTCTGTGCTGGTAAAAAGTTATGGTTTAATTTTCCACTGCTTGGCTGATAACAGAGCTCTTTGGAATGTAATCCAAATTCATCAGTCGTTGCAATAGGGATGTAAATAGCGATTACGTTATGGAGGATGATGAGATATTTCTTTTAATTGTATAGCACGCTTGGTCAGCTACAGAGAAACTGGTAGCCAGGCAACCAACCAATACTGTGACCAATACTGAGTGGCGATATCACTACATGCATTCTACCTGCATGTTTAGCCAACAGTGCTAAGAATTCCGGATGAGAAATCATGTTGTGACGAACCAAGCTTAAGTGGAAATAAAACCTTGCTGTTCTTAGAACCGTTCGGCCTGATGGTGGAAAAGCAGCTTTAGTCTCATGCTGCATTGTCATAGTGTGGTAAAATTTCTGCATTCTGAACAAAGATAAAAAAATTATTTTTGTCACCAACCTTCTCCAGTAGATTCCATTCGGGATGCTGTGTTGACAGTATCTCCAAATAAACAGTACCGGGGCATCTTAAGACCCACTACACCAGCACAAACAGGCCCTGCTCAACACACACACACACATGCAGCATAGAGGGAGATTAATTCACTGTAGGAATCCAGTAACTACTTATACACAGTCCTAATGCTTCCTCACAGGTTGAGGAATAAACTAAACGAGAACAACAGGCTGCAATCAGATCGCATGTATATGACATAAATTCCTTGCATCTCAAATGAACACACACACACACACACACACACACACACATACACACATGTTGAGTTTTCATGTTTTATGAGGACATTTCCTTGACATAATGATTTTTATACTGTACAAACTGTATATTCTATCCCCTAAACCTACACATCACAGAAAACTTTCTGCAGTTTTTTTTATTTTCAAAAAACAATTCCTTCTGATTAATAATCTGTTCTTCATGGGGACCATAATGTGTCCCCACAAGTTCAAGGATTTCAGATATTGGCGTCCTTGCAATGTAGGGTTTACCTGAACCACACACACACAGACATTATATATATATATATATATATATATATATATATATATATATATAAAATATACAAAAAAATAATAATTTATATTCATATGTATTTGTTTAAAGCAATAGTTATCTGTCCTTAACTTGCACCCAGCGCAACTGACTTTGTACACCGACGCACGCATGTTTCATTCCTATTTTGCACCCGACGCACAGCGGACTTTTCCCTCGGCAGACGCACGTCGGTAAATGAGGGAATGAACTTGCACTCCTGGGGGCGGTTAAGCGAAAAGAGGAGGCGTGTTCCCGGCGCAAACGTTCCCTGGTGCTATTTTGCAGTTCCAGAAAACAATTCCGCCACAGAAAAGTCAGTGGCGCATTTTCAGTGGCGCGTTCAGATGCTATTTTAAGGGCGCATGCTTGGCCATAATGTAGCATGTGCACAACGCACATACACTTTGCTTCTCTCATCTACACAGATGCAGCAGTTGACATTTTTGCAAACCATACATAATTACAAGGAAAAATATTCCACACGAAGGAAATCATTGTGGTGTCCATGAAGATGTGAAAAAAAAGGCATAAATCTAGCTTACACATTTACCCAAATTATTATACGCCTGTTTAACCGAAGCTTATTTGGGTGGGTTTCTCCCATCCCCATACAATGTCACTTCTCGGAACATCGGTCTCCTCGGCTGTGAACCGCTCCTGGTGTGCGCCTGGCAAATCCGCCGTTATAATAGCAATCCGCCATGGAACAAGCGCACCTGCTTTTAAAGGGAATGTGAGATGACGCTCTGATTGGTTTATTTCACGTTACGCCCAAATCACACCTATGAGTAATGTAGCTACTTCAGACCAACCCATTTTAGATTTGCGTTGGGTGCAAGAATAATTTATCCCGCCGGTATAATAGCAACAGCGCCCGGGATCCATCCACAAAGTTACTTGCACTTCGCGTTTGATACTTGCGTTTCAGATCATTAAAATAGGGACCTAAGCCTGAAATGAATGAAATCTGTGAAACAGATACCTGTGTGGATTCCTATCCGCAGTCGTAGCTGATCGTTGGGTCTGTGTCTGATTTTGAAGGTTTTAACCTGTTCCAGTAAAGCCAATGACATACCAGCTATCTCACGTGCATGTACCTTCCCATTCCGCACAGGCAGACCTGACACCACCATGTATGCATCACCAATTGTCTCCACCTAAAAATACAAGAACATGCACAAAGCCATCTGCAAAAAGTTTTTGCACATTTTTACGCCTTTAAAAAAGCTGAAGAAAGTTGAAATAATTAAAAAAATACTTTCTCTAGAGAGAGTGCACTATATACTCTATATAGTGCATTATAAAGGTATTCATCTGCATTAATACGATCAAGCACATTCCACATCGTATGTGTTTGAATGCATTGTGTTTTTGAAAGGTATAACCCCATGAATAGATAATAAAAAGAATGTAAACATTTTTATGAAAAGATATGACTGCACTGTGAATTAAAAGTCGCTCACCTTATATACATCAAAATTATCAATAATGGCATCGAAGCATGTGTAGAGATCATTCAGTAATGTCACCACCTAAAGAGAGGCACAGGACACTGTTAAGAGCAATACTGAGTTGTGAATGACATTAGCATGACAACATTATAAAATAATGATGGCTTTTGTATCAGATCATATAACTTAAAATTACAAAGAAATTAAAAGATAGTTCTAACCCAAATCCTACCCCTTAACCTAACCTTAATACCCATAACTTATCCCTAAAACCAGAGGGAAATGATAGGTGAATAAGAATGGTGTAGTAGACCCATAACTTATCCCTAAAACCAGAGGGAAATGATAGGTGAATAAGAATGGTGTAGTAGGACTAACCCTTGTTGTAAGACTAAACTTGACATTCCCTATCATCAGTCAACGTTACATCAGAACTGAACTGACAAATTGGGATCTCGCCTGAGAGCCCAATCATCTTCAAGTGTAAACTACTGTAAACGAGACAATGCACATTGGCGTGCGAGATTTGCATCACAAGCCCCACCCAGTGAAGCAGGTATATAAGGAAGCGTGTGTGCGATTGCACTTCAAGCTTTCGCTTCAGAGCCGAGCGGTTGTTGCTGTTCTGCTCTGCAATCATCAATGAGTGTGCTACGAGTTAGAAGAAGCTCTTTAGTCAAGTGTTGGTGTCAGCGTTGGTCGCTTCAAGAGCATTTCCTACTGCTTCCTGCTGTCTCCTCTGCTATGCCCCGATCTAGTCCCTCTGCCCAGCAGAGGGCTACTTTGAGGAACCCAGTGGGGGCTAACCTGCCGAGCCAAACTCCGCTCCTCTAGCACATCGCAAGCTGTAGAGCTTCCGGCTGAGACTGCTGGTCCTTCGCATGGGGGACCAAGTGTTTCATTTGGGGCTCCAGCGGAAGACCAGATGTCTATCGTTGCATCAGAGGGTGGGTTAGAGTCCTCCGGGGATTAAGATTATACTGCGTTGCCCCCTTCAAGAAGAGTAGCGTTGACCGAGTCTGACCCAGAGCTGACGGGCCACTGAGAGTGTCGGGCTCGAATGGAGGACTCCACCATGTCCTGAACGCGCAAGGCTGGATTATTGGTATCTCGGGATCGCCGACAGGGACCAATAGCGCCCCGCCCCAGTGCCTTTCTTCCCGGAAGTGGACGAAGAGTTTACCAGATCGTGGAAGGCAGCTTTTTCTGCCCAAAAAACGAGCTAGTGTCTCCTCCTCCCTCACTAACCTCGGTAGCCAAGGGGTACGTGGAGATCCCCCTGGTGGAGAGCTTCATATGAGACCGCTTCAGCACTGGGTTCACGGCTGGGCATGGCAGCGTGGCACTCACCGGGTGGCAATCACCCCGGCCTGTTGCCAAACCTTCAGCCCGTGGTCAGACCTTGCGTTTCTAGTGGCAGGAGTTTCTCTGGAGCAAGAGTCCAGGCATGCTGTTGTCTCAACAGATGCCGCCACCACTGGCTGGGGTGCAATGTGCAACAGGCATGCAGCATGGGGCTCCTGGATAGGACCCCGACTGCAGTGGCCCATCAACTGCCTTGAGTTGCTAGCAGTATACCTTGCGCTGCTCAGCTTCAAGTAGCTGCTACACGGCAAGCATGTACTGGTCCGATCGAACAACACTGCAGCCGTTGTGTACATCAACCTTTAGGGTGGTCTAAGCCAGGGGTTTTCAAACTGTGGGTCGCAGAGTGGGAAGAGGTGGGTCGCACAGTCACTTGGCTCCAACTAAATTTAAGTTTCAGTGAATGACACACACACAAACAGTCTAGGGTTGCTCCCTGCGGGCATAATGTGGTCTCCGTAGCATCCCTTACCATAGGTACGCTTTCCCAGTGTTATCCAATAGTCTCACTGAGTGGGTCAGAAAGAACAGCAGTGATTGACCTTCTCTGCGTGAAGCCAGTCCAATCTTCCACCCTTGTAGGTGTGGGATGATTAGGTAGCCTACGCGGGGTACTGGAAGGGGCAGCAATAGTGATGCTTTGTAGGGATCCCAATTCGTCAGTTCAGTTCTGACGTAACGTTGATACACTGTCTCGACTCCTCAGCGCAAAACTTGAAGTGTGATCGCACACACGCTTCCATTTATACCCGCTTTGGGATTACAATTTGTCAGTTCTGTTCTGACGTAACATCTCTGTTCCCTCCTTCAGGGAACAGGGGTTACATTAGTAACCTAGATGTTAACTGTAAACCTATCCCTCAAATCTAATTGGTAAATTATAATGCTGATTGGAATGGAATCACAATTTTAGAGTAGAATGTAGACAAGTAGTTTTTTTTTTAGTTTTTTTATTTAAAACAATTACAATAAATAATTGAATGTTTTCACGTTAACACCACTAACCCACTATATTTATATAATTTAAATCCGAAGTACTTTAAAGTGTTAATAATAATTATTATAAATATAGCTGCAAGCAGCAATTACCGGGGCCAAGCAGAATAAGACGACAAGACATGCCAACATGTCTGAAAGTGTCAGACCAACTGCAACAATGAGCAATTAAAGACTTTAAAGAGGATTTTATGCAAAATGCCTGAAAAATCATAGAAACAATAATTAAAAATATGATTTTATGGATTATCACTTTCGACCAATAGGTGGCGCAGTTACAAAACTGATGTGATGTGGTCAGAGTGAAGTGACAATGACACATACAAAGTTTGGTGTTAATATGTCAAGGCATTGCAGAGATAAAGCCTGAATAGTGCTATTAGCATCATGCCTCAAATTTGCTGCTGCGCTATACGAAAACGGTTTCGTCTATCGACACGAAATCCATAACTTTTAGTCGGCACGGTCTGGAGATGATACGATTTGATTTTGGTGAAAATCGGACAAACGGTCTAGGAGGAGTTCGAAAAAGTAGGTTTTGAATGAAAATCAAGATGGCGGACAGGAAGTTCGGCCAAAAAAGGAAAACTTGGTATCTATGTTCTCGGCTTGACCCAAGGAATCTATTAAGACCAGTGGCATTTCAATAGCCAGATTTATTCAAAAGTTATTAGCCTTTTTGGAAATTTTGTTATAACTTTTGACCACTAGGTGGCGCTGTTTCGAAATATTTTGAGTACCTTCAGGGGATGGTGCTGAAGGCACATTCTGAGTTTCGTAATATTACACCAATGCATTTGTTTAGTATAGCATTTTATTTCACAAAGCTGTATTGAAGTCAATGGGAATTTCATGTTTTGTTCTATTATAGCGCCACCAAGAGGCTCAGTCCCACAATTTTTGTCCTCAGAGTGAGCCCATACATATGTGTGTCAATTTTGGTGAAAATATCTCAATTCACTTCAGAGTTATAGACATTTATATGGAAAAACACGTAAAAAATGACTGACACATGACTTTGATTGAATTTTACTACCCCTTACTATCAATATTTTCGCATTTGAGTATTAGCGTTTAGTTAACAAGCTATGATTTCAAACTTCTGACGGTGGTTTCGTCTCGATCGGACAAACGGTTTCAAAGATATCGCCTAATGTTTTTTAAGTGCTAAATCACAACGCTACACAAACCGTAAGGCGAAACCTAGCATGTTTGGTATCGTTGGACTCAGCAACGATTCAGGAGTTGAATGAGATGAGTTTCGTGAAAATAATTCGATCACACCCAAAGTTATAAGCATTTGAAAAAAAAAATTCACTACTAGGTGGCGCTGTTTCGAAACTTCTCACGCTCCTTCAGGACATCGTGCTGATGACCCATACCAAGTTTCATAACAATTCGTTCATGCATTCTTAAAATACAGCATTTTAGCACAAAATTCAAAATGGCCGACAGTCAAAATGGCCGATATGGTAAAATTGGATATCAATCGAATCGGCATGTTACCCTGAATCTAACGAGACCAATTTTATGAATTTTGGACAAACTGTTCAGAAGTTATAAGCAAAAATAGCCATTTTTCATATCTCCGGACCAGTAGGTGGCGCTGCGCCGAAATGCAGCATGTTGCCTCAGGTCATGCTTGTGATGACATGCATAGATATCATATATAAAGGCTAGATGTCTCGTGCGCGCTGCTGGCCAATGGAGGTCGACGTCCGCACGTGGCGGCCATCTTGCGGCAGTGCGCTCGCTCACTCGTTTAATGGTGCAAATACTTTTAAATAACCATAACTTGCCCATTTTTCTACCGATTTTCAAACGGTTTGGTTTGTTATAAACGTCAGAGATGTAGTTATGACACTACATACATACACTGCATACATATGAAAAATTATAACATACATGTTCAAGCATTCGGAATTATAGCCACGTTAATAACGTTTGTAAGAAACCAAACCGTTTGTAAATCCGTCAATATTTCAGCGAGATATGAGGATTTGTGTGCATGCTGATCACTCACCTTAATGCACAGAGCACTGACACAAGATGGCCGAACGGTGATGCCGGAAGTGACTGCGCCATAAGACATCTAGCGTTTATATATGATATCTATGATGACATGTACCAAGTTTGGTCTGAATCCGATAAAGCCTTGCGGAGATACAGCCCTACGACTGTTTTCGCAAGCGCTACGTAAAATTTGTTCGTGCGTTTATTGAAAACGGTTTGACGAATCAATTTGAATTCCATAACTTTTTGTCAGCACTGCCTGAAGATGATCTGGTTCAATTTTCGTGCAAATCGGACAAACCGTCTAGGACGAGTTTGAAAAAGTAGCTTTTTCGAAAGATTCAAAATGGCGGCCATATTTTTATGACGGAAAATGAAGTTATATGGTGCAATCGAATCGGCATGAGCTCAGGAATCAGAGGAAAAAAGAATTTTGATTGGCCTTACGGTTCAAAAGTTATTAGCAAAATAAAAGTGAAACTTTGGACAGGTGGTGGCGCTAGAGGGAATGACTTAGAAACACCAAAATTGGTGTATTTAATGTTGGGACTGTCCTCTATCAGAATGTCAAACCAAAACAACTTTCCCGCAATCGGTTCTATGGGCTGCCATAGACTCCCATGGCGGAAGAATAATAATAAGAAATGGAACAGATACAATAGGTGCCTCCGCACCTTCGGTGCTTGGCCCCTAATAATAATGTAATAATAGAGGTACTCTCCTTTTAATCAGCCAAGATACTCTGTTCAGATACTTCAAGATACTTTCTCTGTTAAGTTCATTCTCTCAAGAATTCATTTGTTTGACTATTCAGATGAGACTTCCTCCGATTCCAAAGTTTTTTTTCCAGCACCTTTTTAGGTGTGAAGAGAACCTGGCAGAAATAGTTCTGCATCTGTGCTCCCAAAACTCAGTTCAAACAGAATCTATAATAAAAGTCTATTGTGTCTGCAGCTCTGCCATGTCTCATAGAAGCTGAGTGAGAAATGACTGCTGTGATGCGTTTCTGCTTGAACTCCCTATGGTTCCCTCAAATTAAAATACTTTCTGCCCCCCACACCAATCCTCTCCCCCCGTCCCATCCCTTTGGATGTACGCCCAGAAAAAGAGGCCTTACAGAGTGATATATTTGCATACATAGAACAAAAAAGATGATGAATTAAACATGGAGGCCAACTTCATTATGAGGTTGTTATGCTATAACCTTAATCACTGAAACACTGCTGGATTTTATCATTGCATCTTTGAACAGCTGTTGAACAGCGTGATCCAAACATCATGACGGTTAATTTTTGTTGTCTGCATTTGGTCTAATTTCAGAGTAACTTTCCAAACTCAGTTGGTCTATTAGTTCAGATTAGAAGTAAAACAAAATGCAACAATGGCCTCAAATGTCTCATAATTTAAAGGAGTATGCAACTTTTTCCACTTATGAGTACCCCTAAAGAAATTAATAACTTAAATAAAAATATATTAAAAATCATGTTTTATTTATAATGATATTCTACATAGTGAATTGAGTTTGCATAGCTATAATCATTTGCATGTTTATGTAGATAATGATTCAGAACTTAATCTCACTGATTCCAGAAACCATGTTTTAGGCTAAATAATATCTGGATTTATTACATGGGTTGTGAAAGTCTTTGCATTTGCTAATCTTATTTGCTAAATCCTCTTCTTTGCAAAACTTTATGGAATGCCTGGCATAAAATGTATTAATACACAATCATTAAAGGAGAATACTTGAACATCTTGGGGCAAAACTTTGCAACCTCTCGTCAAAAAGTGATTAACGTGATCATCGTATTTTGATCATCAAAATACATGGGAATGTGAAGGAAGGAATGCCTTTTCTGTAACTCAGACCGAAAAATGCGGCAGTCTAAATCTCTGTTTGACAATATGAAGGTCAGATATGTTGCTTGCAATAGCATTGATGCATAGTGCTTGCATAATCATAAAATATTGCAGGATAGTTGCATACTAAATATAGTTATGTTAAGTCCAATCACAGATAAACAGATTAGACAAAATATGAAATATGTGCATTTATCATTCATTTTGTTTTTACAGAGTAAACATTCCCAGTGAAATAAGCCAGATCACAGTAGTCTAATGCATCTTACACTACCTAGCACTCAGAACCAACCTAACCCTTGACTGTTTTTTAAATACTATATAAGATTATGTATAATATAATCTTAGTGGATTTTATTTGTCTTGATCCACAATAAGATTTTTTCACTTCTTGTAAGCACTGATTTTAGAATAATGTTTTTTCATTCTGAAATCATGCTGGAGAACATGATCATCAGGTTTTACATGAAGTTTGAAATAAAAGGAAGGCGTACTAAATACTCAGAAATTCTATGTTATTCTTCTGTCCTCAATATTGTTATGTTAATATAATTTGCACACAAAGCTTTTTGACCATCGGTCTCAGATTTGTTGTCCCCACTGTTTATTAAATAATATTATATTTATTAGAATAGTCCCAGAATTTTGTATCTAAAAATTCTTGTGCAGACCTGTAAAGGTGTACTCTCAGCAGACATTGATGTAAAGCCCACTATGTCGCTGAAATAGATCGTGACACTGTCAAAGGCTTCTGCTTGTACGGTCTCCCCTCGCTTGAGCTGCTCCGCCACTGAACTGTGGGCAGAATTAGGTTACGATCAAGTGAACCATGAAATTATTTTCCATACACAAGTCCAACTACAATAGCAGACATGCAGTAGCAAACAATCAGTTAGTTTAACAATACACAGATGAAAGCAGAACATAATTTAATTTAATAAATCCTTATCTAGAAACAAAACAAAGGTATAAACAAATCAGAAATTATTCACAGCATGTTGAAAAATGGGAGCTTTGTCCAGCTGGGACTCTCAGATTTTCTGTTAATAAGACCCAAACAACACGTTTCTTACTGTGGAAGGATTTGGTAAAGAAGATTTTCGGCTTTCCGTTTCTCTTCGAGGTAGGCCTGGGTTCGCTCTTCTACCAAGTTCTCCAGGTTATTGGCATACTGTTCCATTCTGGACAGTAGGTTACTGAGAATACTGGTGCTGCCTTCCCTGCCAAAAACAACAACAACAAAAAAAACAGACACTTGGTTCCACATCTGATGTGTAATTATAGCAGATATAGATGATTATAATTACAGCAGACAGATTACAGCAGAATATTACAATTATGTGAGATCACTGGCAAGTAACCCATGAATTATTCAACGAGATGAATTGGAGATATTGTAGCATATGACTTCTGAAACAAGCATTAGAATAGTGCAGAAAACAGGAATATGTACTATTATGCAGTGTACATCAGAAGGAGCAGGGCATAGTTGCATCTTATGAGGCGTAAAACGCAGTTATGATGAAGTGTGGTAATCATGTACTGTTGGTGTGTGGTTTGCTGAATCACATTATTTTGGGGTCAGATCTCACTTCTACGTGCAGCATACAAAAAAAATATGTAACACTTTACAATAAGGTTCATTAGTTAACATTAGTTAATTACCTTAGTTAACATGAACTAAGAATGAACAATACTTTTTTTATAATTTTTAAAGAATTTATTATAATTTTAACACTTACTAATACAAATATTTTTTAACATTAGTTAATGTACTGTGAACTAATATGAACAAACAATGAACATCTGTATTTTTAACATTAACTAACATTACCAAAGATGAACTAATATAGTAACAAATGCTCAGTGTTAGTTCATTCATGTTAGTTAATACATTAACTAATGTTAACAAATGAACCTTATAGTAAAGTGTTACCAAAAAATCTAATTATTATTATTTTTACAAAATGTACAACAATAATCTCATACAACAATAAAAAGTTGATTTTATTGCTTTAAATGAAAGAAATAGAATATTAATACAGTCTTAATATTACAGTCATATTATAGCTGCAGTGCAAAAAATTCAAGCAATGTAACTGTATTGCACTTTAGCAATTTACAATTATTCTAGAACATTTATAGATCTACAGAGAATTTCAAGTACTACTGTAGTTACTACACTTTTGGGAAACGGCCTGTAATTCTAGGATGACTCATGCAATTGTTTATACAATCTACTTAGGCTTATGACGCTTTTCGGAAAAACACGGCCCTTGTCTATACCTAGATATCTGATTTATTTAAACTTCCTTAAATGTCAACAAGATACATTTATGTAATGAAGACCAGGTTGTAGGCTAAGCCTTTTTCGTGAAACATATTAGGCATTTTAGTGGAGGTTTGTCAATGTCTGTCAACTATGACTTAAGTGCCCCTTTGGGGAATTAACAAGGAAGCTTTCACTCACATCAGGTTGTTTATCAATGAGCTGTCAGCTGTAGGACAAATGCTGCATTCTGTTCAAAGATACAATGCTGCTTCTACTTCATGCAGTAAAACACAATCTGTGTGGTTTGTTATATAAAAAATTGTTTTATTTGAGATGATATTGATTGCATTTTAATGTAATTCCTATATATTTCTTTTGTGTGTTTAATTGTGTGAATGAGAATTGGTCAACAGGTCAAAACAATGCAGCAATGAATCATTTCAGAAAAAGAGTGAGCATCATTTGTGTAACTGGTCTGTTGTAATGAAGGTGAGGATTTATTTTGAAAGTATTGATGCACAGATTCCTCAGATTAAAAAAACAGTTGATGACCAGCAGCAATTATTTCCCGTCAAACATGTCGTACTACAAACAGCTTGACTGTCCACATCATGAACTTATATAATAAAGAATGAAGAAATAGACAATGTGGATAGAAATACAGTTAATATATTGGAATCATCTAATTGAGTCTATTTTGAAAAATTATGCATTTACATATTGCCCTACATTAAACAATTTGGTAACACTTTACAATAAGGTTCATTAGTTAACATTAGTTAACTACCTTAGTTAACATGAATTAAGAATAAACAATACTTCTTCAGCATTTATTAATCTTATTTAATATTAATTTCAACATTTACTAACATGTAATTAAAATCAAAGGTTGTATTTGTTAACATTAGTTAATGTACTGTGAACTAACATGAACAAACAATGAATAGCTGTATTTTTATTAATTAAATCAAATCAAATCAAATCAAGTATATTTGTATAGCGCTTTTCACAATACAGATTGTATCAAAGCAGCTTCACAGTATTAAAATAAAATAATACAACAAAGTTTGTTTCTAGTGGAATTTATTGATTGATAGAATAAAATTAAATATCCCCAAAATATCCCCAACTGAGCAAGCCAAAGGCAACAGTGGCAAGGAACCGAAAAAACTCCATCAAGTGACCTAATGGTGTCCTAAAACTCCATCAGGTGACCTAATGGAGAAAAAAAAAAACCTTGGGAGAACCCAGGCTCAGTCGGGGGCCAGTTCTCCTCTGGCATTTATGAACTAGAGGCCGGATTGTAGTTTGAAACTGTGAGATTAACAATATTATATGAATGCCTGGCTGAAAAGATGCGTCTTTAATCTAGTTTTAAACTGGGAGAGTGAGTCCGAGCAACGAACAGTATCAGGAAGGCTATTCCAGAGTTTTGGAGCCAAATGTGAAAATGCTCTCCCTCCTTTGGTTGATCTGGATATCCTAGGTATGACCAAAAGCCTCGAATTTATTGATCTTAAAGAGCGCGATGGATTATAGGGTGATAGAAGATCCGCTAAATAGACTGGAGCTAAGCCGTTTAGGGCTTTATAAGTCAGTAGCAATACCTTGTAATTAATACGGAACTTTATAGGTAGCCAATGTAGTGATGATAAAATCGGTGCTATATGATCATATTTTCTTGATCTAGTAAGAACTCTAGCAGCGGCATTTTGGACTAACTGTAGCTTGTTTATTGAGGATGCAGGACAACCGGCTAATAAAGCATTACAGTAATCTAGTCTCGAGGTCATGAATGCATGAACTAACTTTTCTGCATCAGAAACTGATAGCATATTACGTAGCTTAGCAATGTTTCTAAGGTGGAAAAAGGCTGTTTTTGTAACATATGAAATATGATTTTCAAAAGACAGGTTACAATCGAGTATAACACCCAGGTCTTTTACTGTAGAGGATAAAGTAACAGGACATCCTACGATGTCAAAGTTGTATTGTGAGAGGTTCTGTGGGCGGTTTTTTGAACCGATAAGTATTACCTCTGTCTTGTCTGGATTTAATAAAAGAAAATTACGCGTCATCCAATCTTTTATATCTTTAACACACTCTGTCAATTTGGATAATTTAGCGTTTTCATCCGGCCTTGATGAAATATATATTTGAGTGTCATCAGCATAACAATGGAAACTAATTCCATGTTTCCTTATAATATTTCCAAGTGGTATCATATATATTGAGAATAACAGAGGGCCCAACACAGATCCCTGCGGCACTCCATTAACATTAAGATTAATAAATACTGTAACAAATGTATTGCTCATTGTTAGTTCATGTTAGTTAATACATTTAACTAATGTTATCTAATGAACCTCATTGTAAAGTGTTACCAACAATTTTAAGTAGACTGACATTGGTCAACTATCCATATTTGGTAAGGCATATTTGCAAATATAACAAATGTAAGTGATGTGTAGCAGGGTGCAGTGCTTACTTGTTAAATTTTGCAATGAAGATCTTGATGTGGCTGAAGTCAGCCCGTTCTGCAGGGTCTTCAGCCCAACAGCCTTCCATTAAGATGGTCAGCTCCTCACAGTGCAGGCTGTTATCTGTGGTAGGCCTGAAGTACGGCTTCTGGCCATTCCGCACCTTTTGGATTATCTCTGTAACAAAAAAACAAAACAAAAATGCTTGTCAGTGGTGTACAACAAATTAGTTTTAATGTACTTGATCTTTGAGGATGTTACCTTTGGGACTGAGATCCATGCCTTCAACATAAAATGGGCCGTTCCTTAGCGCTATCTCCTGTAGTATGATCCCAAAACTGTACACATCTCCTTTCTGGGTTCCTTGGGGTGGATGCCTATCATATATTAGCAACTCTGGAGCCGTCCATAGCTTTTCTGAAAAATCAGTTCGGTAAGCAGTCACAAAATCCTTTATCAGCACTGGACAACAGTCAATTGATGTTTCATGCGTCAAAACAGAAAATCTTAACAGATTCTTACTTGCATACAGTGCATGTGGCGAGTCTTCATTTTCACAAGAAGAACGGAAGCTTGCCAGACCATAATCTGTGATTTTCAAAACGAAGCGGCTATCCACCACACAATTAGATGATTTCAGATTGCCATGGGAGCCAATGTAACTGTTGTGCAGATAATTCATTCCCTGGCAGCATAAGCATTGAACAGAACATTATGTCTTTGCCCACAGTTTATAGGGCAAATAGAGCAGAATACACATGAACCACTGAAAAACATTCTGTAGCGTATAATGGTTTCATGAGAAAGCTGGACATGTAAAACAATGAACATTAATCGTGTGTATTCCATTTTGTAATTCTCAACAATACTTCCTTGTACGCTCAAAGCATTAAGAAAATTACTGGGTTGATAGAAGCCAAAGAACATATTTCATAATTACCTTTGTAAGACAGAATACAGAAATTACGATAAAATGTTATTGTATTTTCCATTAAACAGCAACTGTATTTAATACTCAGGATCAGGATTAACTCAAGGTTAATTGGCCCACTAAATTCTTTCTGACAGACAAGTGCTCTTTTAAAAACAAACAATGTTTTTAAAGCAATTTTCTGTCTTAAAAGCAAAAATATGTTTTGTGCATTTAAGCGACAGTTTGCTTTGTTGTAATTGCAGGCCAATTTTCCAGCAAAAGTCAAATGCTTTTATGTGGCTGGGCTCTCAAGTACCTTTGACAATAAACAGAAGATTGGTTTACATTAATAGAGTTTACATTATTTTCATACATGTTTTCCAGAAACAATGTCATGCTATCTTTGACACCAGTCCTTTTTATTTTACTAATGGGGCTCCTCTCAGAAAAGCAAATAATCAAACCAACACAGTTTTATGAATCTGTTTCCTGTCTGGCCTTTTCAACAATAAATTATACATTTTGATAGGTACACCGTATTAACTGGGTTTCAAAAGCCATAACAACATGGCAAGTATTAAAGTATTCTATGTTGTTTTTAAATTATGATGTTTTTAATACCAGAATTAAAGAGACATCATCTTTGAATAAATAAACTACTAAACTAAACTAGAATCAAATATATTAAAAAATATGTGTGATAAAATAAGGTTCATATATGTTCTGTATTTATTTTCCATTTTCCCACAAACCTTCACAATGTCATTGATCAGTGAGTATCGGAACATCCAGTCCAGGTTGATGCTCTCGTTTTCAAGGATGTCCTGTGAAAGAACAAACTGGACTTTAACACTTCAAAACATCTAGATGCACAGGCATTGATTTTGTACAAGCAAATTATAGGCCTACGATTCAAATGCACAAATATGATCATTAACATAAACAAACAAGGTCATTAACATGGAAATGAAGGAATAGTAATGACATTGTAATAGAGACTCAGTTACTACTGTATAGTTGCCAACTACTTCTCTGAAATGGGTAGAATAAAGTGCATTATAACATTAGAGTAACCTTTCAAAAACCATTCACACTGCCTGTGAACACAGAATAATATGAATAAATGGTTAACAATAATGTTATTAGTTAACAGTTTACCTGTAGACTGCCTCTGGGGCAATACTCTGTCACAATGCAGATATTTGGTGGATCGATACAAGCGCCAATAAACCTCGTCAAATGGTTGAACTGCACATCTCTCATCTATATATATCAACAAAGTTTTGAATTAACATTTTGAATTATAACCTTTATGATGCTGACAATTAGTACTCCACTTATTCTGAAAATCTCAAAGACCACGGCCAATAAAAAATAATAAAATAACAAAATAATAATATAAAATAATATAAAATAAAAAAGAATTAAAGTTTCTCTAAAGTTTCTCAAACTGTTTTTTTCCTCAGACCATGTCTATGACAGCTTGGCAAATAATTTACCGTAAGTCATTGAGCTATAGTGAGTGGCAAAATCTGTATGAGGCCATATACACTTTACTTAGCATAAGCTCTGGGCTACATAACAGTGAGGGCAAATATCAGTGGGAACAAAGGTTTCCCCCACATTTGTTTGGTCTTTCATTTGACTCTGACCCCTAGGGCCACTGTCTGCAGGACTGGTGTTTCAGACTGCTGTCTTACTCTGTGTGCAAAAAGCCATGCAGCCTCTCATGTTTCCTATCAAAGCTGAGCAGGTTAGAATTGGCCACAAGTCAGCTAGTCTTATCAGCTTTCCTTCGGGATACGGACATCAAAATAAACTTAGGCTTTAAATAAGACTGTTATGGGAAGCTTGGACTCGCATCATGTTTTTCAGGCTCAGCCTAAATCATGGTGGTCTCAGATGATAGACAGATTTGGGATATGACCGGAATAGCATACTACAATATCCTTCTTACTGTCTTATGTACATTGTGCAAAACGTGTGAATTATGCACAAAATACAGATGACCTACGACATTTGCCAAAATAATGCAGTGTATAACAGAGCACTATTACAGAGAACTGAGTACAAAGTACTGTATTGCAATATGCAATGCACTCGATGTTCCAATGAACTTTCATTTCCGGTGTGACAAAAGAAATTTAAAGGGTTAGTTCACCCAAAAATGAAAATCCTGTCATTAATTACTCACCCTCCTGTCGTTCCAAACGTTCATCTTCGGAACACAAATTAAGATCTTTTTAATGAAATCTGAGAGCTTTCTGTCCCTCCATTGATAGCCACTTTCAAGCTCTAGAAAAGTAGTAAAGACATCATTGAAGTAATCCATGTGACTCTGTGGTTTGACCTCAATTTTATGAAGCGACGCGGAAAAACCGCAACAAAACATATAAACGTCTACTCTCACGTCAACACAACATGGATCCATCGTGGTGCTCTGGTTACGCACGTTGGAGATGAATATTTTGTATATAAAGTGGTAAATTGTGTTTTTTTGCGCAAACAAAGCACTCGCAACGCTTCATAAGTTCAATGTTAAACCATTAGTGTCGCATGGATTACTTCAATGATGTCTTTACTACCTTTCTGGGGTTTGAAAGTGGTAGTTGCTTAGGGTGTCAATGGAGGGACAGAAAGGTCTCAGATTTAATTAAAAAGATCTTCATTTGTGTTCCAACGTTTGGAACGACATTAGGGTGAGTAATTAACAATTTCAACCATGATTAGGTTCATGATGGTTCGGCTTTGTGGTTCATCAGAAAATCTAAATTGTCTAATTGGTCTAAATTAGACAATTACATTTTTTTTTTTTTTTTTTTTACTTCTATTAATATAAATACATTTTTAAATCCTACTCCGACTGGATATTCATCTTGGAGGGGTGTTTACATTAAGCTTGTTCTTGCATTCAAAAACAGAACAGTTCTTAAGGCCCATTCACACCAAGGATGATAACTATAAAGATAGATAACAATAAAGATATAGTTCTAAATATCGTTCTCAATATAAAAGAATAGCAGAGTTCACACCGCAGCTATAACAATAACGGCACAGAGAAACGATATCGTTGGAATCACTTTCAGAACGTTTTTATCCAATGAATTATAAAAACAATAACAGCCAATCAGAATCCATCCTGCTGTAACCAGCTTGAGCATATAAAATGACAAATAAGCATGCACTTAGAATAAACAGCATGATATCGTCCAGTAGTGTGGACGCTAATATAGTTATCTTTATAGTTATCTTCATGGTTATCGTTCTTGGTGTGAACAGGTCTTTAAGATGAGTTTTAAAAGTTGCACAATTTTTAACTTGACATTTGGCATCTTAAAACGCTTGAAAGTGAAAACATGAAGTGATGGCCAAAGACATCTAATGTGTATTAGTGTTTAAAGGGGATAATTATTTTAAAAAAATTAACATGCAAACTGCTAAAGCTGTGAAAATGGCTAAATTATTTAAAATATATATATACAAATAAATATCACCCTAATGTCGCCTTCTTCCACTTCATTTCTTTAAAATCTATTTCATGACAATGTTCTATGTCTGAAGTCAGCATTTCCTTTCCAAAACACCTTGTAAAAATCCAGCCACACCGCCTTCCCCCCGACCTCAGTGTCTACAGCCTCATATTGGCTTCCCAGCCCCCCACCAAAGAATGCAAGTTTATCTGTGTTTATATGTGTAGCAAAGGGCAGGGGGTGTTATCTGTGTTTATATGTGTAGCAAAGGGCAGGGGGTGTTTTAACCACCTTGGGCACCAAGGCTGTCCAGTGGGGTCATAAACGATGGTCTAAACACTCACACATAACATGCATACCTTGTCTTCTCTTCCCAGATATAGACACGGATGGATGCAAACACAAATTTAACAAAAATACAAGAAAAAACACTCTCTTGTGATTAAATGCATTCTCTTACATGCTTTAGTTCAAACAGCACTTGTCTGGTGAGGTCAATCCTCTTCTTGTTCACATGTTTGATAGCCACCAGGTTTCCCTGTTGTGAAATGAAACAAGTGTTAAAAGGATCAGATCTATTGAGCCGCCACTGAATGGCAGACTGGAGCTGTCATGGTGGGAAATTGATTTCATTTTTATCTTCCTCAAGTCACTGAGCTGGATAAATTAACATCTCAGAAAATTGTATTGATCAGATGTGCTTTTTCATAGCTCATGAGTCAAAATTAAGTTTTATTAAAGTAATTTAAGTAATTACATAATTGATTTATTTCTGCATTTTAGTAGAATCATCTGAGTCAAAGAAACTGAGAACTCTATTACTCTAACTCTCCTGAGATATGAAAGAACATTCACATTGTCCTGGCCACGGTGACAGCAGAAATATTCAGCTGGCTCAGTGGACATTTGATGCCTTAGTGTCCTTTTCAGCTTACACTGTGGGACAGAGAGGTGACAGTGACTTCTTTGGTTATTCAAATTACATGCATTACATTTTCTTGTAATTAAAGCTTTCAGAGAAGTCCTCTAAGAGTTCTTGGTGGGTGACCCAAATATATTTTTCTATGCTTTAGATATGGGCTGTGTCCAAAAACTAGTGGGCTGCCTACCTAGACCTAAATATATTTGGGTTTAAGGCATCACAGACACACTCCAAACAAGCAGACAATAAAAATATGCTACCTTATGACCTTACTTAATCTCTGTACAAAAATTAAAACATGGGTAAAACAAAAAACATCACAAAGTCAAATTTAAATATAAGCACCTTCAAACGAAAGCAAGAGCACCCTCAGTTGATACTGTAATATTATATTGGCAAAACAGATTTGGCAAACGCTCCAGTGCATTTTTGTGTTTGTCTTGTTTTTACATGTCTTGTTACAAGTCATGTTTGTTGATCTCTTGAACGCAATGGCCAATCAGAGGAGTTTAATTTAGTCAGAATACACTCACTGCTCAAAACGCAGGAGTTTTTGCCCACTGCTGAGCTCTGCACACTTGCGAATCCTCCCATTAACAAACAAAGTGTAGACACGATTTAAGTAAGAGATTCATTGTGCCGTGTAGACAACTTTATTGATTATAACAGAACTTTGTGAGATTACGATGAACTGAGTGACATCTTTTTAGTGATTATAAAGGTAGCAGCTATATAATCCACTTAATTAAAGTTTTGTTTTTCATGCTGCTAAGGGGACCGACGGCTAGTTACATGCTTCAAAATGTATCATATGAAATGCAGGATTCACTCTCGAAATTATAATTGACATTGTGATAACTATAGCACGGAACAAAAACATGCATGTCAAAATAGATATGTGCAATGTAAATGCAGACTAATAGAGTAAAAGAAAAATAGTTGTATCAATATGTTTTTGATATTCCATTGTAATTATTTGTAAAATAATCTTAAATGTCTCACTGTACATTGCTCTTCTTGTTATGGTGGAGCTGTTGCTTACGCATTATAATATCATGCCCGAACAACAGTTTAGAGAGAATCTTGCTGAGCAAGTTACTTAAAGGCGACATTTATAGCTAGCTACAGAAATAATAGGTCATCCGTTTAATAGCTTGAAACTCTATCACACTCTTGAGTAGTAATTTTTGCTATAGCTTTAGCAATGCAAGACTGTACATTAAAGTGCTCCAATTATGCTATTTTAAATGTTCCTAATTTTGTTTTGTGAGACAATTTGTCTCACATACCCAAACCTTCAGACTCAAGACAGAAGGTCTGGACCCCATAGCAGCTTTCATTGGCCAAGGACTGGCAAGAAGCCGTCTGACTGACATGTAAAGCAACCAATCACAGTTAGTTTTGTTTAGCGTCATGTTTAGGGGAGTGAGAATGTAATGTCGATGTCCTAACAATAACAGACTGGCATGGTAAACTCTTGGACCTATTTTAAAGAGTCTATGCCACATACTTGACATACTTTTGAAAATCCAGCATTTAGTTTATCCTGATAAGCACTCAGTAGCTATGTTTCCATTCGCAACTTTGCAAAATTGGAATATCGCATAAAACATTTGCGAATAAATCACTGTTTTCTTCCATGAGGGGGTTTGGCGTCACCACGGGTTTGTTTCCACCATTAAAGAAGATGACACACATATCCCAGAAATCCTGTAGGATTCAACCAATCAGACGAAGACTTCAAAACTCCTGAAGTGTTTCCAATTTTGTGTGCCATATGCACTAGACATCAGCCATCGGTTCGTGGGCGTGACGTCCGAGGCTGAGACTACCTACAATAGGTTTACATGCATCCAAGGTCAAAAAACACTTGCATACTGCAAAATCTTTTCCCTCCAGCTTACATTTCCCTCCAACTTACATATCGGCATTTTTTAGATTTGTGATCCAATTATCACATAAATGGTGTAGCACAGATAGCATTGTGGATCGACATAAGGAGCTGCAAAGCTGCATTAAAGTGTGATCTTAAAGCAACACATTGAGCTGGTAGTGCACCCACTCTCCATTTCTCCAGTGAATACACATGTGTGTGGGTGTGCAGCAGAGGGAGGATGACAGAAGAACTCATCCCCACCTTAAAATAGCCTGTTTTTGCAAATAGCTGATATTTTCCATGAGCTGTTATCAAGGAGCCATAGCTGGAACCTCTCTGGAAAGGAAACACAGAGAAAATACAACACTAACAACTATTCAAGACAAAGCAGTTTCATTATGCACGTTAGAAAAGAAAAAAATGCATATCGAGGAGGGGGGGGATTTTGGACCCCACTATATTGTTAGCTGACTAAAAGATATCTGATTTTTTCATCCAGAATGTCCAAAATCCTTGTCCTTGTGAGGACATTTGTTTGGTTTGGAAAACTTAGAAATCATATAGAATGAGGGTAAGGTTAAGGGGTAGGGGTAGGTTTAGAAAATATCCTAGAATATCATTATGTCTATGGAATGTCCCCATCATGATACAGGATATGGTTTGATTAGAATACCAGATGGCCAGACAGGAGCTTGTTTGAACAATTGTTAGGGTTAGTCTGTTAGTCTGTATTGTTATGAGTCTGCTACTATAAAACTGAGCCACCTTCAACAAAGGAGACAACTAGACATTAGTCAATAATGTATAAACTATAATTTCTGTGTTATTTTCTTCCTTTTTTCCCCTATTTTCATTATCTATATAACTTTAGTGAAATCTGACAGGGTGGGTCTTGTACCCATTTTTAACTATTTTAGCTATTGAACAGACCCAGATTTGTAAATAGGAGCAAACCTCTGAGCTTATAATGAATTTGTATTTTCTCTAAATTAAAGAGAAAGAGAATTCAGTTTAACAAAATCAAGCTACCTTCTGTGACCAGCTAACTGACTAAGCCATCATTGTAATTCCCAAGAAATGCAGTTTTAAATGGACATTGAAAAACAGTGCCAGGAATTACAGCCAAGTCCAAAAAGGCATTTTTATGAGATAAATTAAAACCATATGGACTGAAACAGGAGGAAACCTCTTTTATTCAACTTCTTTTTTTTTTAAACAAAAACAGAAACACAAAGACATTTCATCTTTAAAATATAGATTTGATCCTTGCACTTTTAAAAATGCATTTTAGATCTGGCTTAGAGGTGGCCAACTGGAAAACACATCAGTTGGTAACACTTTATAATAACGTTCAGTTGCAAGTCATTTTTAAGTGGTTAGTTAATGATGAACTAATCATTTACAAAATATTCATAAATGTGTAGCAAGTGATATACTAACATTTTATGTATGTTTTGTAAATTCCGTTACAAGTCATTTACAAGTGATTAGTAAATGATTAACTAATTATTTACGAAACATGACTATGCGTTCATAAATTATTAATAAGTGATATGTTCATTATTGTATGTATGTTTTGTAGATTCAGTTGTAAGTCATTTACAATTGATTAGTTAATGATTAACTAATCATTTACAAAACATGAATATGCGGTTCATAAATGTTTAATAAATTATGTTTTTTCTTTTTTTTGTATGTATGTATGTAGCAATTAAAGGGCGCAGAAAGTGTTGTAAATGCCTTGTATACACGTACAGATCATTTGTAACAGGTAAGTAACAGTGTTCAATACAATGATGTGTAAACGCATGAATAAATAATTTACAACACTTTCTGCACCCCCTAATCTAAAGTGTAAACTATTCATCACTTGTAAATGTGTTACACATCATTCGTAGATTGCCACTTCAAGAATCAATAAGGCATAAGATCAACGAATCGTATCTACGAATGATGTGTAACACATTTACAAGTGATGAAAAGTTTAAATTTTAGATTAGGGGATGCAGAAAGTGTTGTAAATGATTTATTCATGCGTTTACACATCATCTATAACAGGTGTTGAACACTGTAATGTGTGCTGCAGTGTAAGTGCTGACTGGTGAGGGTATAGACCGCTGTCTTCTCTGAAACACATGGAGTCTTTAACCACTGTGCACCTGATGTGAGCAAAACATACAAAAAAATGTAACATAATTTATTAAACATTTATGAAACGCATAGTCATGTTTTGTAAATGATTAGTTAATCATTAACTAATCAAATGTAAATGACTTATAACTGAATCTACAAAACATACATAAAATAATGAACATATTACTTATTAATCATTTATGAATGCATAGTCATGTTTCGTAAATTATTAGTTAATCATTTACTAATCACTTGTAAATGACTTGTAACGGAATTTACAAAACATACATAAAATGTTAGTATATCACTTGCTAATCATTTATGAATGTTTTGTAAATGATTAGTTCATAATTAACTAACCACTTATAAATGACTTACAACTGAACGTTATTATAAAGTGTTACCCATCAGTTTAATGCAGCTTTATCCAAGAAATGAAAATACCAGCGAGTGCTTGTAGCCTACCTGTGAAAGAGTGAGACGGCTGCCTGCGCGTTTGTTATATTTGTTGGGATTTTCAAACTTTAGTTCCTCCCACCGTATCCGCCAAAGCATCCCAGCTAACTCCTTCTCCAACTTCAGTTTCCTAGAATAGAGCAGATCGCATTTAAGAAGTGCAACAACAACAAAAAATCGTGTTTCGGCAATAGTAAATGCTGAACTAGATTTTTACATTTTCCAGTGTGTTGTTATGTGGGTGCAAAGGTCTTTTTGGTGTTATTATGTGGTGCTATGGTTGAGGTTGCTAGAGTTTTCTTGATGGTTGTTTATTGTCGCATCCAAACAATCCCACTCTCAGGTCTCTAAATATGGTCTTTAGATGTGGTTCAAGTCATTCCTTTAATATCTATGGGATTTTTTGTGTTTTATTGTAAACTGCTGGATTTTAGGTATTCTTGTCTGTATATCATAAACAGTGCAGGACGACTGATTGGCCAATGTTTAATACTTTGGGTTAAGGGTTTTGAAAAAGTATAGCAAGTCATAGGCTATGTGCCTTTGTAAGCACCACAAAAATGTTTTGGAAATACCATTTCATTTTGCACAATTTGTCTAAATAACCCTTAAGGCGGGAATACACTGCGATTTCTGTACGATTTCAGCAAGGTTATAACAGTAGATTGCATGCGATGTAAAGCCAAAGCTCAAAATTTATGTGCTCACACTATACGGTCCGATCGTCAAGCGTGGCTTGACTGCTTACACTATATGTGTGAAATATAAGCGATAAACCCCATGCCGGGTTGCATCAATAGTCCATGATATTGTGTATCCAGAGATTTTGTCAAAAGCTTCAGCTATCAATACCAAGAGGATTTAGTATTTCCCAATTTATGTATTAAATTCTCTGTGATCGATTGCTCCTGTCTGCCTTCCTGCTGATTGATTGCTCCTGTCTGCATGCTCCGTATAGCTTTCTGTTTTGAATCTCTATTTACTATCATACCTTTTTGCTTATATTGCTAAATATAACTTACTCATCAACATACAGTGAGGAAAATAAGTATTTGAACACCCTGCTATTTTGCAAGTTCTCCCACTTGGAAATCATGGAGGGGTCTGAAATTGTCATCGTAGGTGCATGTCCACTGTGAGAGACATAATCTAAAAAAAAAAATCCAGAAATCACAATATATGATTTTTTAACTATTTATTTGTATGATACAGCTGCAAATAAGTATTTGAACACCTGTCTATCAGCTAGAATTCTGACCCTAAAAGACCTGTTAGTCTGCCTTTAAAATGTCCACCTCCACTCCATTTATTATCCTAAATTAGATGCACCTGTTTGAGGTCGTTAGCTGCATAAAGACACCTGTCCACCCCATACAATCAGTAAGAATCCAACTACTAACATGGCCAAGACCAAAGAGCTGTCCAAAGACACTAGAGACAAAATTGTACACCTCCACAAGGCTGGAAAGGGCTACGGGGAAATTGCCAAGCAGCTTGGTGAAAAAAGGTCCACTGTTGGAGCAATCATTAGAAAATGGAAGAAGCTAAACATGACTGTCAATCTCCCTCGGACTGGGGCTCCATGCAAGATCTCACCTCGTGGGGTCTCAATGATCCTAAGAAAGGTGAGAAATCAGCCCAGAACTACACGGGAGGAGCTGGTCAATGACCTGAAAAGAGCTGGGACCACCGTTTCCAAGGTTACTGTTGGTAATACACTAAGACGTCATGGTTTGAAATCATGCATGGCACGGAAGGTTCCCCTGCTTAAACCAGCACATGTCAAGGCCTGTCTTAAGTTTGCCAATGACCATTTGGATGATCCAGAGGAGTCATGGGAGAAAGTCATGTGGTCAGATGAGACCAAAATAGAACTTTTTGGTCATAATTCCACTAAACGTGTTTGGAGGAAGAAGAATGATGAGTACCATCCCAAGAACACCATCCCTACTGTGAAGCATGGGGGTGGTAGCATCATGCTTTGGGGGTGTTTTTCTGCACATGGGACAGGGCGACTGCACTGTATTAAGGAGAGGATGACCGGGGCCATGTATTGCGAGATTTTGGGGAACAACCTCCTTCCCTCAGTTAGAGCATTGAAGATGGGTCGAGGCTGGGTCTTCCAACATGACAATGACCCGAAGCACACAGCCAGGATAACCAAGGAGTGGCTCTGTAAGAAGCATATCAAGGTTCTGGCGTGGCCTAGCCAGTCTCCAGACCTAAACCCAATAGAGAATCTTTGAAGGGAGCTCAAACTCTGTGTTTCTCAGCGACAGCCCAGAAACCTGACTGATCTAGAGAAGATCTGTGTGGAGGAGTGGGCCAAAATCCCTCCTGCAGTGTGTGCAAACCTGGTGAAAAACTACAGGAAACGTTTGACCTCTGTAATTGCAAACAAAGGCTACTGTACCAAATATTAACATTGATTTTCTCAGGTGTTCAAATACTTATTTGCAGCTGTATCATCCAAATAAATAGTTAAAAAATCATACATTGTGATTTCTGGATTTTTTTTTTTAGATTATGTCTCTCACAGTGGACATGCACCTACGATGACAATTTCAGACCCCTCCATGATTTCTAAGTGGGAGAACTTGCAAAATAGCAGGGTGTTCAAATACTTATTTTCCTCACTGTATATTAGATATAGTCTAATATTGCCAATCACATTAATCTGACATAGCTAGCTTTTATCTAAATTGTTATCGCTAGTACAACACGCTAGTATCTCGCTAGCCTGTTAACCTGTCATCCGTGCTTACCGTCTTTTTTTCCTTTTCTTTTTTTCTCGCGCGCTCATGCTTTTTACAAGTCTATCAAACAACTGTGGTAAGTAGGATCAGTCAACAAACACGGTGAGTAATGTCTTGCACTTCGTGTCACATGTATAACATAGCCTTCTTTGTCAGCACAGAGGGCTTTTCATATGCAGGGAGATAGTCAGGCTGATGGAGAAGATTTCAGAACTAGAGACACGCATCCAAAGTTTAATCAAGGATAGTAAGAATGCAAGGGCTTTAGATACTGCTTTGGATGTAACTAGCTTAGTGAACTCTGTACATTATTCAGTTCCAGCTGTAGAGCCTGTGCAGCAGGGCAACTGGGTGACCGTGAGATGCTGTAGTCACGGGACAAAACACAGCTCTTCCATTCCGATTACCAAAACAAATAGATTCTCCCCACTCAGTGAAACACCCACTGAGAATCCTGTTGAAAGTGCCCTAGTTATTGGCGATTATATTACACAGAACGTGAAAATAGAGACACCAGCCGCCCTAGTCACATGTTTGCCAGGAGCCAGACCTGACCTGTTGAAAAGAGATGGTATTCATCCCTCCTGGGATGGTGCTGCTCTTCTCTCTAGTAATATGGCACATAGTCTTAGAGCTCAAGCATGACGATTTGGGGCTCAGGTTAAGAAGCAGACAGACTGGCTAAACCGACCGTCTGCTAGCTGTCTCACGTCACTGAGATCAGATAAATCCCATCACATAGAGCCTCTTTCACCTAGATATCATAATTTAGAGACTGTCTGTTCCCCGAATTAGGAAATACAAAAAACTCCCAAACCCATTTAAGGGTAAAGATTTGATTGATGTTCAACAAATAAAAAACAGATATAATACAGATGAACAAATGATAAAGCTCGGGTTGCTGAATATTCGATCCCTTACTTCAAAAGCACGCATGCAGGTGGCTTGGAAGATGTGGATAATATATGGTTTATCCATTTTGAAATGTGAACTGGAGGTAAAACAGTTTGCTAAATTGCAGCTAGTTTGATAGTGTGATGAATGTGGGGATTTATCTTTGTGTTCGGCTTTGATCCCGCCCATTTGAACCTTTCTGCAGCACTTTGTCATATTGACTGAAGGCAGGGATAATTGATTTCACCTGGAGTAGAGGACATTTAAGAGAGGAGAGGTGATAGAATCGGGGCTCGACAGTGGTGAACGTGACTGGCTTTTCCACGCGCGGCAAATAAATGGGGACGCTTTGTGTTGCTCGAGACCGTTAGGGTTTGTCCGGCAACGAAGATAGCTAGTTAGATGTAGTTAGATAATAGTGGGACGGGTGTAGGAGCGCTGGCCACATGTTCCCGGAGCGGTTTTAAGAGCTGTGTTGCACAAAGAGACATTGTGATTCCCAAAGAGAAGCGTGCTGCGCAAAGAGGACTAATTAATGCCAGTTCCATTGTGATTAATCGCTGCGACTGTGGGACGGGAATAACTTGAAGAAGAGCGCGTGCTGTCTCTGTGGACAAATTCGGCACGGCTGATTCCTTTCCCTAGACCCCGGGATGGGGTCTTGTTTCCTGGAAACGGGGAAGTGTTTTATATTTAAATTTTTCATGTGTGGTGTGTATGTGTGAGTGTGACTGTTGTGGTTTCAGAGTTTTAGAAGTTATATGGACCTTTTACTTCGGGTACGCTGGACTGGGGACGTGCTGAATTTTCCACTTGATAAACTGCTTGCTGTTTGATCACGATTTCTATTGTGCCGTGCGGGGCTGAGGATAACCACTGGAGTGCAGTGTAGTGACGTTTTGGAGTTTCACTTGTGTATCGCCGTTTGCCTTAGTGGGAAGCGTACTGAGTTAATGTTTGTTCAACTTCTTTAAATGCTGCTTTACATAATGAGTATATTTTTCTAAATTAACTTGTCAATAAAGTGATTTTTTCCATAAAGTCTGGTGTGTGATGTACCCTCTGTCCTCCATAAAATTTGGTTAAACCTCTTTAAAATAGAAAGATTTACTACAATAGCAACATAACTTAAAGTTGTCCCTCTTTTCGTTTTCTTTCTTGCTGATTTAAAGATGAAATGGTTTAACTTCTGTTTTCATGCAGGCGCTGTGAGGTTAAAAACACTGAGTTAAGGCAATCGGTTCGTAGTTCTGCTTCAACTGTGCGATACCCTTACAAGGGACAACCAAAATTTCTGACATGCCAGAAATTCTTCTGACCATCCAATTGCCGGTACACTGCATGAACACTGCACAGCAAACGACGCACGACAAAGCTGTAAATCGGCCCGACTCAAAAAAGAGTCGCACGAGTCAGAATTTCTCTCAAAATTGGAAGAAAATCGCACAGTGTATGCCCAGCCTTAGACAAAAGGTTCATCACCATCAAACTAAGATGGAAACAATTTTTGCAGGAGGCTGAGTTGAAGTTTGATTGGGCGATAAAATGTGAGCCAATCTTAGGGCCACTGATGTTGTGCCCTTTCCAGCATTTTATTTTTAAACGCAAGTAAACCAAGCAGTCCAGCCAGTCATGTGGATACATACATGGGCAACTTCCAAGTGAATCAACACATCTGGAGGAACTCTCTGAGGACCTGCTATTTCTCAACAGCTTCTATTCACAGCAAAGATTGCTTTTTTTATTACAAATCAATCTCTGAATGTTTCACTGATGTGGTCTGAGAGTTGCGAAAGGAGGATATCAATGAAGAGAAGTGTAATTACGTTTCAGAGCACTCAAAACAAAGTACGAAAAAATAAAGCAACCCCCACACATTCCACTACAATCTAAAAGGTGTAAAACATTTCCAGATGGCAGAATGTAAGTACTGCAGAGTCTGCATTTCAACAGGGTTTTACTCGATTTTAGAGCCACCCTGGTAAGCCCCAAAACAAGCACCTTTATTTGTTTTTGTAGACCAGATTTTTGGAGGCAGAGGTGTGGAAAAAACCTCGGCAGGGTCTTCGAATTAAAGAGACAGGTTCAAAATTGTATGCTCAGCTGTTTGCCAAAGGGAAAATCCTTGTTCTAAAATGTCGAATTCTATGAAGCGTTGACTGAAGGGAACATCGTAGATTGGAAACTGTTTGATTGAGCGGCAAGGAGTTTACAGCACAGCAGTAGAAAAATCCTGAATAAACCATACAAATAAAGAATAGGAAAATGGACCCAAACTGCATACTTCTATTTTGAAAGCTTACTGGCATTGCTCCATATATGATGTGGTCAGAGTGTGCAAGCTCTTATTATTATTACATTTTCACACTGAAGTTGTTTTCCGACCAACATCACTCACTGCAAGTGTATATGTGGCAGTTTTTCACTTAAAAGGTTAGTTCATCCATAAAAATTCATGATGTTCAAAATCCGGAGGTTATTTTCTTCTTCTGTGGAACACAAAAGGAGACATTTAGCAGAATGTGCATGCTGCTTTTTTGACAGTAATGAGCACCAAGGGCTGCTAAACTCCAAAAATTACAAAAAGCACCACAAAAGTAGTCCATCTCACTTGTATGCTACATCTTAACTAATCTGAAATCATACAATTTCATACAATTAATATCACCAATGCAAACACTGATAACTCATCAAACAATCATAAAATGAAAGACATAGATCATCTTTTCTTTTGCCACTATACTTTTAAATGTCTTTAACATATATTTCATGTATATTTCAGTGAATAATGATTACAATTTTGGTCTGTTCCTTGCATAAAGTTGTTGTATTTTGTATTAACTTCATTAAAAAGGTTTACACAGAAATATAGCACACAATTCATATTCATTCAGTTAATTTGTGGTTTTTGGAGCTTGATAAACCCAGGTCTCCATTCACTTGAATTGTATGTAAAAGAGCAGCAAGAACATCCTAGGTATATATTTTTATTTTTAATATATTAATATACTGTATGTTTATTTTAAAAAAAAATGTAAACTTTCTCTTTAACATTTTGTTGTCAAGACCCTCAGTGATAACAAGATTTATTTTATATTATCCTAATATATAAAAATGTATTGCATATAATCTATATACTGTAGCACCCTGTGGTTAATAATTACTCATAATAATTAATAGAACAAATATGTTAAAAATATATTTTCAAGCTAAGGCAATAAATCATATTCATTGCAATACTCTACACTATTTGGTCATGTTTTCCATGTAAAAAAAAAAACAAACATCAATGGTTTCTCTTATTTGCACAGCATGGCGGTGTTCCTTTTAAATGTTACATTCTCATTTATATCCATAGCCTTGCCAACAGTAACTACTGTAGCACCAAAATTATTCAATGTTTCATTAATAATAATAAAATATTGTAGCTCAATTTTAGAGCTCAAATGGTAAAAATGGTAGAAATGTCAAGGTCATGAATTTGATTCCCAGAAAAAAACACATGCAAATGCAATTTGTATGCAATGTATTACAATGTGTTACTTCTCATAAAATAATCTGCCAAATGTGTTAACATCTATGATGTTTCTTTTTAAAGAATAAAGTGGACAATTGAAAATAGCAGCAGCATAACAGTTATTCTTGCTCTAGTTGAAAAGCTCAGTCATAGCAGAATGATAGTGATCAGCTTATATTCTTGTTACTTTTCGTTTCTGTTTTGTGAAATAAATGTGTGTGAATGTGTACTGTATGTCTAAGTGGGTATTCTTATACATAATTTCCATTTTAGAGTCATTTTTTTAAACCAAGTGAATGACAAGTCCAAGAATAAGTCTACCTCTGCTGCAACTGCAATATTTATTATAGTAGCCATGAGGAGCTAACATCAATATTTGTCTCAAAGTGTTGACTATGCTGGAATTGAGCCAATTTATATAACCCATGAGTCAACTTCTACAATTCCCTTTTCCACAAGATGTCGTTCCAGACTATTCAGTAGTATACTCTATGATTTTATTAAAAAAAGGAAACACTAAATTTGTAGACTGAGTCAAGTAAACTGAAAAAAAATTGGAAAAGTATATATGTGCTGTCTCGTGTGCTTCACTGCTTATTAACTTCTGACTTCACAAAAAAAATGTTATCTGCCTGATATCAGTGGAGACATATGCATGCAAACATGAGCAATCACTTGAAGAGCATTACTTAAACAACAACCTTTTTCTGCTTGAAAAATCATGTTTGCCATTAAAATTTGTAGACCTGTAACAATATTCATAATGCACAAACCATAGTACACTACTTTCTATTTATCGTGCTCTATTTATTTGTCCCTGTCTGTATATTATCCAACCCTTAACATTATATACTGCAGATTTTAAAGAAGTCAAATTATATAAAGCCTATAGCCTACAATACATTTTTTAAATTTCAACATTTTTTAAATTCGTTACAATTTTATCACACAAGTTTGTGTTGAATATGTTTTCTGTTCTAGTTTATTACTATTATTATTATTATTTAGGTCAACACCGATATTACAGTTATGGCTGATAAATAATAGATTAAATATCAGTTGATAACAGATCCCTGTTAACAACCTGATAACATCCCTATTATTTATTATAATTATTATTTTCATAATTATTTTATCTTGTATCATCACATCCTTTCTATTTCATGTGTTAGTTCAGAAAAAAATGCCTAATTTTATTATGCTTTAAGATACTGAAAAGATTATAGAACTCTCAGCACTGTTTCACACGGTTTAAATCAATTCCATACAATTCCATGGATTTGCTCCCAAAATCAGCTTTAAAAATGCAATGTTCACAGATTCCGTCTGGGTCTAGTCATAATTGACGCAATGAGGTAAACACCACAGCCTAAAATTTGTTGAAAATATCAGCTGACCAAGTGTAACAAGCAGTGAAATATTTAGACTATCTGCATTTGTCTCGGAAACAGACATGCTTTCCAGTTTTCACTCAAACAACTGCTGAGCTGTTGCTCTGGCAACAATCATGTAAATTTCACTCTGGCACCTATAGAAGCTTTTCCCGTAAATCCTCAGAAAAAAAGAAACAGCTGCAAGTTCCAGCATGTCCTCTTTCTGTGAACCCTTAAGTAACACCTCTCTAGGGTATTCCACGTGTTGTCATTAATCTGAAAACGAAAACTATTACTGCAAAGCTTGTAGTAAAAAAACGAATGTACCTGTAGATAAGAAAACTGGAGATTCCGAAAATGATGAGGGCCAGTCCAGACCCAACTGCCACTATTCCAAGGACAGGAAGATGATCTGGGAAAGTAAAACAATTACACAAAACTAAACTCAGTAACTGACATTTTGGGTACACTGAGGGACACTTCAAAATGAATGAATCGGGCCCGCTGATAGCATTTATTTGCACAAACTGCATGCAATTAAGCACTTGATTCACTAAATAAATTATGCAAATCATTTAACAGCAAAAAAAATCTATGTTGAACGAAGCTTGCACAGTGCAATTCCTGATCTTGCAGGTCTGTTCTGAGTGCCAAGTTGTGGAGGATGCAGCAGATTAAATCTATCAGGCTTTATTTTACTGGGACTGCATGCCTCACTCCACCACTGCCATCTAGGCACCTTAATCAGACTTTTGAAATGCTGAAAGTGATCTCATCGACATTGTACATCTGGATAAATGCCAAGTTTTACCACTCTTCTCCACCATTTGATGAATCACTGCAGCTAAGGTACGCAAACATCTATTTTCAACACTCTAAAAAGTAATTCATGGGACCTGTTACCATAGATTATATAAATTCATGGCTGCAAGTTAAATTCTAATATACTGACTTAAACATTTTAAGTTGCAAACATTATTTTGTTTATTTCTGTTGACATAATAATGTTGATCATTACATTAACTTAATATTGTGTGTGATTTTAACTCAAATTTCGGTGTTAATTGATTTTTATTGGAAAAAAATAAGTTGCTGTAACTTAATGAAATTGTCTTGATTTTGAATTTTTTCATTTTTAAATTTTTTGGGCAGAGGATATCTAGTTCCCAGCATGCTTTGCATATGACTAGATAAGGAGAATAAATGTTGAAATTAAGTGTTCATTTATTTGTTTTTAGTGAAGGGAAAGACCTTTAAGTGTTTAATGCTGCTATGTTTGACATTTAAAAGAGTCTCTGTATTTTTTTGTGATGCAATCTACAATAAGTCTGATTAACATAGAAAGGAGGTTAACAGCGCTTGCTCTTCTGCTGAACACTGAAAAGTACATAATATAGAACATCCACAGATGACACATTTTAGTCAGTCAAAAATAAAACCAAACTGAAAACAACCTTGATTCAGCTGAATAAATAATTACCTTACAGTAATATGCAATTGACAAAATCTTGGCCTGTTCCTTATTGTAAGTAGTCAGTTTTCACTAAAAAGGTCCCTACCTTCCTTGCATGGTGAGAATCCACACGGTGGGTAGTCCAGAGGTGGGGAACCCTTTGGCCACTGAATCTTCTCTGTTGGGGACCACAAGACTTCTTTACTGGTCCCATTGTAGTGACCAACAGTCTGTGTAACAAGAAATATTCATAAACATATTTGATTTACAGTGAGCTGAAAAACATTTCAGATAAGAAAACAACATATTAAAAGAAAGATACACACAATGGCCAACCAACAAGACAATTTTTTCTCTGTCTATGATCTCTAGTGAAAAATATTCATTAGAAGATATGAGATGGTGTTTTTCTGCACATGATTCACTGTGTGTGTACATGCAACACTGTCTACTCTCTAACCAGATGAAAAGAAAGTCTGAATATATTGGTGACATAAGGGGTAACTATGGCAACAATGCACGGTATAACTCAATCACTTTGTTACCAGCTAAATAACCATTCATTTAACTTCTTTTCTTTTCTTTTTTGTTGTGATAGGCCTCTCTAAATCAAACAAGACTCCCGGTACATTTATGAATGAACAAGTCAAACTGAAAAATGAACACATCGCTTACAAGCTCATGAACACATGCTTTCGATTAGGATAGAGGGGGTAGAAAAGGATTTGATTTTTAAGCAACACATTATTTTGTATGTCGAGCCGTCCAACCACAGCCGCATTTGCTGTAATTATGGAGCATGTGGCATGTGGGTTAAATTAGACTGTTGTTCTACATATGCTCGACTCTTTAACCATTGTTATTTATTGTCTATCAATAAAGATAGACCATGTCTATCAAAAAGATTTTCACTATGGAAACATTCCGCAGGAAAGTTACATCCCTCATAATGTTATTTCTGTGTTTGCTAAGGCAGACATCACAGTTGCTATTGCTCACACGCAGGGGTTCTGAAACTCTTATGTGGCAGCAGCAGCAGAGACCTTTGGATTTCATTGGTAAACTATATTGCTACGGTAAAAAATAAATAAATAAAGCACTTTTTAAGGACTTTGGTGATGCCATAAACTTTCTCAAAACTGAGTTAGTATTTCTTATTTATGTATAAATAAGAATCCATGTTCTGTATTTATGAGTTGGCTGAATTTGTGGACATTCTACTTACTGCGTATTGCCCAGTTTTTAGGTTAGTCATTCCCCAAAGTCTGAAGTCTGTGTATCTGGCATTAATCCCATCTGTGCTTACAAGGCCAGTCACCCCTGTGATGAACAAACACAAGCCCAGGGATCAAATAAACATTTTTATCTGAGTGTTGCAAAGTAAAAAGATCACATATGTTTTTTTAATTTGTTAGCCAACAATCATTTTTAAGACACATAGAAAAAAAATTGTTATTGAGAGATGAAGCGCTATCATAGCTCAGGTTATTTATTAGAACTGAGCAAATTAAACATTTAAAAGTGCTAAAAACAAGTTCAATTAAGTTGAGAAGCAGAATCATGAGAGACTAGAATATATCTTGAATTGCATGTTTTGGACCCCATCCATGACCTTCGTCAAAAAAAGATATCGTGGCCACGTTTTCTGAATTTGTTCCCTCTGTTTAGTTACATCATGGCAATGTTGTCCTAATCAATTCCTTCATTTTAGTAACATCATGTGCAAAGTTCTCTCTAAACTGATTTTTATCTTTTTACTGAAAATAAGACAAAAATACTGATTAAGAAAAATAATTTTTGCAGTGCGTTCAATATTTTGCCTGGTTCCTATATGTGTTTGAAACAGTGTGTGTAGTTTCCTTCAGGGAGAGGGCTCAGCAGATGGGTTGTGTATTAGAAACAGATTTTCCATTCACAAGCTAGTTGGGACATGCTTTAAATCAAGGACTCTGACCTCTACACTCCCTGCAAGAGAGGCTGAGAGTTTACCAACATCGACCTCAGAAGAGCTCTTACAAACCCTCCGCTCACTTTAAAAAGAATCCAAGCGAAGTTGCCAAAACAATCCAGCCTGACACTGCCGCTAAAAAACAGATACTTGTCATCACATCCTCAAACTGTGAAGGGTCTAAATTTTGTAATCTGTGACCATTCTATTGAAATGAATGTCAAAACATCATAGGATCATATTGTGAATGCTTTTATCAAACATATATCTTTGCATTTGTAAACCAAGACCACTCAACACACCCCAGATGCTGCGGTTTCGCATTCTCGCAGTTATGTTGATTCCATCGTTCTGAGACACGCCGTCTGCTAACGCTTCACTGAGGGCTATTGCATATAGCACAAAACCATCATGGAAACAGCCGGCAATAAAATCCATCTGAGGAAAGGCAAAACAGAGCTTTAATTCAGGGAAACATCAAGAAATCTAAAACTACATGTCATTCTGTACAGACATGGGGAGAGTGGGGTAGATCTGCCAGTTGTCCTCTAGGGATGGAGAAATGAGGTGAGGAAAAACTAGCAGGTTGTCCATTGGTGAAAAATGTAATTTCAAGATGGCTCATATCAGTTTTTTATAAAAAGAAAGCATCTAAAACATAGAAATATGATGTGTTCAATGCATGTTTCAACTGACACAATTTTCCCTGCATTAGGGGTCAACTGAGTCCCATGGTAAACGGAATAATTTACCTTTTCCAATAGTTTTAAGTGTAGCATTAGAGTTCAAAAAACATTTTGGAGTCACTGTAAACATCTTTACAATGCATGATAGACTGGATGGTAATTAGTATAGTTATTGTAAGCAGAAATTTTATTCATAACTTTCTCATAATTGCAATCCATTTTAGTATGTGCCGGTACTCAAAGTCTTAAAGAATTAATTTCCTGAATGTTTTCATTTGGCAGCTACATGTGGATCTAGGGTTTCGGGGAGTTGTTTCCTACTTTTGTCAAAGGGTACAGCTGATTCAGGAAAATGGGACTGACATGAGGAAGCCAAACTTATGATTCAAGCGCTTTTAAGTGTCATATCTGATCTTGTGGTAAAAGGAAACACAGTTTAGCTCCTGAAAGCCTATAGAGCTGAACAGAATGTTCAATATTTTCAAGACAGTGATAGAAGGCCAAAAAAGAACTATGTAGTCTGTACAAATGTTCAGATTAAATCTGATGTGACAGATGGCTCTGCATATGTGCCAATACCTGATCTTGTTTATGAGCAACTCACCATTGAGGGTTCCAATTTTATATTAAAGTCCTGCATTGCTCTCTTGTGGAGTTCTTTACGAAAATCGGTATACTCAGGGCTGTCTGGCTCCCGGTACGTTACGATGAACACAGACTAGAGAGATGGGGGGTGAAAAAACAGTCAAATAGCTAAGAGTCATAAAAAGAACATAACGTGATCTGATCTGTAGGCAAATATTCAATTCTTGACAATAAGTCACTGAGGATTTTGCCAAATGTTTTTACTGATGCCAGACACGTGATAAAAACTCAGTCAACACACAATTTACAAAAAGGGAAAGTTCACCAAAAAATGTAATTTCTGTCATCATTTACTCATCTTCACGTTGTTCCAAACCCAACTGACTTTCTTTCTTTTCTTGACGTATTGTATTCAAGGCATTCAATAGCTTAGTCTGAAGAACAGACTCAAATTTATGTCATTATTCACTGATAATCTTCACTTCCAGCACATTGAGTCAGTGAACTAATCAATCAGACTGGTTTTGTGAACCTAATCAACTGATTCAAAAAATGAATTACACATTTAACAACTTATATTCCAGTCTGTTTTTCACACTGAGCTATTGTATTTCTTCAGAAATATTATGGTGTTTTTTTAAAGCTTGAAGTCTTCGGCCCCTTTTTATTGTAATTGCATTGAAAGTGCGTACTTCAAAATTTCTCATTTTGTCTTTGTGCATGTTTCATCTAGTAATACTTGCAGTGTATTACCGTTCTGAGTCCTAATTTTAGGTGTTACATAATGTGAAGGTGTATCTCTACTGATGTGAGAGTTATCTGTTATTAATAATTTATCTTTTGGATTGTGTCCATTCAGTCAAATAAATCAGTCAGATGTGAGCTATAAAATTACTCATGCTGTGATATAAAATGTTGGTCATACCACCCACCCCTATTCTTCTCTGCATTATGACACTGACACCTTGACACTACATATACACAGTCACTGTCTTTTCATACTTAACTTTAAGTAGTCGGTGTCAATAGTGGAATATTTGACAATGTAAGAAACTTTAAAATTGTCAGGTTTATGTTCAGATTTATGGACTTTTAGTTTGTATTTCCTTGTTTCTGTGTGTTCTGTTCCTGCTTTCTTTTGTTTGCCATTTTACCAGAGATTGTCTTATTATAGTGAGATGAGAGGGTCTGTGGCTCTTACCATTGGAAAAAGCGTAACAGTTCACTTGGATCTCGTGAAGCACCTCAGCCTATCATATAATGGCAGTGACATCAGTGGCCAGCGTTCAGAGTTTTATGACAGTTAGTTACAGTTTACGTTACACACAGTTTCTTGTGGATTGGCACGTTCATCTTGTGAATAATATTCTATATTTGGTGTCATATCGTACAGTAGGACTGCAATGTTTGTGGAATGTGCTTTACTGAGTGGTAAAAAGAGTGCAAATTACGCTATTAGCTATTAGCTGGTCACTACAACCACATTTAAGCTTAGATTTTAATCTGTTCATTTAAAAACAGCTTTATTGGGCATACATAGCATTGATACTACTCACTAAATGTATTTGTAATTTAATTGTTGAAATCTGGAAGCCATACAGTATAAGAATACCTTTATTTATTAAAATCTTTATATTTTGTTTACCTTCATTAATTAAAAAGCGTAATATCAATATCAGACATACACAGCAGTCATAAATCATTACAATTCCAGTGTATTTTATTTTATTTTTTTAAACCTGGAAGCCATAGAGAGTACACATCGTTTAATTTATTTTTTCATTAAAAAACAATATAATACAATATTTATAATTAAATTATTAATTTTCTCTGTATTCATTAAATTTACTATATTCATTACATCAGCATCACAGTGTACCTTTCAGTCACAGTCATTCAAGTCTTATTATAATTGGTAAAATCTGAAAGCCAAAGAAAGAAAACAATTTTCTTAAGACAATATACAAAATCACCCATATCACAGTTATGCTGAGTTTGTTTAGTTTTCATGGACGCTTTTTTGGCTAAAGGTTGCAGGCTTGCCTTCCAGTGGCTTTGATTTTCCCGCTTATTTTCTGTTTCCTAGGTTAGTGTTTATGTCCTTGTTTGTTGCCATGGTTACTGATTGCTTTGTGCACCCGTTTTAGTTCAGTTTATTTTTTCTCCTGTGTATTTAAGACCTCAGTTTAGTTCTACTCGCATTCCGGTATCGTCTTTTCTTTAGTGAAGCTGTTACATTGATTCCTTCGTTTTTGTAAATAAACTAAAGCTGCTGCAATTAAGATCCTCTACTACTCCATTTTCCTTGCCTACACTGTGACAATAATGAGTCATTCCGTATGATAAAGTTCACACATTGAATGCTCCATTATAATGACAACTAGGTGACAAAATCGATTAATAGAATAGTTCACCCAAAAAATGTATTTCTGTCATAATTTACTCCCAGTCATATCATAAGACTTTCGTTCATCTTCAGAACACGAATGAAGATATTTTTTATATTCTCTCGTCAATCCTTAACTGTACCTAACCTGTACCTATTAATTGACTTCAACTGTGGAATGCTAATTAGTCCTTACTATTTAAAACAATGAAAGTCTGTTTAATAAATATCTAGCAGTATCTTATAAAAAAAAAAAAAATAAAAAAAAAAAAAAACTGTTCTAACTTTTCACATTAGAATGTCGGGTCACACTTTATTTATTAGGTGTATTTAACTATGTACTTACATTAAGTATATATAATTGTTAGGCACAATGTGTTGCATTCATGTTGTATTGCAGAACACTTGCTGGAATTGAGGTGGGATATGGGTAAAGGTTAAGAACCGGTTTAGTTATATGTTTGAGGGTTTTTTAAGGTGTAAGGAAAGGGTCAACAGTGTAATTATAGATTCCAGAAATTAATTCCAGCTGTAATTACATGCAGGTATTTTTAAGTACAATGTAAAAACTGTATATACACAGTAAGTGCTTGGTATGATTAATTTAAATGTTAGTAGCCTTTATAGTAGTTAAAGACACTTCATATAAAGTGGGACTGGATGTTGTGTAATGTACATTAAACTGCCAAAAGGAACAGCACCAATTCAAGTTTCTCTAAAGTACCCTCTAAATGGTTACTAAGCTGTTTGACTCAATTACAGTGAGGAAAATAAGTATTCGAACACCCTGCTATTTTGCAAGTTCTCCCACTTGGAAATCATGGAGGGGTCTGAAATTGTCATCGTAGGTGCATGTCCACTGTGAGAGACATAATCTAAAAAAAAAATCCAGAAATCACAATATATGATTTTTTAACTATTTATTTGTATGATACAGCTGCAAATAAGTATTTGAACACATGTCTATCAGCTAGAATTCTGACCCTCAAAGACCTGTTAGTCTGCCTTTAAAATGTCCACCTCCACTCCATTTATTATCCTAAATTAGATGCACCTGTTTGAGGTCGTTAGCTGCATAAAGACACCTGTCCACCCCATACAATCAGTAAGAATACAACTACTAACATGGCCAAGACCAAAGAGCTGTCCAAAGACACTAGAGACAAAATTGTACACCTCCACAAGGCTGGAAAGGGCTACGGGGAAATTGCCAAGCAGCTTGGTGAAAAAAGGTCCACTGTTGGAGCAATCATTAGAAAATGGAAGAAGCTAAACATGACTGTCAATCTCCCTCGGACTGGGGCTCCATGCAAGATCTCACCTCGTGGGGTCTCAATGATCCTAAGAAAGGTGAGAAATCAGCCCAGAACTACACAGGAGGAGCTGGTCAATGACCTGAAAAGAGCTGGGACCACCGTTTCCAAGGTTACTGTTGGTAATACACTAAGACGTCATGGTTTGAAATCATGCATGGCACGGAAGGTTCCCCTGCTTAAACCAGCACATGTCAAGGCCCGTCTTAAGTTTGCCAATGACCATTTGGATGATCCAGAGGAGTCATGGGAGAAAGTCATGTGGTCAGATGAGACCAAAATAGAACTTTTTGGTCATAATTCCACTAAACGTGTTTGGAGGAAGAAGAATGATGAGTACCATCCCAAGAACACCATCCCTACTGTGAAGATGGGGGTGGTAGCATCATGCTTTGGGGGTGTTTTTCTGCACATGGGACAGGGCGACTGCACTGTATTAAGGAAAGGATGACCGGGGCCATGTATTGTGAGATTTTGGGAAACAACCTCCTTCCCTCAGTTAGAGCATTGAAGATGGGTCGAGGCTGGGTCTTCCAACATGACAATGACCCGAAGCACACAGCCAGGATAACCAAGGAGTGGCTCTGTAAGAAGCATATCAAGGTTCTGGCGTGGCCTAGCCAGTCTCCAGACCTAAACCCAATAGAGAATCTTTGGAGGGAGCTCAAACTCTGTGTTTCTCAGCGACAGCCCAGAAACCTGACTGATCTAGAGAAGATCTGTGTGGAGGAGTGGGCCAAAATCCCTCCTGCAGTGTGTGCAAACCTGGTGAAAAACTACAGGAAACGTTTGACCTCTGTAATTGCAAACAAAGGCTACTGTACCAAATATTAACATTGATTTTCTCAGGTGTTCAAATACTTATTTGCAGCTGTATCATACAAATAAATAGTTAAAAATTCATACATTGTGATTTCTGGATTTTTTTTTTTTTGATTATTTCTCTCACAGTGGACATGCACCTACGATGACAATTTCAGACCCCTCCATGATTTCTAAATGGGAGAACTTGCAAAATAGCAGGGTGTTCAAATACTTATTTTCCTCACTGTATCTGTCAAAAAAAAATATATATATATATATATTTTAAAGACTGATTTTTAAAAAGCATGACAAGAACTGGTGCATTTAATGGCACAAATGGATCTTGATGGAAAGTTTGAAGATGGTTTAAAAAAAAAGGCAAAAAGCCTTTTAACTATAAAAATAAATCATATGTGGTGCTGATGTTTACATTTACACTTAACAACACATACAGATATATATATTCTCTGTCAATGATGATATGTATGTGCAATTTAAAGAATAATAAGTTATTAACTATGATGTTATATCTTTCGTTGTCAATTAAAGTAAGATAATTTAGGGGCGATAAGGGGTGGGGGCCCCCAATGACGTGTGCCCCACTGGACCACCCTAGCCTTCTGCCCTTATTAGAAAAAGTAAATCCTATTTATTATGTACATTTTAATTGTAATCATTTAATATAACATGTGTTTCTTCTTCTTTATTTTTTTTCAATGTAGCTGCATTAATCAGCCTTAAGAGAAATTACTCATTTAAGTAAATGGAAGCCTAATGCATTATTCACAATCAAAGCAACCAGGAAGGCTTTCCAACTAAGTGAATGTCAGTCATATTAATAAAAGCTGTTTAAACGACTTTAAATTTAATTCTGCATGCCAGAAGCACATTGACATTAAAAAAAAAAACTCACTGAAATCATACAAAACCTTGAATCACAATGTAAGGTTGAAGAAATTCAAAGTGTTAAGTACTGTAGCTTCTTGACCAATCGCAAAAGCAAATAAATGCCACTGGTGATGCTAAAGCAAAGCTCGGTAGTTACTATGGGTATTATTAATGATACCTGAAATAGCTTGATGGGGTCATTCCACTGTATCGCTGAACCCTGCCAGGGAATTGGAACATCACCACTTAAACTCTCTGCAAACACGTCAAGGTAGAAGATGGCATAGTCCTCTGGATTCTTCACCTCATCCTCAAAGAGCTTCATTATTTGGAAGAACGTCTGTAGAGGCCCAGAGATATACACAACTATGGTAGAAAAAAAAGAAGGCCAAAAAACACTTTAGATAGAAACTAAATAAAAATTTCCTAATACAAATATGACTGGTGTTCTTAAGGTTGCGTTTACACTTGGCATTAACTTGCGACGTGATACAAACAAAAGGGTCGGATAATCAGCCAATCAGGATACGGCACGTTAACATTTGTTCACATCAAGTGGCCTCTGTATCTGATCAGATATCTCTTTCCCCGCAAAATGTTTAAATTAGGTCTGCAAGCCTTTATCACAGTGTGTAAAACAACTTTTGCTTTAGCCTCTATCAGTGGCAGTGGCCATATAGCATGGGAGTTTTGTGATTTATTCATATACAATCAATCTCACATAAGGTACTTAATCTTCCAATTTAAGTTTCCAACATTATTATATGATGAAACAAAGAAAAATTTTATTCCGGTGCATTCCATGATTGAAAGGAAAGCGTGCAAGCATTTATATAGGCTACTGTATGTAACATGCAGAAAACGTCAGAATCTGACCACCTTTTAATTAAAGAAACACAACACATCAAAGAGCATTAATTAGAACTAAACAAGGGTAGGCTATACAACACATATGGTTTATTGATAAACTACGAGTGAAAATGGTACAAAATTAACAATGCTTGATGGGCTTTCATTTACTTATTTTAATTTCTGATACGATCTCCAATTTCAGATCAAATTAACTGAAGTTGTTTAAATTAAGAAATATTTCCAAAGTTGATTAATCAAAAATAACTGGGTTGATCATGTTAAACGAGTCATATCATCCGGGTTTAAGTGTTAAGATTGTAGCGTGCAATGCATATATTATAGACAGAAATGGGAGAATATTTATTAATAAAGTTGGTTAACTGACAGGTTTTTACTGTAGCATTGTTACAGTCTTTAACAGTTCAAATTAAAAAAAAGAAAAAAAACAAAACAAAAAAAAAAACATTACGATGTCCAGATCTTTTGTGGCAAATAACACTAAAAACTGCTGGATGCACAAATGAAAATGATTTGGTGTTTCTCCTGGCTCTTAAGAAGATGCATAAAATAATGCATATTGATGCACAAGTGAAATCTTTTGCATATGTGTGTGTATATGTTTTACTTGGCTTCTACACTATGGTCATTATTTCCATTAGCAGTGTCTTTCAGTATTTCTTCGGCCAGCTCAGGAGCCAGACTCCCAGTTAGCAGACATTTCCTTAAGTGTTAGACCAAAGCCGGCCCCTGTCTGCCTCTCAGCCCCCAAATTCTAAGCTCTTCCACCATAGCGTAGACAAATGCATGCCAAGTAGTCCTGCTGTCTCCTGGATGCGCTCCAAGACAAATGTACAAAAAGGCAAGGAAAATGTTCAACGGTGTTATAGAATTTATAAGGATCTGCCTGAGCCTGGCTGATACAAAGCCAATGAAAAATTTTTGAGAACATTTTGTTTCAAAAGAGTTTACGATAAGATTCCGAAATGTGCTTGCGGTTTTGCCATTTGTTGTACTTTTGCACTAGGTCGTTATTGTTAGTCATGCCAAAGACATTAGTTTGTATTGTGAAATGCACAAAAGATGCTCTGTTGTGCTTTGTTTATTCAAAATTGTCACAACTGGTCTTTGAAAATGACTCTTTTGAAAATATGTTGATATCAACTGAAGAAAAATAAAAGATGTTATTGATCCACTCTATCATCTCAGACATGTCTGAATTTGATATGCTGTGAGTCCTTTTTTGTTGTTTGAGGACTGTATATTTCCCTTAATTGCAGTCTTTTCAGGAGTGAAACACACTCTGGACCATTACTGGTGCAATTGGTTTGTGTTCAGAGTGTGTGTAGTGCCCCGCATCTGCAATAGATTGTTCAAGCGCTTGAGCGTCTTTCATATACACACACATAAACACAACTTGGTCTTCTATTCAGCTATTTGACATTTGGTTTTAATCTGCTTCCATTCATTTGAGAGGTAAAAACCTTTAGAAAATCTGAAATCTGAAAAGGCTTTCAACGATTTCTGACATCTTATTGTTTGCTTGAACACCTTTTGTCATTATAAAAAATAACGTTTCAATTATGATTCAGTAACAGATAAATCAAGAAAGCATCCCAATTACTATTGCTCATACTTCAAGTTTTTGAACGATTAGATGACTGATTGAATGATTGGATTTGACTTTGTGCTGCAGAGATGAATGATTCAACAAATTGTGTGGCTTGTTGCTTTTAGATAAGGGATTTTTCGACTTGAGCCCATAAACAACCACCTAGAAACCACCCACAACAACCTAGCAACAGCATATTGATGCGCTAAAAACCACTTAGAACACCCTAACAACCACATACTGTACTAGCAACCAGATAAAACCCACTCAGAATTCGTTAACAACCCCATTGCAAAATGCAACCATCCTTGCAAGCTTTGCACAAGCAAGACCTGCTCATACTATCTTTTAAAAAAAATCATTAGTTATAGTCAGAAAACGTCTCGGTTACGTATGGTAACCCTCGTTCCCCGAAGGAGGGAACGGAGACATACGTCAGAGATTATCTGACAGAATGGGGATCTCGCTTGAGAGACCAATCCACTTTGAGTGTAAACTAAACGACATGCGATAATTTGCAAGAGCTGCTGTGCCTCGCAGCGCAAGCATATAATGAGCAGAAGGTGCGTCACATCTTTGTTTTTCCGCTGAGGAGCTGGACCTTGTGACTCGGCCATACAACGAAGGCTCAGCAACTGTGGTGATGGGACGTACCATATGTAACCGAGACGTTCCCCTTCAGTCAGTCGCTCTCGACGTACGTCAGAGATGATCTGACAGAATGTGGATATCTACCAACATGCCACTGCCACATACCATGATTTGGGTGATGTGTGCTTTTGTGGTGCCTATATATTTCACAAGTTCACACTTAATATAAAAGGTTATGCGTATTTGCCGTGTTTGGCCCAATATGGCCCAAACCCAGAGTAGTCCCCTCAGATTGTGATAGGAATAGTTAGAACTAGAAGTGAGGAGATGGGGTGATGGAGGGATGCTGATAAACTGTCAACGAGTCTGCTGTATATACCTCTTATCTTTTGTTTACGGGGATAGAGTTAAGGGATCTAAAATCTATAAAACTGTAAAAAATTTGCTATATAAATATACTTATGATATAAAGGATTCATAAATATTTTACATTTCTATAGCTGTAAATACGTAATACTGTTTACATTTTAAATGCTGCCAGTACGTCCATATTGTACATTTCAACATCAACACGAATGTACAAAAAAGTATGCTTTTGTACCTGTAAATATTATGTATGAATACCTTTGTATAAACAATGAGACCAGGCTACAAATATAATAGCCTCTGCTGCTATCTAGGATCTTTTCAGGATCAATGAGTCCCTGTTTCACACATCTAAACCAAAATAAATGGAAAACGTGTTATGTCGTGCTCTGACACAAGGAACTGTGGTTCTCAGGTGGACAATAAGTTTTTGAGTCCTGCTTGCATCATTTTCTTGTCCTACTTCCCCATCATTTCCTGTCTCATTACTGTGTGTCTAACCAATAAAGAGGCAAAAAGACCACAAATACAAAAACAAAAAACAAACAAAAAAAAAAAAAAAAGAGGAAGGAGAAAAGGTTTGTGATGATATTTCACAGCCTCTGGGCCGATCATTATCTCATCAACGCATGGAATGTGAGTTCACAAACTGAACAAGCCCAAACAACAACCAAAAAACATGAATTAATCTGACCTCAGGGTCATAGCAACTAAACTAATTGAGGAAACAGTGAGAGACATTCTGACGTCTGAGACGCCTTTGCAAATCATTTCACAGGGATTTTTACAATATGCTTTAAGACTGTCAGCACAGCAAACAGGATTAGACTGTGAAATGGTGTATTATTGAAAGAATAAATTATCACCCCCCTACTGAAGGTTATACACAATGGTTTATGCATCTATACATATGAAGTGTATATAAGAGCGATATATAAAAATCAACCACGTGCAGCTGTGCTACAGTGATTTTACAGTGTGTTACAGTGAATGACAGTGTAGCAACGTGGTGTGTTACAGTGATTTTACAGTGGCTGTACTTTTATAAAACACTGCAATGGCAATATATAAACACTGTTCAATTATGTTCAATAAATAGCAAATGTATTAACAATAATCAGAATAAACATTCCACAAAGTTAAATAGTTACCAGTCTACGTAGTCTATGTTCTTTTTAACATAGCTTAAAAATGTGTCACAAATACATCCACGACCTACCCTGAAATGCTTGCCTTATATTATATTACAGCATGTTAAAAAAAAAAGAAGCTTGTTTCAGATTGATTACTTTAGCATTACTGAAGTTAAATCCAGCTCAAAAGGTTGTACATGGCACCGCCTCACTCATTACTTGCAATATGTTAATAAATGCATCTAACAAGGGAGTGGCTAATCAGGACCTGTAAGCAGCCAATCAAGCTAACAGTAAAACAGCAACTGCAAGCAATTAGCCATACAAGTACTCTAAATGTTCACACACTATAACAGGGTAGTTAAATGTCAGAACAATCAAGACATGTTGAACGGCTCCCAAAGGCTACTAAACAATAAGGTAAATATTATCAGAAAAATGTCATGAGCTGATGCAATCACTTATTTTGGTAACGTACTTCAGTAAACAGGCTATGCTGCGGATAAAGCCAAACATGACAGAGCGAGGTTATGATAAGAGCAGAAATCTGGGGGCAGTCTAATATCAGTAAAAAATTAAATGGATCATACATCACTGTAATTCAACCTTCTTTTATTTTATATTTATTTATGTTAAATGAGCATACTGTAAGTATTCTTATATCAAACAGTGTCAAAGACATGGCTGTAATGACAATTAATGTCTGTGTGCAATAATGTAAGCAACATGGTGCTTTCCTTTGCTTGTTCAAAGGAGACACTGGGAGACATGGATTTGTGTTGCCATGGCAGTATGGATTCAGCAAAGGAAACCATATATCTGACTTGTTTAGATTGAGGGATGAATATTTAGAACGTAGAACATGTAACTGACAAAGGTTCTTTATATGATTGGATTTGTAATATTATAATGACTAAACTTAGAGAATTATGTATGCTGTGCAAATCTAGTTCATAAACTATGAAGAATTCCAAATCATGAATCATTCAGACATTTTAAAACAACTAAGCTTCAAGTTCATGAGTAGTCTGCAGTTGTGTTCAGTGTATTCAGGCTGCGTAATGCAATTCCTACATCTGATAAATTATGAAAAATGTTCTTAACTGTGGCAAATACAATGTAATCAATCAATTATTTACAAAACTCCAAATGTAAGGCAATAGAAATACAAAACTGAAAAACAGTAGGACCATCTAACTAATAAATGCAGTCTGATCATTCTGAATCGGCTGCATCTTGCCTGCCAGCTGCAGATGTTTCCAGCCCCTAACCAGACAAATCCTCTATTGATTTGAACAATTTCAGCAATTAATTGTTTTTATTTAACAAACATTTTCATCACATGCAACACTCAACTCAAAATTCAATGCATTCAGCTCAAACTAAACTCAAATCAGTAATAATGGTCTTAAAAATGTAATAAATGTAATATAATAATAAAATATTTTTTTAGAAACTAATTGCTTTAAAGTGAAAACTATCTGAGCAATATCTGACAAGACATAATAATGGTACAGCTCTATGGTCAAAGAAACATTGTGCCTTATAAATTCCGATTTATGATTGCTCTGATGCTTTGGGGGGAAAAAAACTCCCCCCGAATTATTTTTTCAATGCCTATTTTATGTTTTAGAAGACCATGCAACTTTTTTGTGTGTATATATTAAGAAAGAGAAAACAATAAAGCGATATAAAAATCTAAATGTGAAAATCTTTTTATTTGTTGCAACACTCTTTTATTATCGAGCATTTCTTACTATGTCTAAGAGCACAATAATCTAAAATCTTTTCTGGAGAAAGAAAAAAATGGTGAGAGAAAAACAAACAAGCAAACATTGTTCTCTTCAGTTATTTAACTCTGATATCATCATTTTGGGGTAATAGCAGTTGGCCTTTCTCCACATCCTGATATAAACAACAAAATCTAGAAATCTGGACTTAATGCATCATATACTTTAGTATCATTATGTAATTAGTGTTGATGCATTGAAACTCAGTGACCAGCTGTGTACTCTCTTATTTACTCTAAACTAGTTTAATTAATGACATTAAAATACATTAAATTGTGCTGTGTGAATCTTAAGGGAAGTTAATAAAAATTAAGACACTGATATGCAGAGTGAAGACACAAAGACCTTGGTGACATTATGTGTTCTCCTCATTCCATGTATTATTTCAGCCATGCCACAATAATTGTGTTTGACAGCTCAGGGGGTTATGAGAATGTCAAGCACTGTAACAAAGCAAGGAATCAAGCTGAAAATAATGCATTTTTGGAGGGTTTTCTGCAGCCTCATAAGTTCAGTTTATTTTATTTTTTTATCAAGAATCATTTACTTGAATCAACATAAAAGAACATACAAGTTCAGTGTATTTGTTTCTGGGGTCTTTAAAACACCAGGTCATTTGTAATTTTGTAAGGAACTAAAAAAAAAAGTTCTTAAGTTATTCTACTGCTCAATGAATCTAAATATTTTCAGTTGAATTATATATTTTAAATTCTACCTACACATTTTCAATAGTTAAAGAACTTCTAAAGGACTGTTAAAAGTCGTGTTTGGTAGATAACTGAACAGAAGTCAATAGATGTTGACTGCATTGCTTTATTAACAGTGAATAGGGTGCATGCCCTCCTGTTTTGGTGGTGCTGTAAATAACTTGCACAGGGCACCACAGGTCCAAAAATACAGCCTGGGGGAACACAGGTGGTGTCAGTACTAAATGCTATCAATGCCTCATTGTAGTCTTCAGATTTTAGATGTAATGGATCAAGAATATCAGTGTGGTTATCATGGAGGGATGCGTTATGCAATAACACAAACACGCTTTATTGATTAAAGAAGGTAAACTGTCTGAGGGAGGGAGGGGTAGCAGTGACCAAACCAGATGGTAAAAATATGGTATTTTGATATATGGTATTTTCCAAAGTACATGGTAGTACTATTTATTTAAAATATCTTGGGATGTACCATAGCATATGGATATGTAAATGAACTTATTTCCCCCACTGTCCTTTATGTGATGGTTGCTTTCTAACAGAAAACTTTAGAGATTTTTATATCCTTCTATACTATATGGAAGGATGCATCATTGTAGAATTTTGAATGTTACACTCTACAAAATATATGGTAGCCTATTCTTTTAAGTACCCTGGAGTAACGTAAATAGCTTACCATGGTATATGAATTAAGTAATCATTCAGTAGGCTATGCTATTTCAAAGGACCATGGCACTTTATTTTTTCATGCTAAAGCATTGTAACTGTCAACGAACCTTTGCTGAACTGAATCTAAACTTACTTCTCCCGTTGTCCTTTATAAATGTGACGATATCTTTATAATTTAAAGTTTGTGGATCTTCGTAAGGGAAAGCCACCACGGTGATGTTGTTTTCATCTTGCAGAATCATGTAAATGCCCTCGGCTAGGAAGTAATGCGGCCGGTCATCTTGTTTGAGGTCGTGGTAGACCATCAGCGCGCGAGAGCTCCAGTTAAAATGCACGTGTAGATTACTGACAAAGTCTCCGAGTTTCGTGGTGGTCGGGCCCGTCCTGACAATAGTTTTAAACTCTTCAAAATTATCAAAACCAAATGCTTGTCCTCCCGCGGTTATCAGGGGGAGTTTCCAGTGGGACGCGAACCGTCCGACAGACGCGACCGAATACGAGCAGCCGGGTCCGATGAACGCATCTGGTTTGTTGTAAAGTTTTGTGTCCACTGCGATAATCTGTGCCTTGTTTTCCGAGCAAGAACCAGCGGACTCTGTGCTAAAACTAAGGAGGTTGATGGTATGTCCCTTTAAAAGTCCGCTCTTCTGAATTTTCTCTTGCGCCATACGGATCGCGGGGAGGACGCGCGGCGATGCCCACGAATACTTAATATTGTCGGGCAGCATCACCGCTACGGTAATATTCCCCTTTTCTGTTCTGCATTCCGGTACGAGTACATGTATAAGTACCACAATGTAAAAACTAAATCCCATCCTAAATCCCAATCCCGTTTTAAGATGACAAACAAATCCTAGTTCGAGCGCGCCAGGTAAGAGGATTTATTCTTCTCAAATCAAACTTCAATGAGAAAAATCCTCTTTCAAATGAAGAGAACAATCCATTAGTGAAGTCTTTCTTCCTTGTAGGCCAACTAAATTGCTTGACAGAGTCTCCTGGTGCTTTATGATGGACTTCTCGCGTCCAACTCCTCAGTGAGATTCAGTGTGTGCGCGTCCGTGTGTGTGTGAACATCCAGATGAGCGCAACTTCACCGCGCGCGGCCCTTGCACAGCCCCTACACGTCATGACAGCTACTACACTAGTTAATGGCTCCCTCTGTCTGCAGGTCAATTAACCGCACTCCTACATGGAGTCAGGATGAATTTCAGGGGATTTATAATTATAAGTAGCCTAGCACAATGTAAAAACTATGGTAGCCATTTCATTCTAAATTCACACACACACACACACACACACACACGGATGCGCACACACTAAATCTCACTGAGGAGTTGGACGCCAGAAGTCCATCATATAAAGCACCAGGAGACTCTGTCAAGCAATTTAGTTGGCCTACAAGGAAGAAAGACGTCACTAATGGATTGTTCTCTTCATTTAAAAGAGGAATTTTTCTCATTGAAGTTTGATTTGAGAAGAATAAATCCTCTTACCTGGCGCGCTCAAACTAGGATTTGTTTGTCAGCTTAAGACGGGATCGGAAGGATGGAATATAGTTTTTACATTGTGCATTGTGCATTTACATTTCATTCTAAATTCCCCAACGCAGCGTAGCCTACTAATTTGAAAGCCAACTACATGTTGTTACTGGTAATAGCCTATATTAATTGTTATTTTATTATTGTCATCTCTTTCAACTCATCAATTAGCCAAAGAGGAAAAGATTTGGCACAATATAATATCACTGACCCGGAAACCTTTATTTGAAAAACAACTTATTACAGTTGGTCTGAAGCGATAGTCTACTGTTTAAAAGTTTTAAATATTGTAATTTTTCTTACAAACACCTATTGTTTCACTTCAGAAGACATTGATCCATCCATTGGGGTCGTATAGATTACTGTAGTTCCCTTTCGTTCAGTCACCTTGAGTTACGTCAGTGAATGACGAAATGGGGGTTTTGCTTAGAAGCCTATCACCTTTGAGTTCTACAAAACAAGCTAATGGCAATGGAAATGCCATGGGTCTGCGGAATTTGCATAGCGCAAATCTGCCCCACCGCGTGGGTATAAAAGGAGGACACTGGCAGTCTCGCATCATGTTTTTGCTTTGGAGCCAAGAGCTTCTCTTCACTCCTCTGCAAGCCTGTATTTGAGTTCTTCGAGACTACGAGACGAGCGGCTCTCCAGTGTGTTGGTGCAACGGCGCGTTCCAGCAAGATCACATTGCCTGCTGCTGATCTGTGCAGTGATCTGCCAACAGTGTGTGTGCTTCTCCCTGGGCGCTTCAGCACTCTGCTGAGCTTTCCTCTCACTCACAAAAGAGCTTGCGTGTGGCACGTCTTTTTAAAGATGTCTCGCCCGTGCACTTATGGGTGCGGTCCATTAATTTTGCCATCTGATGGGCACAATCGCTACCTAGCGTGTTTGGGCTTAGATCACGCTCAGGCAGCGTTTGTGGATGAATCATGTTCTCATTGCGGGAACATGACCATCGTGGTGCTGCGGTCTAGACTCAATGACCTCTCTGGAGGTAGAGTCCCCTCTGCCACATCCCGATCTATCCCCTCCGCGAGAGGCGATACTTTGGCTGGTGGCCAGGGTGACCTGAGGGTTACGGTGTGGAATAAAGCCCCGGCGATTATTCCTCGGGCCACACCTCCCTCTTGCGCACCACAACCCGCAAGCATTCAGACTGAGATTACGGGACCATCTTCGGATGCACATTCGGCGCTCCAGATGATGAGACGATGTCCATCGCCGCATCACAAGGTGGGCTGGAGTTGAAGACTCGGTGTGCTGCCGCCTTCGGGTGTGCCAGCATTGCCCGAGTCTGATCCAAAATTGACAGCCACGCTTTCCCGGGCAGCCGCGAGCATCGGGCTGGAATGGAACCCTCCACCCTGTCCCGAGTGCTCGCAACTGGATGATTGTTTTTTGGGGGGCGGCGAGTGCTGACGGCTGTCAGCGACCACCCCCAATACCATTCTTCCCGGAGGTGCATGAGGAGGTCACGAGGTCCTGGAAGTCACCATTGTCTTCCCGTGATCGTTCGGCGGCCTCCTCTGCCTTCTCTTCCCTCAATGGGGCCACGGCCAAAGGGTAGACTGGGGTCCCCCTGGTGGAACGCTCTGTTGAGATGCAGTTGTGTCCTCAGAGTGCTTCTACCTGGCGTGGTGATCCAAAGCACCCCTCCAAAGCCTGTAGATTTTTGTCTACCCTGGTGGCGAAATCCTATAGAGCTGTGGGCCAGGCCGCCGCCTCACTGCATGCCATGGCCATCCTGCAGGTCTACCAGGCCCGGATGCTCAGGGACATGCACGAGGGTAGAGCTGATCCAGGGCTTATGGAAGAGCTGTGTGCCGCCACCCGTGACCACACATTCACTGGGTTAGGTGATGTCCACAGCTGTGGTCCAGGAGAGACACCTGTGGCTAAACCTGGCTGATATGCGAGAGGTTGAGCGGACCCGGTTCCTCAACTCTCCCATATCCCTGGCTGGCCTCTTCAGCGGCGCGGTCGAGGACTTCGCCCAACAGTTCTCGGCCGCCCAGGAGCAGACTGAGGCCATTAAACATGTTCTGCCCCGGCGGCCAGCTGCTGCCTTCACCCAGCCGCCAGTTCAGATGCCTCAGTCTGCTTGCCTGATACGGGCAGCTCAGAGATGGGCTGCAGTTCTTCCCAGGAGATGGTAGCAGGGCCACTCCTTCCCCCGGAAGGAGGGCCGGGGGAGAATCTTTTGTTTAACCACCTTAATGTGGTTAAGGAAGAACTGACACCCCCATCTCTGAGCCCCCAGAGGCCGTGGACGGCAGTGTGCGAAGCTCAACCTCACCACTCTCGTCCCCCACGTCTGGGCTGGTCATTCCGCCTCGCTTCCCCATCGTGGGTACGTCTGTGGTTCGCATGACCCCGCTGGTTCAATTTTTGGGAGCCTGACTAGAGCTTCTCAATCTGTCCCGCTGCCTCGCGAGAACCACCAGGCTTGGCTATGCGATTCAGTTCGCACTGTCTCCTCCCTGCTTCCGGGGAGTTCGCTATACCATCTCTCCATTCTTCCTCGACACAGACAGTTTCTACGGTTTGCTTTCGAGGTGCAGGCATACCAGTACACAGTCCTCCCATTCAGGTTAGCCCTGTCCCCTCACGTCTTCACGAAGGTTGTCGAGGCAGCCCTTGTGCCACTCCGGCAACACGGGGTTTGCATCCTGAACTATCTCGACGACTGGCTGATTCTAGTTCACTCTCAAGACCAGGTTTGCGAACACAGGGACCTGGTGGTCTGGCACCTCGCCCATTTGAGCCTTCAGGGTCAACTGGGAAAAGAGCAAACTCTCCCTTGTGCAGAGGATCTCTTTTCTCGGTATGGAAATCGACTCGGTCGCCATGTACATACAGCTTACGAGTGAACGTGCACAGTCACTGCTGAATTGTCTGAATCAATTTGAGGGCAAGAATGCGGTTCCCCTGAAGTTATTTCAGAGGCTCCTGGGGCATATGGCATCCACCGCAGCAAACACACCGCTCGGACTGCTTCATATGAGACTGCTTCGGCACTGGCTTCTCGATCGAGTCCATGTGCATGGCAACAGGACACGCTCCGAGTACCAGTTACTCGGGCCTGCCGTCAGACCTTCACCCCGTGGTCGAACCTCTCCTTTCTACGGGCCGGAGTTCCCTTAGAACGTTTCCAGGCATGTTGTTGTCTCAACAGATGCCTCCACCACGGGCTGGGGTGCCATGTGCAATGGACATGCTGCCGCAGGCTCCTGGACAGGACCCCAGCGCCTTTGGGATGTCAATTGCCTCGAGTTGCTGGCAGTACGCTTGGCTCTGCAACGCTTCCGGGCGTTGCTCAAGGACCAACACGTACTAGTCTGTTCAGACATCACGGCAACAGTAGCGTACATGAACCGACAAGGTGGTCTACATTCCCGCCGTATGTCGCTACTCGCCCGCCATCTCCTCCTATGGAGTCAGAAGCATCTGAGGTCGCTTCGAGCCATTCACATCCTGGGAGAGCTGAACCTGTCTGCCTCCCTAGACTCTTCCCACTGCCGCTTGTTTTATTTCATGACCGAGGGGACCCTCGGCAAGGATGCACTAGCGCACAGCTGGCCGCGGGGCCTCCACAAGTATGTGTTTCCCCCAGTGAGCCTTCTTGTACAGGTCCTGTGCAAGATCAGGGAGGACGAGGAGCAGGTCCTTTTGGTTGCGTCTCATTGGCCCAACTGGACTTGGTTTTCCGAACTGGTGCTCCTCGTGAAAGCCCCTCCCTGGCCACACGACGCCATACACGCTGTCTGCCATCTGCCCTGTATAGTGAAAACCGGGATTCATCCGTGAAGAGAACACCTTTCCAAAGTGCCAGACTCCATCGAATGTGAGCACTTGCTCACTCAAGTCGGTTACGACGACGAACTGCAGTCAGTTCGAGACCCCGATGAGGACAACGAGCATGCAGATGAGCTTCCCTGAGACGGTTTCTGACAGTTTGTGCAGAAATTCTTTGGTTATGCAAACCGATTGTTGCAGCAGCTGTCTGGGTGGCTGGTCTCAGACGATCTTGGAGGTGAAGATGCTGGATGTGGAGGTCCTGGGCTGGTGTGCTTACACGTGGTCTGCGGTTGTAAGGCCGGTTGGATGTACTGCCAAATTCTCTGGAACGCCTTTGGAGGCAGCTTATGGTAGAGAAATGAACATTCAATTCATGGGCAACAGCTCTGGTGGACATTCCTGCAGTCAGCATGCCAATTGCACGCTCCCTCAAAACTTGCGACATCTGTGGCATTGTGCTTTGTGATAAAACTGCACATTTTAGAGTGGCCTTTAATTGTGGCCAGCCTAAGGCACACCTGTACAATAATCATGTTGTCTAATCAGCATCTTGATATGCCACACCTGTGAGGTGGATGGAAAGGAGAAGTGCTCACTAACAGAGATTTAGACAGATTTGTGAACGATCTTTGAGTTCAGCTCATGAAAAATGGGGGCAAAAACAAAAGTGTTGTGTTTTGTTCAGTGTATGTATATTGTCACTCAGATTTATACTCTGCATTCTACCCTAGATAAAATCCCTGTTGAACAGTGAACACTAGAATTGCCATTTTATAAATTGCCATTAGAGGTCAGACAAGTTCATTTGTAACTACAGGAGGAAATTTTTTTTTGTTTAATTACAGACAAGCACAACGAAAAAAGCACAAGACAAATACAAGGCATTGTGTTACAGTTCAGAGAATGTAAAACAAAGAATAACAACAACTAAAATGTAAAAAAATGGGATAAAAGGTGCTATATAATATTAGGGCAGTTACATGATTTTGAAAAGGGATCAACAAAAACTTTACTGTGTTCCACAGAGCTGGAAACTACAGTGGTTGCCATGAATCCACTTTCATCCAAGGCCAACACAGATGCATAACCTGGAGTCAAGAGCTCAGTCTTGGACACTGAGCAATGGAAAAAGCAGTGTGATCTGATGATTCAGATCAGATCTCATCCTATTTCATACTATATGTATGTTCTGGGAAAATCAGAAGAGGCCTTCAGTTGACATCTACTATGCTGCTCCTACAGCATTTAAACCTTTAGGGCAACGTTTGGAGCACAGGGTGCAGAACATATGTCCACCTTTCTTTCCTCAAAGAACTCAGGGTCCTGGTTGCACTCTGAACATCAAGTAGTGACACAATCCAACACCAAATTTTCATGCTACTCAAATGTTGCTGTCATTAAGGTTAGGGTTAGTAGAATAAGTTGACATGTAGCTGCATACTTAGTAGAAATAACGTATAACCCTTTTATGTACAAAAAACATCTTGCATTAAAGGTACAGTTCACCCAAAAATGAAAATTCTGTCATTAATTACTCACCCTCATGTCGTTCCAAGCCCGTAAGACTTTAGTTTGATGAAATCTGAGAGCTTTCTGTCCCTCCATTGGCAGCTACACAACTACAATTTTGACACTTCAAAAAGTTCATAAAGAGATTGTAAAACTAATCCATATGAATTGAGAGTTTTAGTCCAAATTTTCTGAAGAGACTCGACTGCTTTACATAATGAACAGATTTAATTTAGTATTTAATTCACACACAAACTTCGATCAGCGAACATAAACATAAGTTCAACTGAACCTACTTGACGCACAAGAACAAACCTCTTGCAGAATCTCAAAAGTGCAGCATAACACATGAGAATGAACCTCATTGGTTCTCTCACATCAAGTGAACATGCTTGAGCTTCCGTTTACCATGACTGATGTATGAGTTGATGAATGTTTATATCTGAATAAAAGCCTAAATTCAATCAGTTCATCATATAAAGTGATCATTAAGCAAAAGAGGGACAAACCCAACATAAATGTTTATTTATTTTTTCACTAAACTTTTCCCTCAAATTGTTAGGCTGATAATTTGAATTCAAAAATGTGTAATTCAAAAATGTAATTTGTATTTGAATTTAAAACACAATCTCAAAAGCATTTTCACTAGACCCTACTATATTTTACAAACCAAAAAGATTGCAACAAGAGATTACAAACATGTCAATTTTATTATTTTGCACAATGAACAATTTGTGCCTTTGACATCATCGTTTTTCTGGTCTCCGCTTACTGGTTTTTGACTATTGAGTGGTCTTAGGTAGTCTGTAGACACCAGTGGACACAATAAGCTGGTGGGCTCTGACTTTCTTCTGCAGGAAGGCCTGCAGCTCATTCACATCCATCTCAGTGACTCCAGGCCCAGCGGCCACAAACATTCGAAGCATGGAGTGGATCCTCTCCAAAGTCATGCTCTCCAGGTTAGTCAGCATGGCCTGAATGTAGGCCCAGAACAGCTGAGAAACAACAAGGGAAAATAGTTTATCATTAACTTTGCATTACATGCAAGTAAGGCCCTGAGCAGTGTTACATTATTTCGTTATGACGGTAACACTTTACAATAAGGTTTGTTAGTTAACATTAGTTAACTACATTAGTTAACATGAACTAATAATGAACTGCACGTATACAGCATTTATTCATCTTTGTTAATGTTAATTTCAACATTTACTAATACTTTATTAAAATCTTGTTATGACAAGTGTTGGAAGTGTATAACTAACCTGTAGTTTCTCTTCTCTCTGTTCAGACTGTGTTGCAGTGTTGGAGTCTCCCTCCTCATCACTGTCTATGAGCATGACACTTCTGTCAGATCTCTCTCTGCAAGAGCTTGTCTCCTGGACAGTATATCGACCTCCGGCTTCCTCCCGCAGCACACCCTGCTGCTGCCACAGTGCCAACTTCCTGCGCACCATCTCTTGAGGTACGCCCAGGACGCCACTCAGCTCTTCCAAGGTCCATGTGCCTAATAAAGAAAAACAATCAAGATTATGTCACTTATTGGCACACTAGGTAGTGCGTATGCTCAGCATTTCAGCACTTCCGGTTCCATCGTCCCGAAGTCGGTGGGAAGTTAAATGGCTGAAATAAGGTCTGTGATTGACACAAGCTCAAGATATTTTCACATTTAATTCTACAACATAAAATACATCAGTAATAGCTACTTGTGATTTTTACAAAACCTTTTACTTGTCTTAAAAAAAAGCCATTTGCTAACAAGTGGCTAAATGTGACAACAGATGTTGTTGTGCACATTAAACGTCATCACACCGAACAGGAAAACTGCTAAATATGCTCACAAGTCCATTTTCAAGTCAAGTCACCTTTATTTATGTAGCGCTTTATACAAGATGGATTGTTTCAAAGCAGCTCTACAGTGATGACAGGAAAATTATACATTATGGGTGTTGTTCAGCTGAAGTCAGTTCAGTGTGATTATAAACAGCCTCGTTGTGTTTATAATCATGCTCTTGCAAACTATTCTAACTCAAACTTTCAGGGAAATTTTATTTTTATTTTTATAAAGACTGAAAGAGTTCTCGATAGCTAAGGGATGGTTACGCTAAAGTCATATGACTGTTTGTGGTCATGCAGATATAATACGGATGAACAAATGATAAAGCTCGGGTTGCTGAATATTCGATCCCTTGCTTCAAAAGCACTTATTGTTAATGATATGACTACAGATCATAACCTAGATGTGCTGTGTTTGACAGAAACCTGGCTAAAACCAGACGATTACATTAATTTAAATGAGTCCACCCCCCAAGATTACTGTTATAAACATGAGCCTCGTCTGAAAGGCAAAGGGGGAGTAATTTTGTAATTTATCGTAATATCTTCAGAATTACTGAGATGTCTTGTTTTAAATATTATTATTTTGAAGTATTGGTGCTTAATGTAACACTATCTAGTGTAAATAATAAATCACGTTTGAGATTTGTGCTGGCTACTGTATACAGGCCACCAGGGCACCATACAGACTTTATCAAAGAATTTGCTGATTTTCTATCAGAGTTAGTACTGGCTGCAGATAAAGTCCTAATTGTTGGTGATTTTAATATACATGTAGATAACGAAAAAGATACATTGGGATTGGCATTTAAAGACATTCTGAACTCTATTGGAGTTAGACAACGAGCAACGAGCACACTCAGGCCCTTAAGAGAGCAGCCAGAAAAGTGGAGCGCAACTGGAAGAAATTTGCATTTCATGGAAAGAGAGCACGATTGCGTACAGAGAGGCCTTAAAAGCTGCTAGATCTGCTTTTTTTTCAACTCTATTAGAAGAAAATAAACAAAACTAGGTATTTATTTGAAACAGTGGCTAAATAAATCTTCAACCCCAAACATTTCCAAGCAGCACAGCAGTAATGACTTTATGAACTTCTTTACTAACAAGATTGATAACATCAGGGAGAAATTTATAACTATGCAACCGTCTACTACAGTATCACATCAGGCAGTGCATTGTAGTCTCCTTAGGGAAAAATTTGATTCATTCATTGCTATAGGAGAGGAAGAATTTTCTAAACTCGTTAAATCATCTAAATCAAAACATGTATGTTAGACCCTATACCGACTAAGCTATTGAAAGAGATGCTTCCAGAGGTCATAGATCCTAATATCATTAATTAATCTTTGTCATTAGTGTAAATACCAAAAACCTTTAAGCTGGCTATGATTAAACCGCTTGTTAAAAAAACGCAACTTGATCCTACAGAATTAGTCAATTACAGGCCGATCTCGAATCTACCTTTTCTGTCGAAGATACTAGAAAAGGCAGTATCCTCACAACTATGTTCCTTTTTAGAAAGAAATGGTATCTGCGAGGATTTTCAGTCAGGATTTAGACCATACCATAGTACTGAGACAGCTCTCATTAGAGAGACAAATGATTTGCTCTTATCATCCGATCGTGGTTGTATCTCGCTATTAGTGTTACTTGATCTTAGTGCTGCATTTGATACTATTGACCACAACATTCAAGTCAAGTCACCTTTATTTATATAGCGCTTTTTACAAGCAGACTTTTTACAACAGATTGTATCAAAGCAGCTTCACATTGATAACATGAAAATAATACAACAAAGTTTGTTTCTAGAAGAAAATTGCGTCATCGTCCACCCTAAGTAAAGCAGATCAATAATATTGTTGAATATTAAATGTCCCTAACTAAGCAAGCCAACGTTCTTTTAAATAGACTCGAAAATTATGTTGGCATTAGTGGAATTGCATTAGCATGGTTTAAATCATACTTATCTGACCATTATCAGTTTGTAGCAGTAAATGAATAGATGTCTTATTGATCAAAAGTTCAGAATGGCGTACCACATGGCTCAGTGCTAGGACCGTTGTTATTCACTCTGTACATGCTACCCTTAGGAGATATCATTAGGAAGCATGGCATTAGTTTTCACTGTTATGCTGATGATACTCAGCTCTGTATTTCTTCACGCCCTGACGAAACTTACCAATTCACAAAATGAACGGAATGCATAGCTGATATAAAAAATTGGATAACTAGTAATTTCCTACTACTTAATTCTGAAAAAACAGAGATTTCTAATAATTGGACAAAAAACTTCCTCACGTAATAGCCTAGAATACTGTCTAACACTTGATGGCTGCTCTGTCAAGTCTTCATCGTCGGTTAGGAACCTGGGTGTGCTCTTTGATACCAATCTTTGATTTGAAAGTCACTTGTCTAGTATCTGTAAAACCGCATTTTTCCATCTTAAAAATATATCTAAATTATGTCATATGCTCTTCATTGACAAATGTGGAACAATTAGTTCATGCGTTCATGACATCAAGGCTACACTATTGTAATGCTCTTATGGAAGGTTGCCCTGCACGCTAAATAAACAAACTACAGCTGGTCCAAAACGCAGCAGCTAGAGTTCTTACCAGAACCAGGAAGTATGACCATATTAGCCCCATTCTGTCAACACTGCATTGGCTCCCTATTAAACATCGTATACATTTTTAAATATTGCTGATTACTTACAAAGCACTAGGGGTGTAACGATACCCTCATGTCACGATTCGATACATATCACAATACGATATTATTGCGATACTCCAAGACATATGATAAAAGGTTAACAAAACATTTACTGTTTATTAAACTGATCAATTTGATATTACATTGTGTGTATAAATGAATATTCTTGGACTTGGTGCTGGAAACCCAAAGCACAGGACAATAGAGACACCAGAATAAAAATATTCATGATTCTGAAGCTGAAAATAGTTATTTTAGACGAATATGTTTCTCTGTCACTGACTAGATACATTTAAAATAATGTAGGCCACTTTTTTACACAGATATTCCCCTATTGCATTATTATACATTATATTCAACATTATATATAATATTTTAAAGTAGTACTGACACTAAAACTCTGAAAACTTTTTTCTCACATAGTAATTTTTATTTTGGGTGAACTATTCACAATACATATTGTCACTATTCACTATACATATTGTTGCATTTTTATATTGCGATATATTGTGACACGATATATTGTTACACCCCTACAAAGCACTAAATGGTTTAGCTCCGCAGTACTTGAGCGAGCTCTTAACGTATTATAGTCCTTCACGTTTATTGTGATCTCAAAATTCCGGCCAGTTGATAATACCTAGAACATCAAAATCGACTGCTGGTGGTAGATCCTTTTCCTATTTAGCACCAAAACTTTGGAACAGTCTTCCTAACATTGTCCGGGAAGCAGACACACTCTGTCAGTTCAAATCTAGACTAAAAACACATCTCTTTGACCTAGCATACACAGAACACATTATAGACTTCTATAATTCAATGTTAGGCTGCATAGATTAGGTCAGCCGGAACCGGGAACACTTCCCATAAATCCTGATGTACTTGTTACATCATAAGAATAATGGTGTCTACGCTAATATTAGTCTCTCTGTTTATCCCAAGGTTTACCGCAGTCCGCCGGATCCAGATCTGATGAAGGACCTGCGCCTGGACACGACAACAATGCAGTCCTGAAGTATCAACTAGTCTCTCCCCTGTGAAGGCCTTCTTCCCTTTCCCTTTACCTCTGTACAGATAAAATGTTGTCGGGATAATTCCGGTTCACGTGGCTACGCGGAAGCGATAAAAATTATGTATTATGAATTTTAAGGCCAGACAAGTAGTTTGTTGAGGGTTGGTTTGTAAAGAAGGACATTAGTCCATTAGACATTAGTAGACTATGGAGACGTCTATGGACTAAGTCACCAGGTCATTGTCAGACAAATGATGCCAGGTCTACAAACTTCTGTCAGCCTTAAAGGTGAAGTGCATTATGTCTGCCGAACACAGATCAAAGAAGTAGTTTCTCCAATGGACATTATTAAGGTGTTTGAATCTGACTTCAGTGAGATAACCGAGGATTGTTGCATGTCTCAAGAAGATTTTCATTTCCTAGCGAAGATGAAAGATGCTATCAAACTTAATGATGACGGACATTATGAGATGCCTCTACCATTTAAAAAGGAAAGGCCTAACTTGCCAAATAATAAATCCTGTGCAATACATCGTCTTAAGTACTTGGAAAGACGACGAAAGAGGGACAAGGACTACACTGCTTTTATAAATGAAACCATAGCTCGTGGAGATGCTGAGAAGGTTCAGCCTGGAGAAATTGAAGGGTACTCAATATGGTACATTCCTCATCGAGGCGTGCATCACCCAAAAAAGCCTGGAAAAATCTGTGTTGTTTTTGACTGTTCTGCAAGATTTCAAGGAACATCCTTGAATTATTGTCTTCTAACTGGCCCAGAGCTGACAAATACCTTGATAGGTGTTTTGTGTCGTTTTCAAAGAAGTCCAATAGCAATCATGTGTGACGTTGAACGTATGTTTCATCAGTTTCATGTCAAGATGGAAGACAGAGATTATCTAAGATTCTTACGGTGGGATAATGGCGATCTGGAGTCTCAATTCTCAGTTTATCGAATGAAGGTTAATTTGTTTGGTGCAGCTTCCTCACCCGGTTGTGCCAATTATGGTCTTAAACATCTTGCCGCTTGTCTACGATAGCATCTGTGTTTGACCCGCTTGGATTCGTGGCACCCTTCATTCTCTTAGGGAAGAAAATCCTGCATTGAATGTGTCATGACAAGGCTAGTTGGGATGATCCACTTCCAAGTGACCTACGGTCTCAGTGGGAATACTGGCTTTTGGATCTACCAAATTTAGCCAATGTGAAGATCCAACGATGCTTTGTTCCACTGACCAGCAAGGAAGTCAAGGAAGTCTTCTGATGCTAGCATCCTAGGCTATGGAGAATGCTCGTATCTTCGAGCAGTCAGTACATCAGAAGAAGTTCATTGCTCATTAGTCATGGGCAAGTCAAGAGTGGCGCCTACAAAGGTAACGACCATACCAAGATAAGAGCTTTCAGCCGCAGTGGTAGCTGTATGAATAAGTGATATGCTCAAGAAAGAGTTAGAAATAGAAGACTTGCAGGAATATTTTTGGACTGATTCAAGAGTCGTTCTTGGTTATATCAAAAATGATGCTAAAAGATTCCATGTTTTCGTTGCTAATCGCATCCAGCGTTTCAAGTTGAGCACCAATTCCAATCAATGGAGATATGTCGCCACAGAAGATAATCCTGCTGATAATGCCTCTAGAGGTCTCACTGTAGATCAATTGGTGGCATCCAGCTGGTTCACAGGACCAAAATTTCTATGGCAGAAGGATCTTCCCAGTGAGGAAGTTAAAGGACAATTCCGGTGAAAAATGAACCTAGGGGTAATTAACACATGGTTACCGAGTCGATTGTTCCCTGGGATGCGTTTTCATGAAAATCGAATGTAAAGAGTTTTATCTCTAAAAACAGATTAGCTTATAACGCTAGTATATGGGGCACAGAGTAAGTAAAAGTAAATCGCTAGTTAATACCACTAACAAGGCTCAAAATAGCCTCACACTAACACGGTAGCATAATGAGGGTCACTACATGCAAACCGAAGCATTGAGAACTTTGTAAGTGTACAGACAGTTTAATAAGAAGAGACTTTATAAAGACAGTACATTACGCGTTAACAGGCAGCAGGCATCTTGGAAAACAGTCTCGACTAATCGAGTCACGAACGATTATACTAGCGTTATAAGCTAATCTGTTTTTAGAGATAAAACTCTTTACATTCGATTTTCATGAAAACGCATCCCAGGGAACGATCGACTCGGTAACCATGTGTTAATTACCCCTAGGTTCATTTTTCACCGGAATTGTCCTTTAAGGTGGGAGATGTAATCCCGAATAATGATCCAGAGCTTCGCAAAGTTCAAGTTCTTAGTACCCAAGCAACCGAAGAAAGATCATTGTTGCATCACCTTTGTAAATTCTTTGATTGGACCAGGATGGTAAGGCTATTGCCAGACTCAAACGGCGTGTGAAAGAAACTAAAGGTCTTGAATCTAGATCTTCTGAAGTAGTGAGCCTAGAAGAAAGGAGAGGCAGAACTCTTTATTATTAGAATGGTTCAAGAAACAGCCTTCTCCAAAGAGATGCAGAGTCTCAAGAAGCAGAAAACATCTGACACTCAAGACATGGCAGGCAAGTTGTATAAGTTGAGTGATTCTACCTTGAATGAGAAAGGTAAACATTCATCTAAGCCTAGTTACCTGGAGTGTCCAATTCAGAAGACGGTAACCCTCTTGGAAGCAGATTGATGAATATTAATGATGTTCTGCTTATTTATTTGCTCTCTATTATTCCATGGGTTAGTTGATATTTCATGGTTATATTTCAAGTGTTACACAATCCTATTAGTTTACTATAGAGAAATCATAAGTGATTTGGTGGGAGTGTAGCGGATGTCCAAATATGGTCATAAGTTACCACTGACTAGGTGGAACTAATTACGCATACCTATAGACTAAACACCGTAATGTGCATGTGCACGCCGTCAGCTTTGCGTTTGCAGTTTGCGTTTTTGAAGTTTGCGCAGAGATAACTTAGGTTTTCTGTTAGAACGGTGTCGTGTTAGTGGCCCCTAAGTTAATAATTAATGATCGTTGTGACGGAAATTAATCAAACAAAACTAACTTTAGCTGGACAATAACTTTATTCTAGAGCTGCTATGGAGCCAAAACAATCTCTGTTACTTTAATTTCCTATTATCACTGTAAAGCTGCTTTGAAACAATCTATATTGTTAAAAGCGCAATATAAATGAAGGTGACTTGACTTGACTTGTGGTGTAGTTTGTTTATGGCTAAGTCTAGCTTTTTACTGTTCCATTTACACTTGGCCATATATACGTGTCCCTGCAAAATTTCCATCCGATCTTCAATTCCTGCGCTATATGCAAAGTTAACTTCACATCAACACAAGCAACAGGAATGAGCTGCATTTTATTTGTGATCAGCTAATTTCAAGATCAAAGACCACATTAGGAGAGACAGTGGCATCAGCACCGGTGAGATAATGTAGTCTCACTACTCACTACTACAACCCATCTCCATACTGGCGTGATGACTCCGATCTTCAACCAGATAGAACTGGATAAATATTCTGAATGGTCTGATCCAACCTGACTTCTGACCTGTAATGCTGCCTGAATCATAATCATACATTGTTCGTTCGTTGGCCAGAGGAGAGCTGTCAGATCTGGCTACCGGGAGCCGGTACCCTATAACACGCTCTCACTCTCACTCTCACACATTTATTTTTTTACCATTTCAGGAGTAAAATTTACATATATGTGGTTTCAACAACCAGATGCATTTACACTTGTCCAGTTTTGTTTGGAATGAGTCTCAAACCACCTCCTGAAGTGTTTGAGTGATTGGATTTAAATCCATCTCAAATGTGTTTCGGAGGGCATTTACACCTGATCTTTTAATGATCTAATACCTATCCAATCAGAGAAAACCTATGAAGTTAATAGGTGTAAACAGGCCCTGTATTATTCTTCACCCAAAATGAAATGCTTTTTACTTCATGTAAAAAACCGTAGCCATTTTTACTAAAGTTATTTTGTGTTCCACAAAAAAAAAAAAACATACAGGTTTGGAATGACATAAGGGTGAAGAAATTATTTTGGGGTAAACTAATTTTCCACACCTTTGTCCTGGAAGTGTAAAATAATGGCAGCATGGATAGGAGACACTGTGAGGTTTGCGATGGTTCTGTCCTCCAGCTCCACGTCCAGCGTAACAGAACCCAGGTGAGGCTTCCACCTCAGAGTCCTCATGGCCTGCAAAACAAAAAAAAAAGAAAGAAAAAAAGAAAAATATATGGCTTAAGATATTTCTATATTACACTGGAATCAAAAAGACAAATCAGGTGCGAAATCCTGTATAATCATGATGAACTATCGAATCAAATCTAACTATTGGTACTGTGTTGGGTGAACACTTTATTGGCCTTATCATATATTCGGCGCAATGCAGCACCAGGCGTGACAAGTGTTTTTTGCTAGCTTCAGCCCGATGCAGTTATCATTTTCACGTACTGCGCCACGTTGTTTAAATGGCAAATGCATTTGCGCCCATTTGTGCGCCCATGGGCGTGCTGGTCTAAAAATGAGGCGTGTTCAGGCGCATTGTTGGTGCGTTGCTATTTTGAGGTAACTGAAATAGACTGCGCCATTGACCAACAAAAACCTGGTCTAGACTCTAAAGTCAATGGTGCAGTATTATTATTTTTTTGTTATTTAAAGGGAGCATTAGTAATATGCGTCTATAGGCAGGTGCACAACTAGCGTGGCCATACGTCCGGATTTTGGCCGGACAGTCCGGATTTTAAGCCCCCTGTCTGGCGTCCGGCGCAACCTCAAGCCGGACACTCATTTGTCCTTCTTTATGGAGTTGCGCTGAATCGGCCAAAAAAAACCCGCTCTAGAATCTTTATTGGGACACAGCAGCAGCATAGCGACTAATGCCGTAAGATCTCTGGTCAAACAAATGATTGGCTGAAAGCGGTGTCAAATAAATATCTGATATATCATTGGTTAAAAACGTAAACAAGCCTCCATGACGTGGAGTCCACGTGCTGGCTACGTCATATCATAACGTTAACATGCCGAAACGTCAGACCTCATTTAATCCAGAATGGACAAAAGAGCACGAATTTGGCCATGATGACCCTAGATGTGCGGTTGTCGCCTGAGCTGCTGCAGAGGGTGAACTTCTTTGTTGAGAACTGAAATGTGTATTCATTTATTTTTCGCATTCATTATTTGTTTATTTATGTATTTGTGTTATTTCCAGAAGTCCAGAAATGTTGTGTTTTCTGGCACTGTGCACTTTTCAAGACAGGTTAATCTCAGTGGTCAGCTTTTGAAACGGACATCACAATGTCTTGAATAAATACAAATACTGTGAACAAACACTTTTTTGCCTCTTCTGTTACACATAGGTCTACATCAAGATATATCGTAGATCAAATTGTCTGGCAATGAATAGACTATTTCAGAATCACTGTATCATGATACCATCGATATGATGGACAAAATTGTATTGTAGTTGGAAGTACACCAGAGTCCTATGCAATTATTCTTGCCCCACTAAATGTCGCAAAGTGTCCTCCTTTTTGGTGTTATGGAAATGGCCACCCTATGCACAACGCGCGTACACTCTGATTATTACACACACAGGGACACGCAGCAGCACACAAACATGCCAAATATTAAAAGATTATTTTTGTGTACATAAAGATATGGTGGAATCTGGCTTGTCCCGTAGATGGTCTGCTTGGGCACTTTTACCTCGCGCACGAGCAGATCCGTTTCCTTGCTAGAGAAGCGTTCAGTCTTTACGCTTGCAAATTCCACCATGTAAATAGCAATCCGCCATGGCGTGAGCGCAGCTGGCTTTTAAAGGGAATAGGAGATGAGACTCTGATTTGTCTATTGCACGTTACGCCCAAAACACACCCATTACTCATTAAGAGAATAGGGACCAACCCTTTTAGACCATGCGCCAGGTGCACCGACCATTTTTCCCGTCGTTAAACTAGCAAAAGTGTATTCGGACATGCCCCAAAGTGCACTTGCGCTGTGCGCTTTAGACCATGCGCTTAGATCGTTAAAATGGAGCCCTTGATGTCCAATGTAAAATCTAGGTCCTAAAACAAAACCAACTGAGAACCACTAGACTGGAGTACCTTGAGTTTCTCAAAGCGGTGTGTGTAGTCCTCCATGGCTTTAGAAGCAACTGCAGGCAGTTCCAACTTCTCCTCCTTTAGCTGGGGCCAGAACTCAGATGAGATGATCATGGCAGACAGCAGTAATGTAGACTGCTCCTCTACAGGAAGACGACTCTCCTCATCTCGGATATTAGTGTTGATGCGCCGAGAGTCTGCTACATCCTGCAGAGGAAGACAGACAAGTTCAATATAAATAGCACACGTAATGGAAGTAAATCCCATTGAGGTCACATATCATGATAACAAGATGACGGATAACCAAGAGCAGTGAATTTGCGCAACAAAGCTGAGAAGCGAGCGCAGTGGAAAGCATACCTTTAGCATCACCTCGCAGTAATGCATGTGGGACTCGCCAAACCTCAGTTTCAGCAGCTCAACGTTGCGAATCTCTCTATAAACAAAAACACAGAGAGAATTTAAAGTCAGTGTGCAAAGAAAATTATAATAGCCTTTTCTTCCCAATTGTTACGTACTGTATCTGAGTGAAATGGCCTTTTAAAAATAATGATGTGCGTGGATAAATCATTTATAATAAATGCTGCAATATTGCATAAAAAATAAGATCTGTCAATTTTGATTTAAGTACACAAGTACTGTACATATTAAAAACACGGCACATTCCTTTCTCTTTTGCTTTAAACTGTTGTCATGGGAATTTATAATTTTCCTTGATCCTTTGCAGTAGTTCATTATACTATGAAAACATAAAATAACTTTAAGAACTCAAAAGGTCCTCCCCCATCAGAAAAATAGCATTTTTACTGGGAATTTGAACACATGCATTCATGGCCACCCACATTTATATGTCTACAACACCTACTTTTCTTCCTCATTTAAATTATATATATATAAACAGTCTATAAAAAGAGAGCCTATCAAAAGTCTAGACAGCCTAACAAAAGTCAAAAAAAAAAAAAGAATGCTGGTCTTTATTCAATGATTTCAAAATAATATAACTATTCTGAACCCACAAACAAACCAGCAGTCTGTGAGCAAGCATTTATATTATTTCGCAAGCAAGCAAGTTTTCACTGAACAACTTAATAAAATTTTGATTTTCATGGCTGCAACACATTCCAAATAAGTTGGCACAGAGGTTTCACACTGTGTCACATCACCTTTCCTTTTAATTACACTTTTTAATAGTTTGGGAATTGAGGATACTAATTGTTGCAGTTTTGCAAGTGGATCTTTGTCCAATCTCGCCTGATACAAGACAGCTGCTCAACAGTCTGTGGTCGTCATTGTCTGATTCTCCTTTTCATGATTGGCCATACATTTTAAGTAGGAGACAGATCTGGACTGAAGGCAGGGAGTCAAGCACATCCCTTCTACGGTGTAAAGTGTCTAAGAAATCACTCTGTTGTAACATGCTGAATGAGGCCTGGCATTGTCTTGCTTCCCAAAAAAGATGTCATCTTGATGCCATTAAATGTACAATCCCAATATATGCCTCCACATCAATGGTACCTTCACACACATGCAAGTCACCCATTCCTTTTGCACTGATGCACCCCATTCCATGACAGATATTTGCTTTTGCACCCATCGCTGATGAAAGTCTGGATGGTCCCTTTTGTCTTTGGGACAGATAACTCAATGTCAGTTTTCCCCAAAAACAAGCTGAAATGTGGACTCGTCTGACTGCAGCACATCCACTGTGTTTTGGACCCTCTGAGATGAGCTCAGGCCCAGAGAACTCGCCGGCATCTCTGTATTGAACAGATGTATAGATTTCTCCTTGCGTAACAGAGATTCAAGTGGCATTTCTTGATGCAGCAGCAGACTGTTAAGAGACAATGGTTTTCCAAAATACTCCTGAGGCCACGTGGCTATATTTAACAGAGTAGCATGACGGTTTCTCATGTAATGCCGTCTGAGGGCTTAAAGGTCACACATATTCAACAGAGGTTTCCTGCTTTGCCCAACATAGACTGAGATTTCTCTGGATTCCCTGAATATTTTCACAATATTATGTCTGGCAGAAGGTGAAATACCTAAATACTTTGCAGTCTTGCATTGAGAAATGTGATTTTTGAATTGTTTGACAATTCTCTCATGATATTTGGCACAAAGTGATGAGCCATGAAAGATGTAAAGCACGAGTAAAGACTGAGATGCTCCTTTTACCCTCAAACACAATACCATCCACTATTACCAATTCACAAACTTATTGTGGACTGTTTCAAAAGAGTTTAACTTGGATATACTATAAGCTTTTCACTTTAATTGTGCCTCAGTCCCAATTTTTTAGAAGTGTGTTGCAGCCATCAAAATTTTAATTTGTTTATATTTAAAAAATACAATTAAGTTGTTCAGAGAAAACTTTGGAAAACTTTTCTTTGTGCTTTTGTCAGTTAAATAAAGTTGAAAGAGAATTAACAAATCACAGATTCTTGATTTTATTGCATTTTACACAATGTCCTACATTTTCTGCTTTATCTAAACCAAACCAAATTAAGCTAGTTCAGGAGCATTAAGTAAAGGATTATAGTGGAAAGTGGAAACAGAGTATTATATTGGTGGGTTACCTGACTGTGTTGTAGTTGAGCTGATGAAGAAGTCGGTCAGCCAGTACAGTCTTGTACTCATTAATGAAGATCTCTTTACTGCCGTAAATGCTGACCAGCAGACTAATAATGTCAGAAGAACGCCGTTTAGAGCCAGTTTTATCTACAGAAAGACAGAGAAGAGAGAGAGCTGAAATGTGGACTGCCTGCCCATATTTCTGTGACTGCAGTTTGTATTGACTTTTCTACACACAGGCCAATGACTGGTGAATTTGAGAAAAAATATACCACCATTAATATATTATCCTTGCCATGAAACTGCATTTAGCATTACATACTTTAGTTTAGATATTAATATTGTTAAAGTCACCATGTGGAACAAAAAAAATCAAGCTTTTAATATTGTTTATATGTCTATGTGGTGTTTTTTAATGTGCTTAAGACAAACCATGTGCAAACTCATAAGTCAACACCATTGCTGAATATTTTCACTTTAAACCTGCAGTGAACCAAAGACAGTCTCAAAAACACGGTTTGAAAACGCTGGTGTTTCTGACGTCACAAACTACCTTGTAACCAATCACGTCAACGTGTGATCGTCAACAAGTGGATCTCTGAGCTGGTGTGAGTTAGTGGAGACGGGCGCTAATTTGCATATTCAAAGAACCGCATATACTTATTGAGGCAAGGGTGTAGTTATCCAATGGTGAATTACATTCAAGCTATTTTAAGGCATGAAAAAGGATTCATGTTGGTGTGTGTTGGCGGTTAACACTAACCTGTGAGAGCATCGGTAGGATCTGGAGTCCAGTCCTCTGGATCACTTCCCTCATCTTCACTATCCTGTGTCTCCAAGGTAACAGGGTCAGCTCGAGAAAGCTCATTGGCAAGATCAGAACAACCCTCCGCATCACCTGTCAGACTGCCCACTATCTGGCGCACAGTGTCCTCACGGGTTCTGTAATTTCCAACATTACAATAAAAGACTAACCACTTCAGTATTGGAACTGGTTTACAAAAAAGCACAACTTCCTTGAGACAGACAACACCAGTGCAGTTGACAAACCTGAGATACTTGCGAATGGGTTGGCAGGCCACTTGCAAGATGACCATGGAGGGGTCGAGCTCTCTTAGAGCTTTGATGGCTGAGATGTAAACAGTGATAATGTCAGATGTATGGACTCCTGAAGTGGGAAAAGAAAGGTAAAAGCATGGTAAATGTCAGAACATTTTTACACGAGTTTAGTATTCCGCGAGTGTGAAAATGGCCTGAATCACCGACCTGGATGCAGCAGTCGTGTTTCAAAGGCTGATTTAAGAGAGGCCAGAAGCTGCTGTCTCTGATTGGTCCTTTCCAGACAGAACTTAAGATCCTCAATGGCGGGAATAGACTCTGGAAAATCTGCAACAATTAAGCAGAGAAAAATACAAATGAAATGAAAACAACTAGGATAAGATTACATGTAGTATATACGTTTTCCTAGCATTAGCCCCGCTCGTTTGCAGGGTTCGCTTCATCTGAATTATCCGCACACACACATTGGATTTGGCACAGGTTTTACACCAGATGACCTTCCTGTCTATCACACTTACACACACTCTTACGGCCAATTTGACATGTCTAATCCACCTAACCTACATGTCTTTGGACTGTGTGGGAGAAAACGGAGCACCTGTAGGAAACTCATGCTGACACAGGAAGAATATGCAAACTACACACAGAAAAGACTCCTGGCTCAGACGGGACCTTCTTGCTGTGAGGCGATAGTGCTACCCACTGAGACCCCACTGAGAACCCATAACAAGCAGTATGCTACACAAATGGAGTTTCTTTCTCACCTCGTATGATGCTGAAGAGTTCTTCGATCCTCATGTTTACGTAGATACGGCAGAAAAACTGGTGCATGTGACAGTGCCAGCGCTGGAGGAGAGCATTGATTGGCTGACCCGTCTTGCCATCTGTGGTTGTGGCATCGTTGCCCACCTCTTCCACCTTACTGGCAAACACCCTGCTCAGCCATCCTAAAACCTGCCCCAACCACTGGAAACACAGTGATTAATTAGGCACTTTAACCTTGAATATTAAAATATAAAAAGAGAGCTTGTGTTAACAAATGAAGCAAAAAATGACAAAGAACATTTAATCAATTTCAGTTATGATTTTGGTAACACTTTACTTTACATTCATGTTCTGCAGGTACATACTATGTAACTACAATAGTTAAAATAACTGGGTAACTAGTCAACTACTCAAGGTAACTAGCCTTGAACCTGACTTTAACCTATGTACAATAGTCAACATTTGAAGTGGATCAAAAAAGTTAATCAAAGTTGTCCTACGGGTATTGTTCAAAATTCATGTATACCTTTGATGAAAGGTTTTGATCCACTTCAAATGTTGACTAGTGTAGTTACCTTATATTACTCAGTACTTTGTTAGTAAAGTACACATACAGTTGTGATCAAAGTTTACATGCACCTTGCAGAATTTGCAAAATGTTAATTATTTTAACACAAGAGGGATCATGAAAAATGCATGTTATTTTTTTCTTTATTTTTTAGAACTGTCCTGAATAAAATATTTTATAAAAAATGTGTTTACATATGGTCCACAAGACAATAAAAGTTGAATTTATAAAAATGACCCCATTAAAAAGTTTACATACGCTTGATTCTTAATACAGTGTGTGGTCACCTGGATGATCCACAACTGTTTGTCCTGAACAGTTAAACTGCCCACTGTTTTTCAGAAAAATCCTCCAGGTCCTGCAAATTCTTTGGTTTTCCAGCATCTTTTACCCTGGATATTTGAACCCTTTCCAGCAGTGACTGTATGATTTTGAGATCCATCTTTTCCCACTGAGGAAAATTGAGGGACTCAAACACAACTATTACAAAAGGTAAAAAACATATACTGATGCTCAAGAAGGAAACACGATGCATTAAGAGCCAGGGGGTGAAAACTTTCAATTTGAAAATCAGGATAAATGTTACCTATTTTGTCTTCTGGGAAGCATCCAAGTATCTTCTGTAGCTTCTGAAGGGTAGAACTAAATAAAAAATATATAATCTTTAAACAAAATACATTTTTCATCCTGTTCAAAAGTTTTCACCCCCTGGTTCTTAATGCCATCAGAAAACAAAAAACACTCATCTAGGTGGATCATCTAGGTTAAGACACACAGTATTAAGAATCAAGCGTATGCAAAATTTTGAAAGGGGTTAAACTTTTTAAAACTATTATTTTGTCTTGTGGACTATATGTAATTATTTTTTATGTAAATATCTTATTCAGGACGGTACTAAATAAAAAAGAAAGCATTTTTTATGATCCCTCTTATTATGGAAAAATATTTAACTTTTTAGAGATTCTACAAGGTATATGTAAACTTTTAACAACAACTGTACTTTTAAATAAAGTGCACCTAATGATTTTTATGATGTATTGTTTTTTTAACCAATTGACCATTTTGAATAGAAAATGTCTCTAATTTGTGTGATGGAATAATGAAGCTGAATATTATTTACTTATTAAATCCAGACAAGCACAACCTTTTATTATTAGTGGTATTTGTTAAATTTGTTGTATTTGCATGACTACTACTGTTCATAACTTTAATTTATAATCAACATTGTGGTTGAACAGATCGGCTTTGAGGCAGTGATTTTTGCACGAGAGAACCACTAACATTTTCTCTAGAAAATGTAAAAATGTTGTGTTTTTTACTCATATTTGTTTTCATAACTTTAAAAGTTCAATAGTTTTGAGTAATGATTTGAATTAGCACACATCAGGATTTGCTCACGCTGAAGTCATGTTGGCCAAGGTTTTGTTAACTAATGCATATAATTTTAAAACTACATGGATCAAGTGACACATTTTGGATTCTTAATGGAATGTCGATACAAGTTTGAGCATCAACACGGTTAATGTTTCTGTAGATCATATAAAATAAAATGTTTTCTGCTGTGTAACTGAATGAAAGTTGTGTACATCATTGAAGTCTGTGAGAAAAGAGCTCTCATATTCTCCCCTGCAGCGCTGCTCCATCCTCCGCTCTATCAGCTGGTGCAGGATGCTGGTCACGGCCTCAGAGCTCACGCGTTCTAACAGCTGTAGTCTGGAGCTGAAATCACCAAACACATTTATTAAGGCGTTATATATCTCAGTACTCTACCTCTGCAACAAAAGTCACATTGGCATATTTGGAATTGAAGACAACCATACTACTTTTGAAGTACATATCACAGAATATGCATATTTTCTGTATGTGTGGAATAATGTAACAATGCAATGAGATCAACAAACATGACCTTCCATGACTAAGCCAGAATATCACCTTCAACATCTCCTCCTCTGCCATAAGCTATTGCCATGGTATTTAAAAAAAAAAAAAGATTAAAAGTAATATGCATCGTCTACGTTAATACAGTAATTGTTGTTTTAACAATGTGTGAACTGACATTACTGAGTGTCACCCATTTTACAAAAAACAAATAAGAGCATGACTTGAGAGTGCACACTTTAACTGTGTGATGTAACCTATACGAATGCCCCGTATGAATTATTGTTATATTTATATCATATATGATATAATTACATAATATCACACAAGCAAGAATGCTGTTTTTCCTGAATATGAGCATGATTGCAAATGTGATAGATTTATACAACAATTCAATAAATAAGTTAATACTGAAAGTTATATTTTAGACAGAATATTGTTTATAACATAGGTTTTTGCTCAATTTCACCAACAAAAATTGTTTCGAACCAAGCCACAACAGAACCGTTGAGTGACTTCAAGCAGAACACAACAGTGTTTCATTACTGAATGATTCTGCTTTTCTTTCTTTTTTTAAGTTAGATGAGTCAAAGATTCAATTACCTATTCTTAAAGACAGTCACTTTAAACAAATTGGTTGAATGAAATACCAGAAAATATTGAGATATCATTTTCGTCAATATCGCACACTCGTAATTGAAGGTTCAAAATAATCATATTTATTTCCAGATCATTCCTTTAAACATGATGCCACATAGCAATGTGCCAAATGCAATAAACTATGTAGCATACTGCAGTGAATACTGCATAATGTTATATAGTGTTTTTAAAAAATACTAGGATGTAGTAAGCATCTGTAGTTGAATCAGAATGGTACTTCTCTTCAACTCACAGTATGTGGCTGAGCTCTTGAAGCTGCTCTAGAGCTTCCTGACACCAACACAGGTGAAGGAGGGCGGCACAGCCTGGACACAAACCGCCTTCATTATGTTCCACAGTGCCCTCCTCAGCCTCCACAGCTTCCCCTGCCTGACTCATGTGCACAGAGAATGTGCGGCTATAAAACTCCAACACACGCTCCTGCAGCACAGGTGGAGGAGAGAACAGGAGAATGGCACGAACGACAGAGAAAGCTCTCTCAGTCAGACCACGGGCCCCTGGACCACACAGACCCCCGCGGCTCTCATCCTGCCATGAGCCCAGTCTCTCAAGACCACCTTGACAGAAAAAAAAGGGAGAGTATGATTAAAACAGTAGACTAAGGAAACACTGGACACGTTAAAACTATTCAGATTTCACATTATGGCATTATATCAATGGAAATTAATAACATTACACTCCAAAATTCTCATTATTGTAATGCAAAAAAAAACTCAGCAAATCAGGATAAAAAATAAAATCAGCATGAATTTGTCTAGTACATAACAAACACTAACCATATATATGTAAAGGTTCAAAAGTTTTAGATCAGTAAGATTTTTTATGTTTTTAAAAGAAGCCTCTTCTGCTATCCAAGGTTGCATTTATTTGACAATAACAGTAATATTGTGAAATATTTTTACAATTTAAAAAAAAAAAACTTTTCTATTTGAATATACAGTACTGTGCAAAAGGCACGTTAGTATGTTCACACCAAAAAAAAAAAGTTTTAAACCAGTTATTTATATCTTTTGCTGTAGTGTGTCAGTAGGAAATTTCAGTTTACATTTCCAAACATTCCATTTGCCATTAATTGTAATAATATAGTGATATTGTTGCATGCATAAAGAGTCTGACAACAGCCGGTATGATCCACACAGAGATCTGATCTCACAATCATCGAGTCTGTGATTACTTGAAGAAACTGAAAAAAACAGATACTAAATCCAGAAGAACTGCAGCAACGTCTTCAAGATGCTTGAAGAAACAGACCTGCAAAGCTACCTGAGAAATGATGTGCAAGTGTACCAGGACAAAATGCTGTTTTAAACTCACTAAATATTGATTTGATTTAGTTAATAGAAGTGATAAATAAAATCCATTTATGATATTTTCTAAAACTACAGTACTTTTCACAGTACTGTAGTTTGCAGAAAGGTTTCTTCAAGCGTCTTGGAGACGTTGCCACAGTTCTTCTGGATTAAGTCTGTCTCAGTTTTTTCGGTTTCTTCATGTAATCACAGACAAACTCGATGATGGTGAGATCAGATCTCTGTGTGGAGCACCAGCTGTTGTCAGACTGCTTGTGCATACACTGGATACATACACATTGTAATCTCACTGGATTATTACAATTAATGGCAAAATTAATGTTTGGAAATGTAAACTGATATTTTCTGTTGACACACTACAGCAAAAGATATAAATAATTGGTTTAAAACATTTTTTGAGGGGTGAAAATACTAACGTGCCTAAGACTTTTGCACAGTAGTGTATTTGAAAATACAATTTATTCCTGTGTTGGCAAAACTGAATTTTCAGCATCTTTACTCCAGTCTTTAGTGTAACATGATCCTTCATCTTCAGAAATCGTTCTAAAGAGCTGATCTACTGCTCAAGAAACATTTATTATTATTATTATCATAGAAAGCTTTTGTAACATTATAAATGTTGTTACTGTCACTTTTGTTTAATTTAATGCACCCTTGCTGAATACAAGTATTAATTTCTTTAATTTCTTATCGGAACTAACTTATCTAACTTAATTTTTTTTTTTAAAGCATACAATCAGGATACGTAAATATATACAATACCTGTCTAACCCCAAAAACACATAGGCTTCGCTAAAATATAGTTGTGACATACCAAGGAAAGGTTCCAGCTGTTGCAGAAGGTTTCTGAAGGCTTTAAGTAAAGCATTTGCCCTGTCCCTCTCCTGAGACTCTCCCTCTGGCTGCTTGAGCCCCGTCCAGAACTCAGGAGCAACAGATGTAGTCAAACGAACCTGCAGAGTCTCCAGCAGCCAACCCTCCACATACTGATCCAATCCATGTCCACCCAGCAGGGCCATGGCATCACAGAGAACATCATCTGTCAAAGCATTGGTTGGCAGAGGAGACACCTAAAAAGACATGGCTGGGTCACAGCTTTTGACACGCAAATGTACTTCAACAATACAATGCTATAACATGGTCATGTCAAAAATTATATTTGATACACTGCCGTATATTTACCACTCACCAGTGCAGATGTCACTGTGTCCCAGGCTGCTGACAGTCCCTGTGGCATTGTCTGCACCTCGTTCATTCCAACTCAGACTGTAAACAATAGTCATATATCCTGGGTTAAAGGTATATTGTTCGGTGCCGTTACCATACGCGCATAGTCATTTTACTACGAGACTCAAATTTAGTGACAAAATAATATGGTCAAAGCCATTCGAAAGATTGTCAACAGTTATTACACGGAGAAATTGTAGCGCTCTTCTTTGAACTCATGTCGCGCGTCGATGACGACATTGTCGATGCCGGAAGTTGTCTAAAATGGCAATGTTGTTAATAATGATAAAAATAATAATAATTAGATACTTTTGACACTGAATAAATGTGGGAGTTGCCCAATGTATTTGTATTTCCCTTGTAATTTTAATGTTCTGAATGTATTATTTTTTTTTTTTTAAATAATGAAAACAGTTTTTAATATAACTCTATTCTAAATTCTAAAATAAAAGTCCACGCAAACTGTCGTGGTGACGCTTCTTATGCGTTCCCATGGAAACAGGAGGGAGACTTGACTTAGCCGCTTTTGGAATGTTTTCTTTAAAGTTACTCCCCTCGCAGGTTTGACGCATTTAACGCGCGGTAATGTGTGTGGCTTGCGAATTCCAGAAACAGTTTACATCAGAAGGTACAACTAACTAACTGACTTCACTGCATGAAACGCTTTTAGTGTTAAAACGAGTGCAGGCAGGCATTTTCTTGTAGTTTTCGTGCTAACCTGCTAATCAGAATGACCCAGCAAGGAGCTGCGCTGCAAACCTACAACAATGAGCTTGTCAAATGTAAGTAACCATCGACCCAGATGTACTGTTTTGCTGTCAGGGGAACATACATTTTCTTTTTCATATATTTTTGTTTTGTTTTACTTGTATATAACTTACGTGTGATGGGTAGAAGGAACTTGAATGCAGCTAGTCTCCGTTGACATTTGCAGTCATTATACTTAGCTTAGGAGTGATTAACGTTAGAAGACTAGTGTGACACCTATAATGTATTGTGCCTTTCTTTGTCCTTTCCCTGATAGAACAACTGTTTACTTTTAGCCAAGAAGACATCTGAGCGTTTGTGAGAGACATCAATATGATCTCCTTTGAAGCTGAAGAAACAGAATCTATTAAATTACATTCAGTAGCCTTAAAACGTATTTGGACACCTGTATGTCATTGTCATTGCATTCGATAACAAAATATCAAACCACTGGAATGAAGTCAGTTCTCTTCAATTAACACAGGTGTCCAGCAGAATAACCACTGGTGTATTTCATTACATGAACTAAGAACATGATTCACCAATATTTAACAAGCAGAAAGTGCCACAGGATTTTTAAACTTTATTTTGAACCGTTTAACTGTTGTAGTTTAGTGATTTAAAATGAATACAACACAATTTGCAAAATTGTCCTCTTGGGGGAAAAAGGGTTCTTTTTATTTTTATGAGGTAGTTATTGTCCAGATACTACTACTTCTTCTTCTTCTTTTTTTTTTCTTTTTTTTACATTTTAGAGGGTTTCTTTTGTTTTCTTTTGTTCAGATTTGTGTTGTAGTTTTAAACTTTTTGGTTATATATACAGCACTGTGCAAAAGTCTTAGGCACGTTAGTATTTTCACCCCCAAAAAATGGTTTTAAGACAGTTATTTATATCTTTTGCTGTTGTGTGTCAGTTTACCTTTCCAAACATTCATTTTGCCATTAATTGTAATAATCCCGTGAGATTTTTGTATGCACAAGCAGTCTGACAACAGCCGATATAATCCACACGGAGATCTGATCTCAATCATCGAGTCTGTCTGTGATTACATGAAGAAACTGAAAAAACTGAGACAGATTAAATCCAGAAGAACTGCGGCAACGTCTCCAAGATGCTTAAAGAAACAGACGTAAAAAGCTACCTGAAAAACTATGTGCAAGTGTACCAGGACAAAAGCTGTTTTAAACACAAAGGGTGGTCACACCAAAATATTGATTTGATTTAGTTAATATAAGTTAATTGATAAATAAAATCTATTTATGACATTATTTTTGAAAGCATCCTCACTTTACAGCATTTTTACACAAGTGCCTAAAACTTTTCACAGTACTGTAGTTTGTTTCTTCAAGTGTCTTGGAGCATCTTGGAGACGTTGCTGCAGTTCTTCTGGATTTAGTCTGTTTCAGTTTTTTTGGTTTCTTCATGCAATCTCACTGGATTAATTGCAAAATAAATGACAATTAATGGCAAAATAAATGTTTAGAAATGTAAACTGATATTTCCTACTGACACACTATAGCGAAATATATAAATAACTGGCTTAAAACCACTTTTGGAGGGTTTTTGATATTTATAATGTATGTGTGTGTTTAGTTTAATTTATTGATTAATAAATCACATTTAAAAACAACAGATATTGAAACTAAAGTGATGTACAAGAAATATAAAACACAATTAAAACATGAATAATTCAAACAAATTTTTATATAAATAAATATATCACGTTACTGTTCTGTTTGAATTGGTGTTTGATCCTGTTCTTTATTGCACAAATCAGTAGGAAGAACTGCTGAGCAAGCCCTCATCAGCAACTTATACACACTCCCTCTCAGTTATCACAACATGAATGTAAAGAAACACAAATAAAACACTGATTAAACATATTTTAGATGTGCCTGGAGCTGCCTCTTTTTAAAGAACTGGCCCTTTTCATCCTCCTCACCTTTCTCAGGTATAGAGGAGCTGTGCTCTAAAAGAGAAGATCTAAATCGGCTGATCCAACAGGAGGAAGCAGAGAAAACTCGTCTTCAGCATGACATCCGTGTGCTGACAGAGAAGCTGAGTCGCGTGAACGAGAGCCTGGCACGCCGTCTCAGTGCCCGCGCTGACTTTGACCGCACCATCGCAGAGACGGAGGCTGCCTACATGAAGGTAAGGACACAATCAATATATCATATAGTTTAATATATCATGTTGTCTTCATGAAGAGTGACCAGAAAAAAATAAAACTAGCTTTATTAATGTTGCACAGGTGAGACCTTCAACTGTGTCCTTTTTTTTCTATCTTTTTTTTTGTCGACCAATGATTTTGCCAAGCCCAGTGCCAAATGAATCTTAAATGAAACTTACACAACATTTATAAAATTAATGGAGTGAATTACTTAAATTGATGACAAGACTAATGTTGTTAGTTGGCAAGGCAAAATTATTAGCTGATATTGTCTTTTGTTTATTAGTTGACCACTGTAAGTGTTTTTTCCTCCAATGTGCAGTGCTAATGTTAATATCTGATATCTAGCAGGATGGCCGATAAAATGAGTCTTGTACTTTAATTTTAATTAATTATATATATATATATATATATATATATATATATATATATATATATATATATATATATATATACAGTGAGGAAAATAAGTTGAACACCCTGCTATTTTGCAAGTTCTCCCACTTAGAAATCATGGAGGGGTCTGAAATTGTCATCGTAGGTGCATGTCCACTGTGAGAGACATAATCTAAAAAAAAAAAATCCAGAAATCACAATGTATGATTTTTTAACTATTTATTTGTATGATACAGCTGCAAATAAGTATTTGAACACCTGAGAAAATCAATGTTAATATTTGGTACAGTAGCCTTTGTTTGCAATTACAGAGGTCAAACGTTTCCTGTAGTTTTTCACCAGGTTTGCACACACTGCAGGAGGGATTTTGGCCCACTCCTCCACACAGATCTTCTCTAGATCAGTCAGGTTTCTGGGCTGTCGCTGAGAAACACGGAGTTTGAGCTCCCTCCAAAGATTCTCTATTGGGTTTAGGTCTGGAGACTGGCTAGGCCACGCCAGAACCTTGATATGCTTCTTACAGAGCCACTCCTTGGTTATCCTGGCTGTGTGCTTCGGGTCATTGTCATGTTGGAAGACCCAGCCTCGACCCATCTTCAATGCTCTAACTGAGGGAAGGAGGTTGTTCCCCAAAATCTTGCAATACATGGCCCCGGTCATCCTCTCCTTAATACAGTGCAGTCGCCCTGTCCCATGTGCAGAAAAACACCCCCAAAGCATGATGCTACCACCCCCATGCTCCACAGTAGGGATGGTGTTCTTGGGATGGTACTCATCATTCTTCTTCCTCCAAACACATTTAGTGGAATTATGACCAAAAAGTTCTATTTTGGTCTCATCTGACCACATGACTTTCTCCCATGACTCCTCTGGATCATCCAAATGATCATTGGCAAACTTAAGACGGGCCTTGACATGTGCTGGTTTAAGCAGGGGAACCTTCCGTGCCATGCATGATTTCAAACCATGACGTCTTAGTGTATTACCAACAGTAACCTTGGAAACGGTGGTCCCAGCTCTTTTCAGGTCATTGACCACCTCCTCCCGTGTAGTTCTGGGCTGATTTCTCACCTTTCTTAGGATCATTGAGACCCCACGAGGTGAGATCTTGCATGGAGCCCCAGTCCGAGGGAGATTGACAGTCATGTTTAGCTTCTTCCATTTTCTAATGATTGCTAATCATTCTAATGATTCTAATGAAGTGGACCTTTTTTCACCAAGCTGCTTGGCAATTTCCCCGTAGCCCTTTCCAGCCTTGTGGAGGTGTACAATTTTGTCTCTAGTGTCTTTGGACAGCTCTTTGGTCTTGGCCATGTTATAGTTGGATTCTTACTGATTGTATGGGGTGGACAGGTGTCTTTATGCAGCTAACGACCTCAAACAGGTGCATCTAATTTAGGATAATAAATGGAGTGGAGGTGGACATTTTAAAGGCCCTTGAGGGTCAGAATTCTAGCTGATAGACAGGTGTTCAAATACTTATTTGCAGCTGTATCATACAAATAAATAGTTAAAAAATCATACATTGTGATTTCTGGATTTTTTTTTTTAGATTATGTCTCTCACAGTGGACATGCACCTACGATGACAATTTCAGACCCCTCCATGATTTCCAAGTGGGAGAACTTGCAAAATAGCAGGGTGTTCAAATACTTATTTTCCTCACTGTATATATATGAAGAGTTCCGTTATATATGCAATTATATACGAAAGTTTCTTCTAGAATGATAATTTTTATCAAGCTTGTATATTTAAGTTCAGTAATTTCACTTAAATGGCAAAGGGGAAGAGAAACTGGTTTGTGATTTGTTTAAGAATTTCTTGAGTGTAAAACATTTTAATAGAATGGCCATTTTTAAATGACATTAGAAAACGTTTTTTATTCAGAAAATGTATTAATGGACATTTTTAACAAGGTTTCTCCTGGAATCATTTTTTAATTTCTATCATATAATAAATTTAATGATTCGATGTAAATGCGATTTATTACTGTTGTGGTTATTGGTATATACTTATGTATATCTCCGTATTTTGTTTTTTTAAAGACAAAATGGTTAGATTATTGTAAACAATGTATTGAAGTGATATTGTTGTAATTATAACTGTTTTGTTGATTGCCATGAATAAAGCCATTGCTGCTATGGTGTTTAATCATAAATAAATAAATTAATAATATAAAAGTGTATGTATGTGTATATATATTTCAAAAGTTTGGGTTAGTAAGATTTAAAAAAAAAAAAAAATATATATATATATATATATATATATATATATATATATATATATATATATATATATATATATATATATATATATAAGGAATTAATACATTTATGCATTTAATTAATGAAAAGTGACAGAAGATATTTAATTTGTTACATCTATTTCAAACTTTATATTCATCAGAAATAAAAAATACAATAAGCAATATGCAAGAATATGCAATTTTAACATTGCTAATTCTGAAATGTTTCTTGAGCTCCAAACAGCACATTTTGAGCATAATATATAATGCTATACATTTTCTTTATAAATATATTATCTGTTTTTTTTTTTTGTTTTTTTTTGTTTTTTCAGGGCCTCTGAGGTCTTAAAGTCTTAATTATCCTTAGACAAATTAAGGCCTTATAAGGGTCTTAAATCAGATTATGTTATGGCATTAAATGTTGCATGCATTGCACAAAATTTATATCTTCCTAGGTATTCCTGTTTTCTAATACAAAAATATCTAAACATCTTTGATACATTTACCTGAGATGCAAATGCAAGTTTTTAAATTTGAGTTTGAAGATAATTTAAAATAAGTTTAAGCTTAAAACAAGAACACATATCTGTCAATGAATAATGGAAACTTCCCTTTTAATTAAGTAGATTTTTTTTTAGACCCTTGGCAGATTTTTGTTTTTAGCATACTCACTGCATTTTCATAGAAAATAAGACTTCATATTTCATGTCATTTTGTAAATTGTTCCAGCCAATCGCTAATTGGACTGGAAAACAAGACAAAAGTACTGAGGAAGAACATTACTTTTTTTGCAGTGTGATCAGAAGATACAGTGAAAGTTAAGTCCATATTCTTGTGGTTGAGAGCAGAGGTATTCCAGCTAGTTTTCTTACCAAAATGAATTAAAAATTAATGGACATATGTTGGAAGTTGTATTGTCAAACATGTTCCTAATACAACTTATTAGGTTTCTCCATAGACATTTACATTTAGTGAACATATTGACGTATTGTATTTGCTTCAATTTTCTTTACTTGATCTTAAAAAGGTTTTTAAAAAATCTCAGTTCAGAAACCCTGTTTTTTAGCGGTACAATTATTTTTAAATAATGATGATGCTAGTGTGTGGACAGCCACCACATTTCAGACTAATTAATCTGAATGATACAACTGAGCCAACCAAAGAAGTAGGGCAACATGCAGAGGTTAGTTAGTTACACAAAGAAAATGTGTGTTTATGATTTGAACAAATCCCTTGTCTGTCTTTCTCAGATTCTTGAAAGCTCTCAGACACTGTTGAGCGTTTTGAAGAAGGAAACTGGGAATCTGACCAAAGCCACTGAACCAAGAAGCAGCAAAGATCATTGATAAATACTGAATTTTCCCATTCTCCCAGTCCTTTCATTTGTCTATATTCCATTCATCTCCCATCTCTTCTTTCATCTTTACAGCAACCTTTACCACACAACATCAGAGTGTAACTTCTCATTCTTATCAGGAAGCTGTGTATGTGAAGTGTATAGATTTGTAATAATGTTTTGATATATGATTAGTGTTTAATGTAATGCTTTTATTTAAATGTAATGTTTTAATAAATCAAATTAACAAGTTATCTGTTTGATGTTATTTAAAGGGCTAAAGGGAATTTCTGTGTGTAAATAAATAACATCTCAAGACAAAGTGTGAAAACTCCGCAACCTTCATCTGTTTATTGAATATTTCCTTGTGTTTTACATTTTTTCCCCTCTGAGTTCATCAAAACCAAATTGTACATTTAATATTCTCTTGATGCAGAAAACAGAAAGAATGAGAAAAAGTTTTGACAAACTAGTACATTTGACAAAAAGTACATTAACCACCAGAGCAATGAGCAGCTTGATTGGAGTTACAGTAACTAATGAAACACTTAAAGTTGCATTACATTTTGTAAGACACAAAAGCAATAGTTCCCAACCCTCTAAGTGTCTAATGCATCCCTCAAGAATATTTTATGTTTGCTAAGAACATCTGGAGGATCTACTGTATATAGACTGGGATGGTAAGCGAGTGCTAAAGTGACATACTGCAGAACTAGAATGTAAGATTTGGTTGAATTCTAACACTTGGTGAAATAGCTTTATTTCAAGTTTTTTTCTTAAATAAAAATTGCCTTTAATTATAATATATGAAAAATCATGGGTTAAAATTTTTGTTCAGACAGGCAGCAAAAATCAGATTTTTTTTTTTTTTTTAAATACACTACTATTCAAAAGTCTGAGGTCAATAAGATTTTTTTTTTATGTTTTGAAAGTCTCATGCTCACCAAGGCTGCATTTATTTAATTAAAAATACAAGAAGAAAAAAAACGAAACGGTGATATTATATAAATTATTGCAACTTAAAATAATTGTTTTCTGTTTTAATATATTTTAAAATGTAATTTATTCCTGTGATGGCAAAGCTGAATTTCAGCAGCCATTATTACAGTCCTCAGTGTCAAGTGATCTTTCAGAAATCATTCTAATATGCTGATTTGGTGCTCAAGTAACATTTCTACTTTTCAATGTTAAAACAGTTGTGCTGCTTATATTTTTCATACTTTTTTAACAATGTAAAAGTCTTTACTGTCACTTCTGATACATTTTTTTGCTGAATAAAAGTTTTAAATTCTTTCAAAAATCGTATTGACCGAAGAACATTTGAAAGGTAGTATATGTTTAGTTTGTAGTCAATGTTATGCTCCCAGTGAACAGATTATAATTTCTATTAAATAAATTATAATATGAAAGTGATTTTAGATTCCTTAAAGGCATTATTCCAACCAACTCTCAAAACTTAACTGCATCAGGTGCAAAATAAAGCAAAAACAAAGACAGTGCAAATGAATGAATACAAAAGCATAGGACTAAGATGTACATGTAAGCTGTCTTATCAACACTCATGTAATTTTGTACATGATGTCAAATTATCAAAAGAATTATCCTGAAACACCTCAGTGCTACCGTTTGCCCCTTTGACTAAAAATATGAAAAAGTGGTAAAAGAGATCAAATAAATTATGAAAACTTAATCCTGGAGTGTACAAACTATACATCAATACTGGTCGGAAAGGCCGAGGAGACAAGTGAGCTGATACACCGAAGCCATTTAACAGACATGACACACTCAAGTCAGTTGGCATTGTGTGTATTTAGTCTTCATGTTTCACACACACACACATGCTTACAGCGTGGTCCAATCAAAAATCCACAAAATAATGTTTCCTACCTTCATTACTAAAACTGACCGCTCCCATTTGTACTGCAAGAATGTCCAGTTCAGAACACATAAGAATATAAACTTCAGCATAATTATTGATAAAACTGATGCACCAGTTAGTAACACTGTGCTTAAAATGGCATACTAAAACAATCTCAGAACATTAATCTCACAAAACCTGCCAAGAACATTTCCAGGTCATATTTCATCCCAAAAATAGATGCATTCTATTTTGCTTAAACAGTATTTTAAGGATTATTAGGAGGCAAATAATTAGGTACATCCAGTCCCACCGAAATTGTCATTACTGTAACGTGAACATTTGATAATGAAATAATTAAAAAAATCTATTATATATAGGAGTGTTTTTTTTTTTACTGTAATGCAGTAAGAATACCAGATTATGAATAATGGAGGAAACAACTCACACGTATTACAGTAATAAGAATTTCGGAGGAAAACATGCTTAAATGTCGTGGAAATAATGTCAGAATGATGGTCCTAAAAACAGGCATCGTTTTTCTTTTATTTTATTTTTTTTGGAGGGGGTCAAATGTAACCTGGGCATGTCTTCACAAGATTGACTTGAATTTATAATTGCGTTTGTGATCCAAATCATGACCAAGTATTTTTATGTATATTTGTGTAATCAATCAATTCTTTTACCATGAAAAAGCAAAACAGAATGAATTTGCTAAACCAGCTCACTCAATTCAGCAATTAAGAGCTACTCTTCAAAAAAAAAAAAAAAACTGATCTAGAATCACCAAGTCAACACTAACATGTTGTTAGTATTTCAGTTGTATAGTATATCGGGTCTGTGCATTAGAAATGTCTACCTTGAAACACAGACATACAAAAGGAAACATGAAACTAAAGTGGACGAATTCTATAGTTAGGGAGTCAATACAGACCTACACATGCACATACAAAAACATCACATAGAACAAGGATTGTGGCACCCTTTCACCAGTCATACATAAACAAGTCACTTATTTCATTTTTTTGTTGCTTCACCCTCTTATTGTCCTCTTTCTGGAGTCCTGTTACACACACTCAAGTTTCCTTCTCTATTTAAAGGACAAGTCTTTCATCTTTCACTCTTTTAGAAATTTGGTCACTTTCATGAGGTGAGTATTACATACGTAGAGCAAGTACGTGATGGAAGAGTGAAATTCAAGAGCGGAATGGCTATTCAAGCCATTTTCCACGTTAACACAGTCCATCACGATCACAATCGGTGGCAACAGGAGGTCAGATGTGTGTGACACATCCGCTACGTGGATCAGCGGTGAGGAAAACCCTGCTGTTGACGCTGATGGCGTACGGCCACGGAATACGAAATGTACGTTTACGTGCTGGTTGCTACTGGTCCCCAATGTTCTGGAAGTTGTTTCTTTGCATCCAGGCTGGTGCTGGCAGGCAGTGGTTGGTCCCGTATCTTCCCGACGTCTGGAAGGTTTAGAAGTAGAGGGCTGGTTCACTGCTGAAGTCTGACAGAGAGGAGCTATCAGCAGGTGTCAGCTGGTGAACAACAACAACAAAGACAAAGTTAATCAATAGGTTTAATTCCATGGTTGTCTTATGTATCATAGGTGAAAATATTTTCTCTGACAATGATTTGATTATGGTTGTTGACTAAATGAAGTAATGCATGATGAAATCTGAACTTTTGTTCAGAATTTGGTTCTGTACAGGTCAATTTACACTTTTACTGTCACACTGTTTATGTGAAACAGAAATCTATAGTAACATTATAAATGTCTTTGCTGTTACTTTTGATGAATGTAATGCATCATTGCTAAATAAAAGTCTTAAATGTTGCTCAGGGGTTTGTTCTACTCCTAAATCGAAGTATTAAACTTTGGTGTGCAACTTGTCTTGAACTGTTTGTGCAACAAACATACAGTAAAAAAAAAAAACTCAAACCATGTGGTTTGTTGAAGAGATATGTTATATAATATATTTAAAGATGGCATTGATTCCTGTGTGATGCTAAAGCTGAATTTTCAGTAGTCATTATATCAGTCTTCAGTGTCACATGATCCTTCAGGAATCATTCTGTTTTTTTTGTTTGTTTGTTTGTTTTTTAGTTTCATATTAAACTTATGTTTGCTTAATATGCTTATTTTCGTGGAAACCCTGATGCTTTTTTCAAGATTCCTTGATTAACAGAAAGTAAAAAAATAACAGCATTTATGTGAAACAGATATCAATTGCAACATTATAAATGTATTTACTGTCACTTTTGATGAATGTAATGCATCACTGCTGAATAAAAGTATTATTATTATTATTTTTTTAAATCTGACCCCAAGCTGTTGAATGGTAGTGTGTTTCTTGTTTGCAGTTGTGCTTAAATGTTTCTATGGTTCTCTGTAACCTATTGTGAACGAGAGACACTGCTGTATTCCATGGACACACAGAACAATCATTTATGAGAGTCACTTGTGCATTTTAATGCAGTTGTCATTACCATAGAGGCCACAGAAAATTGAGTGAGGGCTATTTTCACTTGGGCCCGTGATAAACCACCCAGAACGCCCAAGCAACTAGCAAGCAATGCCAAATAGAGAACATTGTACACCTCGTTTTACATGAAAAGGGACCAGTCGCATTTTCTACTCATTTTACACTGTATTCTTTTTTATTTTGTTTTGTTTTACCATGACCCCCTCTGTACTCTGTGAAGTGTCTTCCTCCCGGTGAGCTGACTCATCAAGCTTGTGTTCTTGCCAGGCGTTAAACTCCACTGAGTGTTTGGGTGTGTAACTGGACAGATCTGAGGACACGAGAAGAAAGATATTAATCAATGTCAAAACAGACTGAAGAATCATCACAGAAACTATACTTCATCTAAAAATATTTTAGACATATAATTGCAATTATGTCAATTTTTATATTATAACATTTGTATATACACCTTCCCTTGTACCTTTACATATATGTTGACTTCTTAAATGTTCACACTTGTTGTTATTTGTTTCTGCAAAATATCCTTGTCAACTACCCAAATGCAATAAATGTAACACCTCATTACTGACCAGCAGGTGTCAACACTGTAACTGAAATGTAGAGCCATAGAGCTTTATTGTAATGATGAAGGTGATCTGTTCTAAACACTGAGAGATCAGCCTAACAAATCATCCTCACCTCATTTCACCTTCATTTCAACAAGCATCTCTACAATACTGAACATGAATCATTATTGTATATCTACTATGGATTCATCAAACTGACCCCACTTCCTGTAAGACCACAATAAACAGGTCCCAATTTGCATCCTATTTATCATTCCAAGAGTTGCATCCCAAAAGATATATAGGACAAAACAAGTGGATAAAAATAGGATGTGAACCGAATCCATTTCCTGTTCACCTCATCCATGGTTTCTGTGCCTTCCTCTCATTCTATCCCTTTCCTGTCATTCTTCTCATCTTACTAACCCGTGGTGTTGTTGGAGTGAGTGGGTGAGCTGGTGTAGCTGGCACGAGGAATGCTTATCCTCCCTGCAATGATCCCTCCATCATCTTCTCCTCTTTTTTCCTCTCCTTCCTCCTCTTCCTCTCCGCTCTCCCACGCGCTGTTCTCGGACGGGTATTCAAATGTGCTCTGTAGGCTGGACTCGTTGAAGGATATTTTTAACTGTGGTGGAGACAGAGGACAGTTTGTTAGGTTTCAGACCTGCACGCAATCTGCAAATGCAAAACTTCAAATAATGCTGTGAAGATTTCCACAAGAGTTTGAACGGATACTGAAGGAAATGTCCAGCATATCTGTGAACTCTTTCGATACTACGTTTGACTAAGACTTAGATACAAAGTGTGACGACTTTGATTAAGGTAAAATATAGGACAGTTCTGATTCGTATAACAGTTTTTGGTCACTACATAATTATCCAATTTGTGTTATTTTGTAGTTTAAAGAAACCTAAAATTACTTTATTAGAAATAATGAAGTATGAGGTGTGTCCAAACTTGTATATGGCTCTATGGCAGGTCCTGACCAAAACAAATATTTGTTTAGCAAAACTTTACCAGGCCTGTATACCTAATGTATTTTTTTGACTATGCACATAATGCAAATGAAAGGGAAATTGTGGGTCAAAAATTAAGCATTAACAGAGAACATAGTTTCCTTATTGCTTTATTTGTTAATGCTTATTATGACTTATTTAAGTTTGTCTGATAATCTCAGTCAGTCATGGTCATAAATGTTGACACGCAAATCGATTGGGAAACTCAAATGAACTCGGAGCCTTTTTGGAAGTGGTGTGACGGTATCGTATCATAGTTCTTTCAAATATAACGTAGCATTGAATGATTACCATATCATTATTATTACTGGACCCACTTTATAAGTGTCTTTAACTATGTATTAACATTTAAATAAATAATTTAATAGAATTGCACTTATTGTGTACATTCATGTTTTTACATTGTACTTGTATTTAATACCGGCATGTAATTCAGCTGTAATTCATTTCTGTAGTTACTTCAGTAATTACACTGTTGACCTTACCCATACCCCTTAACCCACACTTAAAACTAAACATAATAAATGTATCCCTGGTCTTTATCCATATCCTACCTCAATAGCTGCAAAAGTGGTCTGCAATATAACATGAACACAAGAATGTCATACAGACTTAAGGACTGGCTTCTTTAAAAAACAATCACCTTGAAACCACCATGAACACCCTAGCATTCACATTTTAACGTATTCAGGACTCCATAGCAACGCTTTGGCAACCACTCACAACACCTTAACATTACGTTAATCTTATTAAGGACTTATCAGACAAATAAATACTGTTGTCTGATTCAAACTCAACGTGAAGGGCCACTAGAAGATATTATACCCATAGTATGCATGTAGTGTCCAAAGCACCCTAGTGAGAGTCACCTGGTCAACGTCTGTAACCTGGCCCTTGTGTATCAGCGCTGTCCTAAATATACTCTAATCTCAATCACATGACCTTACTCGACTACATATAAGCAAGCTTATTTTACAAAGGATGTGAACACGCCCTTACATGGCACGCCCATCAAAATGACCGGACAAAGGCCGCACATAATTGGGTGATGTTTATTTGGTGTAATAAACGTAACCTTATATACCCTCTTATATACCATGATCATGATCACACACACGTGTATGTGTGTGTGCAGCAAAAGTTTTGAAACTACCATTTTTAATGTTTTTGAAAGAAGTCTCTTATGCTCATCAAGTCTGCATTTATTTAATCAAAAATACAGAAAAATAAGTAAAATTGTGAAAAGTTTTTATAATTTAAAATAATGGTTTTCTATTTTACTATACTTTAAAATGTAATTTATTCCTGATCAAAGCTGAATTTTCATCAGCCATAACTCCAGTCTTCAGTGTCACATTATCTTTCAGAAATCATTCTAATAATATTAGATGATTTGATAATCAGTTATTATCAGTGTTGGAAACATTTGTGCTGCTTAATATTATTTGGAACCTGTGATGCTTTTTTTCAGGATTCATTGATAAATAAAAAGAACAGCATTTGTTAAAATATATATCTTTTCTAAAAATATAAATCTTTAATATCACTTTTTATCAATAAATAAAAACTAAATAAAAGTATCAATTTCTTTCAAAAAAAGAAGAGAAAAAAAAAGACCCCAAACTTTTGAATGATAGTGTATATTGTTTTAAATAAATGCTGTTCTTTTTTCTTTTTCTTTTTTCTTTTTATTCATCAAAGAATCCTGAAAAAAGTATCTCAGGTAAGAAAAAAGAAAAAAACCTGTGAACCTAAAACCTCTTTCAGAGGTGTTGTACAAACTTTGCTCTCTTTTAATGGTTACATAACACAGAGGACATGGGTGAGTAGACTGGGTGTGTAGTCAAATCTGTCACTCTTTTTATAAATAAAAAAGATACAAACATGATACCTAAAGGATTAACTGATGGCATTATACATGCTGTGTGACATTCAGCACCTTTAGAAAGTATCCACCCTCCTTTCATCTTTTTTTCTGCTAAATCTCTAATAACACAAATCATTTATGAATCTACACACACACTTTATTAGGTACACCTGTTTAACAGCTCATTAATGCAAATATCTAATCAGTTAATCACATGGCAGCAACTCAGTGCATTTAGGCATGTAGACATGGTCAAGATAATCTGCTGAAGTTTAAACCGAGCATCAGAATGGGGAAGAAAGGTGATTTAAGGGACTTTGAACGTGGCATGGTTGTTGGTGTCAGACAGGCTGGTCTGAGTATTTCAGAAACTGGTGATCTACTGGGATTTTCACACACAACCATCTCTAAGGTTTAAAGATAATGGTCAGAAAAAAAGAGTAAATATCCAGTGAGTGGCAGTTCAGTGGCTGAAAATGCCATGTTTGTCTGCAGAAGAGCATCTCTGAACGCACAATGGGCTACAGCAGCAAGAGGACACACTGGGTCCCATTCGTGTCTGCTAAGAACAGGAAACTGAAGCTATAATTCGCACAGGCTCACCGAAATTAGACAATAGAAGATTGTAAAAACGTTTGCCTGTTGTGAAGTCTTGACTTCTACTGAGACATTCAGATGGTAAGGTCAGAATTTGTCGTAAACAACATAAAGGCATGGATCCATCCTGCCTTGAATAAACAGTTCAGGCTGCTGGTGGTGGTGTAATGGTGTGAGGGATATTTTCTTGGCATACTTTGGGCCTCTTAGTACCAATTGAGCATAATTTATGCCACAGGCTACCTGAGTATTGTTGCTGACCATATTCATCCCTTTATGACCACAGTGTACCATCTTCTGATGGCTACTTCCAGCAGGATAACGTGCCATGTTACAAAGCTCAAAGCATCTCAAACTGGTTTCTTGAACATGACAATGAGTTCACTATACTCAAATGGCCTCTACAGTCACCAGATCTCAGTTCTATAGAATACCTGAGGGATGTGGTGGAGCAGGAAATTTGCATCATGGATGTGAAGCCAACAAATCTGCAGCAATTGCGTGATCCTATTATGTCAATATAAGGACCAAAATCTCTGAGGAATGTTTTCAGCACCTTATTGAATCTATGCCACGAAGAATTAAGGCAGTTCTAAAGGCAAAAGGTGCTACATCTCTGTACTAGCAAGGTGTACCCCTAAAAAAGTGGCGCGCGTGTGTGTGTGTATACACACAAAAATTATAAATTAAATATTAAAAAAAATTAAGAATTATAAATTAAAGGCTTATAAATGAATAAGACATGAAATAAGACTTCTAATTAAATAAATTTAAGACTTTAGCAGTTATTAATTTTGTTCATTGTCCTTTAGTTTTCTTGTGTTTGAGTTTTGCAAATTTAAAGTTTTGCCTAATCCTAAATGTAAATTTGTTCCAACTCCAAAGTAAACAATGAATATGTGTGGACTACAATTTTCAGATCATACTACTGATTCTCAATTACAATTGGGTCTTGGTTTTCATAATACTAACTTTTTGCGATCCATTTTTTCACAGCCTTTGCTGTGTGTTCTGGGTCATTGCGCTGCTGGAAAATGAATCTCCACCCAAAATTAAAATCTCTGGCAGACTGAATCTAGTTTTCTTTACAGATTTGCCAGTGTCCAAGTTGCCGTAATAACAACAGCCTTTTCAGTTTCCTCGACTAGAAAAACAAAACAAAATAAAAACTCCAAAGCATGATGCTTCCACTACCACAGTTGACAGTAGGGTGTTATTTGGGTGTTGGGATATATTTGTTTTAAACCAAGCATATGCAATAGCCTTTCAGGTCAAATGGTTTTGGTTTGCCACATGTGTTACATTCTCACGGGCATGACAATGTAGGCATTATTTAAGAGAGGTCTTACTGTACGCCCACATAGGCTGAATCTGAAGTGCTATCAATTGGGATGTCAAAACATCACAAACTTGTTTCCACTGAACAACATCTTTAAAATCATGATGTATGAAACATCTTATTTGTATTTCCAATTTAAAACTTCAAAATGTAAAATCCAATTTAAAAAAAATGTATTTGACTTTGCAACACATTAAATCGTCGAAACCTTGGATTTATTTCTTCGCTGAGCTCGTCTCAAGGCATTCTGTGATTATCTTCTACAAAAAAAATGATTATATGCTGCCTCAGAATTGGTCAAGACAAGATATCTTAGAGAAAACAGAAATAAGATGACTAGCTTTTGAAACACTTTGTGTCTAGAGCATCTATGTGTTCTTAAAATGCAATGGGCAGCTCAAAGGTTTTGGAATAGAGCAATTACATCAGATTTAAATATGTAAAAAATTCAACACCAGCCTTAGCATTAAACAACACTTGCGACCATAGCCATTTTCCCACTCAACTACTGTAGTTTCTTTAACCTACTGCTTTCTGAGGCATGATTTACCCAAACTCTGAATAAGTCACTGGCAGTAACAAGCAAAGTTTCTGATGTGGAGTAATTTAGTCACTCTTGGCTCATGCTGAAATATTTCCTGACTATTCAGCCAGCATTAAAAAAATATGAGCACAGCGTGATATGCTGGCAGTTTCAACCATTTCCCATCGCAATTCACCAGCACAAATATTTTAAAATATATTCTTTGGCGTGAGAAAAAAAGTCAAATTCCATTCAAGCAGATCAATCATTATTTAGAAATATTTTCAGAGTGCTCATATAACACATTCTGGATAGAGAGATTGGAAGAATAAGCACCATTGGAAAGGATTCTTCATATCCACTCCATTTTGATCTCTATGCCTATTAAAGCTTGAATTATTGAGAAAGAGTTTAACAGTGGTGTTTTTCAGACCTTAAACTCTTATTTTAGCAAACATTCACACAAAAAGCAGTAGAGGGCGCAGTTCAAACAAACCTTTCAACTGTGCTGGATTGCAGAAGAATAGGACACAGGAGAAGAAAGTTCAAAACTCTTACTTCAGCAATAAACACAACAAAATTAAACACAAATGTGATGTTTAATTAAAGTCATTTTTGCTTATTAGTGTGATTGTATTGGATCACTGAAGGTCGGCAGCAAAAATATTGGTTAATAAAGTGATATTAAATACATAAAGTATATTTGTTTTATTTAACATATTTAATCATTACAGGTTTGCATAATATTCAGATTTTTTCTGAAATTTGCATTTCTCTATTTTAATTCATTTTGAGGAATACTGAATCTCTTTATGTGCAAGTGAGATGAGTAAATGCCGAACCCTAACTACAATAACTATCATGTTTACACAGCGCACACAATGCTGATTTCTCTCAACATGGGGAGTCAATAAATAGGAAAACAAACTAACCAGTATTACTTATTTGAAAAAGTACTTAAGAAATGTTGTTGTAAATTTAAAAGCAATGTGTTAATTTACTCGTTACTTGAAAAAAAGTAATCTGAAAACGTAACTCAAGTTACTTGTAGGCTAATGCGTTACCCCAACACAGCTTGTAGATATACATGAGTCACATGTCAACATAGCAGCTTATCTCATCCTGAATGTCTGGATCATCACAGGGCTTTGTACATACTGTATTAATGTGGATGTGGATGTCAGTCAAATATGTTTTTTACACAAATAGAGATATTACAGTTTTTCTCAATTGCTAACACACAATTCATGAAACAATTCACCATTTTCTCACAAACAAAATATCGTAACTACACACCAATTTGTACAAACCTCACACTTCCACGTCCAACACAAATATTTCAGTCGAAATCATATTATCTTGTCAGAATCAAACTTTGGCCTCAGATGACACATAAAACCTATCAAATACACAGACTACTTCCCTACCCAGTGAACACTAAGTGAGATCAATTCATAACACTGTAACAACAACCTCTTATTGGGAATCAGGAATGATTTTGCAGCTCATAGTCTATTACAGTATACAATGTAAATGAAAGAGTGCAGATACAGTAAAATACAATGAGCTTTCTGTAAAAATTACTTTTCATTACACTACTGTAAAATTATCTTACAGTAGATGAAAAGCACTAGAAAAGGTCAAGTATTAAAGAACTGAATATGAACTTGGTATACAGGACTGTACAGTAAAAATAAATAAATAAATAAATAAATAAATACATTCAGCGTCCTCTGCACCTTCTGCCAAATTTCATTACAGTATACTGTACTACAGCAGTTTCTTTGTCTACTGACAAAAAACATTCTCTACCTCCCTTAGGCAGTCATTTCTCAGTTCTGCAAAAAGCAGTACATGTAAAAAATAAATTTGACAATCATGAGTTTGAGGCTATAGAACATGTGCTACAAGTTACTGTATACAAAATAGTGCAAATTCCCTCATATAAAGTACTGTTTACTATTTACTGAAAGATCTAATCCTGGACTACTACAGCAAGTTCAGCCTGAGAGTCTCTGGTGGCCCGCTGTCTTCAAGTCAAGTCAAGTCACCTTCATTTATATAGTGCTTTTAACAACATAGATTGTTTCAAAGCAGCTTTACAGTGATAATAGGAAATTAAAGTAACAGAGATAGTTTTGGCTTTATAGCAGCTCTAGAATAAAGTTATTGTCCAGCTAAAGTTAGTTTTGATTGATTCACTTCCAACATCATTAGTTGTTATTCCAAGATCATTAGTTATTAACTTAGGGGCCGCTAACACGACACCTTTATAACAGAAAACCCTTAAGTTATCTCTGCACAAACTTCAAAAACGCGAACCTGTGAGAACGCTGATGGCTTGCACATGCACATTACGTGTTTAGTCTATAGGTATGCGTGTTTGAATATATATGTGCGCAGGCGTGTAGTCCTTCTTTACAAACCAACCCTCAACAAACTACTTGTCTGGCCTTAAAATTTATAATACAGTATTTGTATCGCTTCCGCGTAGCCACGTGAACCGGAATTATCCCGACAACGTTTTATCTGTACAGAGGTGAAGGGAAGGAGGCCTTCACAGGGGAGAGACTAGTTGACACTTCAGGACTGCGTCGTCTGTGTTGTTGTCTTCAGACTGGAATTATCACTGGATGTACTATCTCTGTGATTGTCTTTGCGTTGGTGATGATCTACTCAAGTCAGCAGAGAAGAAGTGCAGAGGTCCCCACAACTAGTCTGGAGTGAGGCAGCCACATATTAGAGCCTTCATGGATGACCTCACGGTTACAACATCCACAGTGCCCGGAGCCAGTGGAACATTTTGAGTATAGAGTGAGCAGCCATCTACGCAAATGGTTGGGCGTGCCATGCAGCTTGAGCCGTGTTGGGTTCTATTGAAACAGCAACAAGCCAGGCTCTCATTCAGCTCCATCAGGGAGGAATTCATTGGACGGGCGTGAGAACATCTGCAGTATTCGGGGTCGAAGGATGCTAAAGTGTCCGGAGCAGGCAATGTCATGAGGACAGAGAGGAAGCGGAAGGCAGCTGAGGCAGTCCAAAAGGCAGAAGCTGAACCACAAGGCTCTCACCTGGACTGTGTTGTAGCATTGCCACCGAGAAGGAAAGGTTGAGGCTAGTGCACAAATAGGTACGCGCTTCAGTGGAGGAAGAATGAGCAAGAAGGGTTGTAGCAATGAAGAAACAGGGTGCCTGGATGAAGTGGGACAGGCAATGGAGCAGAAGGTCATCTGACAGGATATGTGGAAATGGAACCCCGAGAGGATAAAGTTAGCCCAGCCTCCCTAGCCCTGCCAACTTGTTGGTTTGGGGCAAGGTAGAAACTCCAGCATGCCCCCTGTGTTCCAAGACAGACTCTCTTGAATACATCTTGAGCAGCTTCTCCCGGGTCCTGGGCTATGGCCGTTATCGCTGGAGACACAACCAAGTCCTCAAGACCATAGCTGAGACAATCAGTAAAGGGATCAGCGAGAGCAGAAGCACCAACACTACAGCCAGGATGATTGCATTAATCAAGGAGGGAGAGCAGCCCATGAGGAAAAACAACCCTGTTGGCTTGCTCTACATAGCACAAGATTGGGTGAGGACAGTTGACCTGAAAATTCCAGCACACATCACCCAGTCCATGCTTAGACTGGAGATCATCCTGGTCTCAGAGTCTACGAAACAGATTATCCTACTGGAGCTTACTGTGCCTTGGGAATGGGTGGAAAACTAGATGCATGCCAGTGGAGGTGGGTTGCCAAGGATTTGCAGGTCATTCCCTCAGCAAGGCTTACGGAATGCTGGGAAAAACTGACGCAAGCCAGAGAAGAGCCATCAGCAACAGCACGAAGGCTGCAGAGCGGGCATCAAGATAGCTATGGTTGAAAAGGGGTGACACGTGGGGACCGCAAAATGCCACTTGGACACAGGCCGAGACTTGATCAACCTCTGTCGGGTCGCCTGGAAGAGGGTGTCTGTTGAAAGACCCAAAACACCCAATGATGCTAGGAACCAACACTGATAATGTGTCCAGGTTTGTGCATCAGTGGTTTTATGAATAACTGAAACTAACATACTGTGTGTGTAAGTAGTATAAAAACCCTGTAGATGATTCTTTCAGCTCTCTCTCTAGTGTCAGGATGCATTTTCTAAAGCATATAAATCACATGTGGCCCTATTTATATTATCCTGAGATTCTGATTGGTGTGTCATCAGTTTTGCTACTTAATGTTTACTCATGGATAAATGTGTGCAATTTGAGTTCACATTGTGATGCTTCAGATAATTATATTATGTGTTTGTATTATGAATGAGATCATGGTTAAACCTGTGTAAAATGAGGGTATTTTGTGTAAGTTTTGCAGAAATCATTTAGAAAATTTGAATGTGTGTGAAAACAGGCGAAATTAATAAAAAAAATGTGAGTAATGTTTGGGTTTTTTTGTTGTTTTTTGTTTTTTAGAACTGAATGAATAGTTAGATTGGGAAATTGTGACAACTGAATCAGTTATAGTGTGTTGGCAATTGAGAAAAACTGTAATTTTTAAGAATTCCCATTGTCGATTGCAACTGCAATGAACAATGAATTAATCAATAACATTAACCCTGCAAAATGCAAGTTAAAGACTCCAAAGTGCATGTAGTGCAGGGTACTCCAAAAATGCTTTTACAGTGTATAATTGCCGTTTTATGATCTTGTGATTTTAAACACTTTATAACAAGGTTGTTAACATTAACATGTACTACATTTTAAATTATATATTATGAATTAATGCATATATTTTTCACACATTTGTTCATCTTGGTTAATGTTCATTTTTAAAAATAGTTTTGCCCATTGTTATTTCATGTTAGTTATTTCTTAATGATATTACTTCATTTTATCTTAATATTAAAATTAATTGGTATATAAATTTGTACAAGCCAAATTAAAAACATATTTTTTGTACATTTTACTTTTTCTTTGTATCAGCCCAAGATGATCTTTGTATCAGCTCGTTATGCTGAAACTGATTCAACTTTCAGGCTCATCTGATTGACAGATAAACCACGCTCATGTTGTAAATGTGGTTATTTCAGCAAATAGTTTGCTTTGTATATTCAGTTTCACAGCATTAAGTTAAAGAGGACAAACTTTATCATTCAACTGAACTGAGCACATGCATTTTAGACACTTTTTGTTCTTGCTTCGTCCTTGAATGAGTCAGGTGTTCTAGCGTACTGTATTTACTTTAACAGGTCAGGTAATGTCAATGGTATGACCCATGTTAGGGGTGGCCAAAATTACAATTTAAAATCAGAATATGAGCATAGCTCACTTACATTCACTGAAAATATTGAAACGTTAGCAACACTGATTCAACACAATTATTAAAGTGTCACTTTGCAGATTTTTTATGCTACAATATATGTTTAAAAAATGCAAATATATTTAAAAATTGCTTTTGAAAAAATTGAAAAGTTATTTTTAAAAAAATATTAAACTATTATTATTATTATACTACATTAACAATAATAAATGTAATAAGAGGACAATATCAATTATTGTCCTCTTATTACATTTATTATTGTTAATTTAGTATAATAATAATAGTTTAATATTTTTTTAAATACGGATATAACTTTTCCCCAGTAAAAATTAGTATACATGTTTAGCAGACCAGAATTCACTAGAGATGCTATCCTTATTTGTACCAAGGTTGAGACTTCATGTAAATACATACACACACAAATACTGGGGGTTTCTCTCTGAGTTACAACCTTTGGTTGGCAGCACACTGTGAAGCAGAATCTGTCCAGCAAATGCTGAAACTCTTTGTCTGTATGCTTGTGTGTGAGGGGAAAGATTGTTACGGCCTCTCACTGAAGTGTAGGGCAGACTGAGCAGATGCCTGATTAGAGCTAATCTGCTGCCAGGGTGTTTAATATTAGAAATCCCTCAGCACAGTACAGCTGGTAAGACCTACAATACATAAACACACACACACACGCATGGTTTCATAAGTGTGTGATGTAGGTGAACCAGCACAATAGACATGTGTATTTTTGCATGATCTAGGGGATTAGAATATTTTAGTCACGTCTGAATCATTTCACTGGCCACTAAGCTTGCGAAAAATCCATTACTGTAATATTGAAGGTTAAAATTAACAACTGATTTGAATAAAAAACATTTAAATTGCACATTTTTTTATTATAACAATAACATTATTATATTAACTTTTTAATGACATAATTATGTTTCTACTCCAATTCATTTTTGAATGATAAACATTTAAAAGGTGGCTGTCATTTTATTCAAACATTCAATAAATATTGAAGAACAGGTGAAAGTCAGCATGAAACAGAAGTTGCAATACTCCTTTCTTCCCTATTGTGACATACTGTACGAATGAAACAACAAGATTAAATGTAGGATGGGAATTGATTTTGTCCATTGGGAATTGATAGGATTGTTGTCATTTGCTATTGCATCAATCTCATGTGACTGACAGGTTGTCACTCTAGTACACACATCATCAGAGAAGAGAATTCGCTACAAGAGGGATAGGAAGTTATTTTGATTAAAGATTACAAGTTGGGATGCTCCGATCGATCGGCATCGGCTGATAATAATCACATTCTATGACTCGATTGGTAATCACTAACAGAGGCAGCCTTTGCAATTTGGAGGCTCATTTCAAAGAAACAGTTGGAAATATAATGTGGATAACATTGAATTAATATCTTTTCATCAGGTTGGATACTGATAATTAATCACTCAAACCCCTTTATCTAAACCTCTCTACTTAACCATCGGACTCGCACATCCGCCATGTTTGTATTTTTTTAACACTTTTTTATTTGTGTTGTTTCTAATCGAATCCTTTGTCCAACACATAATGGGTCATGGGCAATATTAGTCGTTGGAGTGTGCACTGCACGGATCTGCATTTCGGATTCTAACTGGAAAAAATAAACCATCCGGGCATCAATGTGCCCGATGCCGAATACCTTATTCGGAAAGGCACATATAATGGCTTCAAAATGATAAACGAATTCTACCGAATACTAGGAAAAATATTCGGCAGACCCATTCTCTCCTTGGTTTGCTGGAGTCTCTTTTAAAAATAAGGGCTTTTACAAGAGAGATATCAACTAAAATACTATATCATACACATTTTTTTATTTGATATGTCTATTTAAATGTGTTAAATCTTGTAGGATGTTACACGAATGAGTGAAAACTTTATGATTTAAATGAGAACAGCACGATTGCAAATCAAATATTCACAGCATCAATGAATGACATAACAGCATGCTAATAGCAATGAAATGCCTTCAAATATTCATCAAATTGAACACCACCTCTCAAGAACAACAGAACTGTAAAAGTGTGTATCTGTGCCCTAACCAAATTAATATAAGTGTCCTCACTGTAACGAAATGCTTCAGGAACTGACAAAAATCATAGCCAATCAGAACATCTGATGTTTAATAAACAGCAAGGTAAAGCAGAATTTTGAACCAATGAGATTTTGTGGTGGGCGGAGCTACACGGTTTAACAAGAAAAATAGAAACCAAGCAACTGACAAAATGGTTGAGTCCTTAATTTGCATACTTAATCTATACAGTATGCATTTCATTAGTGGTGGGAAATAGGGCTGGGTATGACAACATTTTAAGATTCGATTCAATTAAGTTCAATTTTATTTTGATTCATTTGGACATATCAGGTACAGTATTGTGTCAATTTTTTTCTCAAGAGAAAACTTCACTCAACTAAAGCTGTAAACAATACAGAAAACCTTGTCACTTGATACTTTACTAATATTAAAGTTGGCATGAAATGTAAGCTGCAATAGTCTTTTTTCCCCAATTGTTATACATTTTCTGGCTTATCTAACTGATTTGTATACAAAAAACATTTAAATCACATATTTTATAATAATAAATTTATAATGAAATAATTATGTTTCTACTTCAATTTAAAAACTTGTTTTCATGACGGATTTATTCAAACGTACATTGATACTGAAGAACAGGTTAAGTAAAAATATAATGAATATGAAATAATTTAGCAAAAAGCTCCTCTCTATAGTTTCTATACAGCTTTTTCTATATCGAGCTATAATGGTAATTGAATGGCTTTTCTGTGGTAAATGCAATTATGTGCATATTGCGATGGGAGGCGAGCTGTTCACGCATCAACTGAAAACAGCACCGACTTAAAGATCGATTGTCGATTCTTTGAATTTAGGAATCATTATCAGTTTATCAAAATAAAAAACAATTAAAATCAAGAATTACCTATATTTTCAACCCAGCCTTAGTGGGAAATTATAGTAAGACATATGTAATAGGAACATGCTAAGGTTGTATTTTTTATGTTCATCTTCTATTGCACAAGGGTAAGTGGGTTATATTAGCTGAAAAGTAATGTAAGGCCACACATTTCGAAACAAAAAAGCATCCGTGTACCTTTGGTCAAAGTCAATAACATATGAATTGGGACACACTAAATACAATTTCACATATTATTTAGGACAGATAATATGCAAATAGACACAGCCAGCCAAGGTGTTGTTGAGGTCACAGCAAGTTAAAACAAAAAGATGGAAATGGAAGAGATTTTATCACTTTATCTTGTCATGCCTGGTTTGGACACATGCCTGGTTTGGGTATGCATGAGAAACTGACTACAATGCATTGTTTTGTTTGTGGAGAAGGAGAATGTTACTACATAGTACTCACAGTATAAATTAATGGGATAGGAGTAGGCCTGATGGAATCAAAAGTCAAATGCACTTCATTCCCAAAGCTATACGTGTTTATTTAATAACTATTTTGGCTTTTACTTCAGTTCAAATAGAAAATTCTGTCATCATGTAATCAGTCATAAATGGTGATTAAATGTCCGTAAAGGGCTGCAGAGATGCGGGCCATAGGTAAGGAAACAGCCTAATGCTGGCCACAAATTACAAGATATTCGGGCCGATTATGGACCGATTTCTCCCCTTCCGACAATCCTATAGGTAAAGTCACAATTATTTTTATGGTTCTGCAGATTATCTTAGATTTTCCAGTGGTGTGAAGTGCCAAATTCACACTACAGGATTTTAAGCCCGATTTAAGCCCGATTTGCAAGTCAATGAGATCGCCGACAGGTCGGGCTGTGATCGGGGGAAAATCAGCGGGTGATCAGTGCTCAGCAATCTTTATGTGTGAACTAGTCAACGACGCATCAAAGAGACTCGCTGAAGCCTCACCGACCGCCAGACAAATATTTAGCATGTTAAATAACTGGCGCTATCGGCCGACTCGACATCCTGTGGTGTCAAGTGTTGCGACGAGCTACAGCCAATGAGAGAGCAAGGCATGGGTTGAGGTCACCGGAAGAAAAACAGTAGTAGCAACATGCCAAACCACAACGTGAGCAGGCAGCTACTTTTTCATTATAAACATGTTTTACTCAACTCCAACTCTCTTTGTAGCACAGATAATCCCTGCTGCCCGCTGTGCTGTGATTTCATTCATGTTTTTTCCTTTTTTTGGGGGAAAAAACTTTTCTTTGTTTTTCCGTGACAAAACGTGGTTTGGGGACCGGATAGAGTCGTTAGTTGTCAGCTCGTGTAGTGTGTGACCCCCAGTTGCGAATCATTTAAAGTCGTGTAGTCTGAACTAGGCATAAGAGTGACTAAATCTGCTCGGAAGAAAATGGGAGACACCCTTATCTCGGATCAGAAATCCTTTTGTGAGGGGGGAACCCCGAGGACAAACGTGTGAACGAATGAAGATTATCATGTGGAATGAAACAATACCCAATCAGAAAGCGAACTAACGGAAGACTCACCTCCAGCTTGCGCTGTAACATGCATGTCCATGTTCACACCGTCTCCATGACTTCATCTAAACAGTTTTATTTCCCCGCCCACAAATTGTCTGTTAAAAGCAGTCCATAAACTATAAGCACCAATTTTTTACATTTTGAAAAAGATTTTAAATATCTTTTAGTGTGGCCCCAGCTTAAATGGATGGCCAGTAGGGAGTTACAGTATTATCAAAATACTGCTCTTTTCCACAGAATGAAAATGCATTATGATGCGTAGCCAAATGTCTGGAAGTATGTTTCTATTTTGTATTTACAAATGTAATAGTTTTTTAGTATTTCAAACTATATTTTCAGCATAACAATGTGAAAAGTTGAAAATAAAAATTTACATAATTCATGAATTTAAGCAAGAAGAATATCTGAATGTCTCTATACATGACGTGTTAGTGCTGCACACTTAAAGGGCTTCCTGTAGTTTTCCATAAAAATAAAAGTTTGACGGTGTAATTTTAGAAAAAGAACAAAATGAAGACAGCCGTATATATCAGTACTGTAATTTTACAGTTGTAATGTAAAATACAACTATTGTATTCTTTTTCTTAAGGTGAGTTCACACTTTAACCTGATTGGTCGGATTTTATTACATTTCAACGTGACAGAACTTACAGAATATCTAAAACAATGCTGTGTACATGGGCTAAATGCACTCGTGTGTGCGTAGCCTACATATGATGGTATTTTGACCAGCTGAGAACTCGTGAAGAGCTTACAAAATGTGTAAAGCAGTGAACAATAAATGAATACTTGTGCAGATTCCATGTGGGCCTAGATTAGATGCTCTTATTTACGGAAAGGCTTGAAATATTAATCAGGCCTAACATAAGCACTCATGAACAACACTGTCTAAAGCTGTGTAACGTTGCCTGGTCTGGGCGGTTTGATAAATCAATGGCAAGTATAGGGCAGACGTAGGGAAGGAAGTGTTTTGGAAACAAAAAGGCACAGATACCTAATTTAAGATTTCTAATGACAGGATAGAAAAGCTGTGGTCTCCGTTGCTCAGCGACAGGAACCATAGCTATTTTTAGAGAAAAGAGCAGAGGAGGAAATACACCAAGAGCAAGAGAGCATGCAAACAGTGAAAAGACAAGAACACATAGTGGAAAACAGGCAGGCAGAGAGAGAGAGAGAAGATTCCTATCAACAGGCTTATCACAGAAAACCAGGGCAGAAAAACACATGGCTGGCTGCCTGTATCATAACATACATAAACACACACATTCATATCATTCTTTTTGTGATGACCTGCAGTGGTCAGCTGGTATTTTTGAGCAGCTTGAGCTTATGGTCAAGGTTTATTTGAGTAAGATTTGCATTGGCTATTTCAAGCTTGACTCTCAAACAAATTAGCATATGTGAAAACATCCATGCTAGTCAGCACGAGCACAAATATTCCACACAAATGTTTGTCATTCAGTTTGTGTAGTTTAAAAGAATATACGAGGTTAAAATTAATTCAAGGAATTGGTCATCCATTAAATGAAATTGTCATAATTTACTCATTCCAACTCTTTATGGATTCAAATAGGTTTGTGTAAGGAACAGGCTGAAAATTATATTTTTAATCACATAATTGTTCGGTTTGTCAAATCTCATTCTTGTTCTAATTCAAACATGCCAGTTTTCAGCAATAATGTCACATTCACCAGGTCTAAGACATTCTCGCATGTGTCTGTGTTACAAATGCTGTGCTGTCTGAATATGAGGGGAAATGACTTTTGAGACCAAACTCTAATTTGACTTTTTAAATATATTCTTTAAAAAAAAAAAAATCGATTTATATGCTACAAGTGAATTTAGGCATCACAAAGTTTTAAATGTACTGAATGGAATTTTTTTTTTAAGATTTTCTAAAAATTATATTTAACCGTGTCAATATGTTAATAATATAATTTTTTGATGATTTTTGGGTTTTTTTTGCGGCAGATTCATTTTGGCGTTGATAGTGTTGCCATTGAAACGCATGATTCTGTGGACGTGTCACACGATCCTTCATTCTAATATGCTGATCAAGAAACATTTCTTCCTATTATCAATGTTTAAAACAACTGTGCTGCTTAATATTTTTATGGAAACCGTGCTACATTTTTTTCCAGGATTCTTTGATGAATGTAAACAGCATTTATTTGAAATAGAAATTCTTTAGTAATATTGTAAATGTCTTTACTGTCACTTTTGACCAATTTCACTCATTGCTACTATTACAAGGAAAAGAGAACACAATACATTATTCAAAATGTGTTCCGTAGAAAACCTAATAGCTTATGGGTTTGAAATGACATGACGGTGAGTAAATAATGACAGAATTTTCACCTTTGGGTAAACTGTTTCTTTAAGGAAATAATTAACTTAAAAAGCACTCTCGCATTCACGTTAACTATAACTTTCTCTCTCTCTCACTTCAGCTCTCTATGATCCTCTCTGTCTCTAACACACATGCTGGAGTAACTCTTGAATTAAACATGACAGCAACAGTGGCGCTTTGCAGTCTGAATTCTAATTACATCGACTCTATTGTAGACACTGCTGCCATGTGACAGGCGCTCACACACTCTCACACACACACACACACACACACAGAAGTGGTCCATATGGGATTACACAATGGCGTCAAGACTGTAGGACACATCACTAAATTATCTGAACTTCAAAGTCCAAACACAACAATGCATACCAAAGGCAAAGTAAACACACAAATACACAGCTGCTGAAGAGCCAGTGTCTGTCTGTAAGGAGAACTTCCTGGAGGACACCAGTAAGGTTACGAGAGGGGAGGAACGGGGGAGGGGCAGAAACGGAGGAAGTGAGGATAAGGACAGAGACAGAGGTGTGGTGCATGATGGAGGAGACGGCATTCTGTCTGGTCAATAATTAAACATGGTGGACTTTCACACTCGTATCAGGACATACAAAAGAAGAGGAAGGTTTCCATCCGCCTCCTTGTGTAAGGCACACATCATAAAATTAGACATTTTACAGACAGATATACATTTTGCAAGCTAAAAGAATCTGCAACCAGAGGTGAGTCCTCTCATGTGGAGGGGAAATGGTGTATTAAACAGTTAACATAGTAGAGGAGAATAAAAGTTGACCAAACAAAAATATGTCTGAATATATGGGTCCATTACAAATAAGATTTTTTCCTTTAAATATTCAAGTATACACTCCTTGTCAGAAGATTTTGGCGCTGCGCTTAGGAATATATGTAGAAAATAGAAGAAACCTAATCGAAGCGGAGAAGAGAAGAGAGAGAACTTTGAAAGTGAGTGCAGCAAGAAACGTGTTCTTTTAAAACTGGAGGATTTCGTCTCCATTTCGTCTTTGAGCGGGATTTCAGTCTGTGTTTTTAGATGATTTTGGCCGTGGTGCTATTAGTGTTTTCGATGGCGGGAGAAAAATAAACAAAATTTGGTCAAATTTATTTTTAAACACAAGTTTTTAAACACAAGTTAAACACAAAACACAACTTTTAAAAAGCAATTTCATTTAACTGCATAACCATTAATGTCACATTCACCGTCTGTCTTCGTCCTGCTCACTACAGTTCCCAGAATCCTCCTTGTCTCCACACCTGAACTCACTCCCTCAATTACCCACCTGTTCATCATTATCATCAGCTGCATCACCTGTCTTGTGTTCATCTGTGTGTGTATTTAAGTTCCTGGTCTTCACTCGTCTTTTGTCGGTTATTGTTTGTGCACCAGCACACTGTTTCTTGTTTGTTTTGAGTTTTCTCCTGTTAATAAACCTTTGTTATTTTGGTACTTCGCTTGGCTTGTCTCTTTCCTCAACCCGGACCTGACAATTAAGTTGTTGCTCTTATCTGCACTTTTTTGTTGTTTTTACTCTTGCCTATTTTTGTTCATTCCTGGGCGTTCTTGCTTACTAATAAATGTTTACATTTTGATTATTACTGTTGCCTGTGTTGTTACTCCAGTAATTCTGTGTGTGATTTTAATTCCAACCTAATTTGGGTTCATTTTATTCCAGCAACATAGTAATTTTTTAACAATAGTTGAATTCAATAAAACAGCCAAGCATCTTAATTCTCATTATTTTAAAAAAAATATATAGATTTTACAAGATAAAAAGTATTTTTAAAAATTGTGCAAAAAAATGTGCATACGTTAGCCGGGCACTAACGTGAATAATAAAGTTTGTAAAACAAATCTTGTTCCATCCTTTATTACTCAAAGTAGTAAAAACGAGAGACAATCTGCATTAATTGATACAGTTTTAGTTAATAGTGAGCCTTTGGCTGATTTGCAGAAGTATTTCAGTAAGACAGGAATAACGTAAGTTAGCCGCCTAGCCGGAGACCTACACAATATAAAACACAAAACTATGAACTATTTTGAACACCCTGTAAAAAATATATACGTCAATAATTTTATAATACGTCATACTTACAATAATTGTATTAAATACGTCATACTAACAGGCTGTGATTCAGAGGAGCAAGTTGGTCCAAATAAAGTGGGTACTGTCCCATCTTTAATGGATAAGTGCTTGGTAAATCCCATTTAGACCTCACAGAGATTTGAGAAGCATCATCAAAAGGTTGCTGTTGTATCACTTTGTTGATTTTAACCACTGACTCTTCACATCCCAATCCTTTAGAAGTGTATGCAAAGAGAATTTGCTTTCGCAACGCAGAAAACGGCATCTTATCGCCATGTACACATCATGAACCAGCTAGTTTCTGAGGGCGGTTCAAAGTAGACGTTGTTCACGGGAATTTGTTACATTGTTACATATGAATGTTACAGAAATTACCGATGACTCATTTCGGCAGTTCAGAATTAACCATGAGCTTGGCGAAGTTTTGGAGAATCTGATATTTTCCCAATCAAAGACACAGGAGCTGCACTTGTATGCCCGAGAGGTGTTTCAAAGATGGCCACAGAGTGAAATGACTTGCCTTAAAGGGGCTTTGGTAAAGCCCCGCACACTTTCTAAAGCTGGGCAATGTCAAATTAAACCTTTAATGGTTCATTAAAACACTCCCTCTTCAAGCGATTCAGAACGAGCAGCAGAGACATAAAAGCTAATATTAAACCATGACGAAAGTCCTCTGACATGTTCTGCCTCAGGCTTTTAATAACATTAACTTTCTATAAACACACTATAAATCTGAGCACTTTCATGTTCAGATCAAAGATCTAGTTATTAGGGTAATGTTAATGTGGTTAATCGAATTTTAGTTCCGCTTTGGCTTCCAACGATTATGAAAACACGATTTTTGTACCTCGTTCCTTTCCTTTACAGTGGTGTGGCTTTTCCGCTCCTCCTTAAAAGCCCACACATAACATACAAATCAGTAAAATCATGAATGTGACTTCCATAAAATGCAGTCTACTGTAGGAGGTGCTTGATCATAAAAATATTTTTTTAAAGAACTCATGCTATTCCCCAGATCTCTTTCTGTGCGCACTGAGGAGCTAAACACAGACAAATAAAAGTCTATACTTTGAGCTTTGTGTGCAAGCCTAAATGGTATAATACACGCAAATATATGTCAAAATGATGGCCTTGGCGAGTAGTCACGTAAACAGTTGAGTATGTATCAAGTAAACGTAAACATTTGGAAGAAAATTAGGATGTGTACCACTGGATCTGTGCCTTAGGTCTTAAAGTGACAGCAGCCTAATATACCTGCTGTTGTCTGCATCATTAATGACAGGTATTTAACAGCGCTATACATGTAATGACAGCGCTATACAAATATACTTGATTTGATTTGATTTTGATTTATTTGTTTTGTACTTTTGCAATGTATTTCACTCTTAATGAATACAAAAAAAAGTTAATCAAACAACAAAAGAAAATGAGAAAAAATAACTCAACTATAACGCTCACTGTGAAATAGACATTTAGTGCCTCGTGACACTGCTGGTGTTTTCAAACGTCTTCTAGGCCTAATTATAGTATTCTGCTGGGTTATCGAAAAATTGTGAAATTTCACTTGCATCTAAAAAGTAGATATCATAAATAATATTGTATATTATAATATTATATAAATAAATTACTCGTATAAGGTTTTGGTCATATGGCCCCCTCATAATCATGATTAAAATATTGACCAAATAATTCTGTCATAATCAAGCATCCCTGCTAGTTATAAATGTTCACTGTATGGTGTATGCAGACTGGAACGCTGTATACTCTACTAATGTAATATTTAATGAACAGAGCAGTATTTAGAGAAGACATTGTGAGGCAAATTGCTATTTTATCATTTCATGTTAACAATCCAGACACTTTAAAGGCCATCATCTCTGATTCTCTGTTACATTGTGCTATACCATAATTACAGAGTAAATTTTACATCATATTAAATAACTCATGATCTTTCCAATGAATAAAGTCAGACCATACTAAGCTACACACATACTTCTGCTTCCAAAAACATTAGATCTTTTAGTCTTTAACTAAAACCACTCATATTAATTATATGTATTATTACACATTTACAATGGTTGAGCACAGACAGTCATTGAAGTAAATCACTCTTGTTGCTCTATTCTCAGTAAGAGTGTGATCTCAAGTCACAAGCAAAACTAAAGGTCATAACATAATCATGATTATCCAACACAACAACAGGATTCAGTCAAGCCCCAGAGAATAATGAGCCGACCCGGGGCAGACAATATGCTAAGAGAATTGGTGACATTTTAGCCCAACCCCCTCAACCACAGCTCCCCCCAAGAGAAAAGATAAGAAGAATCAATCATTCTAGGGTGATTTTGTTGGGGAGTACATCTGCATAAGAAATAAAAAAGTAAAAACTTGAAAAACTTTTAAGTGCAGAATATTTTAGGGCTGAAGAATTTGGGAAAAACTTGAAAAATGTGGGTGTTCGGTTCACTGTGGGTGTTTTTTATTTTTTTATTTTTATCTCTGTACACTTGATACACTTTACAAGAACCAACTCATACCTCTTTCAGTAACGAAATATTTAAGGGTCTTGTACGTCACATTACCACTGTTTTTGATTAATTCAACATGACTATAAAATAATTATTGTTATGGTTTTATTGTGATTATTATTAAGTACAAATATTAAACAAAATATTGCAATACTATTGTACTGTGAAATAAAAACAATTATTTAATAAAAAATAAAAGTCATGCATGTTATAGTACAACTGTAAAATTACAATACTAATATATACACTTTTTGCGGGGTGGGGGGGGATTTCAGCATCTCAGTCTATTTTATTTCAATCTATTGTGCAGACTAAATTAGTGGTGCTTGCCAAGGCTAGAAGATCCTAGAACATAATAATTAACACATATCCAACCAACCACAGCAAAACAATTTCCTAGCAGCCAGTCATAACACCTTAACAACTACATAGCAATGCCCTAGCAGCCAGCCATAAGACCTTGGCAACTGCAAAGCAACAATCTAGTCACCACTTATAACACCTTATAACTGCATATAGCAATTAGCAACCATCCCAAAACATCCTAGCAACCACTACCAACAGTAACACTCTGAAACCCACAACAAACCAAAACATCCTAGCATTATGGCATTGAGTTTTGCATGGGAAACCAATTACAGTTTGTTTAGTAATGTAAAATGTATTTGAAAAAAAAAGAAAAAGAAAATCATGGTTAAAAAAAAAGAGCAAAATAGTCTAATACAACTGTGACATCAAGAACTTGAAGAGAAATAAAGACTGTGAAACCACAGAGACCAACCACAAAGAGAGAAAGAGAGTGAGATGCACATTGACAGTAAATTCCAAACAAATGACAATGACATCCCCTTGATGTTGCCATAATCGTTTCCTTCTCTAAACTCAGAACCAGGAAAAGCTTCAATAAAAGCTCTAAAACCCAACAAAACAAAGGTGTGGCATGAGCCAATCCTCAATCACTAACATCATTTGCAAACACAACAGAGAGAGAGAACAAAAGCAGCACATAACCTAACCCAACCTGGGCCTGGCCAGCTGGATGTTTCACCAAGGTGAGGCAACAACACTGTTAGTAACATGAAATCAAAAATTTATATCAATGATCAACTTAGCATGATTCCATTATGACTTCAAATGTACCCCCCAAAAATGAAGCATTTATTCATTGTGAAATGTACAAAAGTGCCCACAAATGCATTTCCCACTGATGTAGTTCAAGAAAATGTGAGTGATGCATATCTTATGTCTAAGCCCTGTATGCGTAGGATTGGCCTGTTCACATCAAGCACAATAACTAGATTACTATAACGAATCCGAAACCTATATTAGTGTCCACACACCAGCTGATAATAATGTTCTATTTCTGCACACTGCGGTTATGTTGTCTGCCACTTTAAATCAACAGAATCATGCAACAACGGAACAGAAAAGAACAGAAAAGTTTAAATACTGTATATAAGGTGTCTTAAAAACAGTGCTCAGGTTGCGAGACTTTAGCATCACAAAACTAGTCATCATAGTACATAAAGAAATATCTATACATAATGTCTGAAAATAATAACAGGAACGTCAGACATTTTCTTGAAAATTATTATTTATTTATTTTTGAAGTAGCCTACTAAAGTGATGCTTATCAGAGAGAGTTTGCTGTGCAGAAAATCTAATAACACAACTACTGTAGCTGTCAGACTCAGCATGCTAAAATCCTCACAGAGAAATTGTCTCTATTCATCTCCATTATTAGCAGTACTGCTAAAATATTAAAGCTAAAACAAAATGTGAAGAACAAAAATAGTAAAACTCTAATAACTGACTCTAATGTCAAACAACTGGAACCATCATTACTTTGAATACATTCTATGGATCTAAACCTAGTTTGATAAACCTAGTTGACAGCACCACTGCATAGAGGAAGTGAAACAGATCATTGGTGCTTGTTTGGTTTCCTGTTTTGAGATTGATTTTGACTGTGAATGGCAGCTTGTTATGTAACAAGTCAAACAAATCTCAAGTACGGCTTTGTAAAGTTACAGATAGTTATCAGTTCTAAATACAAATCCTAACTATGTAGATATATTTCTTGAGAGTAATGAGATGGCAAAAACAAATACAATCAAATGTCACCTTTTAGCAAAATGCACATATGCCAAAATAGTTTTTGAAGGGGAGAATAAACAGGTTCCCTAATGTTTGCAGTTTCACATTCCCTTCAGGATTCACTGACAAATCTGAGAGAACTTTATTAGATCTCACTAAATCCTATACTTGACTCCAAACAGAACACGTGACTCTTTTTCCACCATAAATCACCTGACCTCCCCCGGCAAGTTTTTTACTGTTTACATTTGGTTATAAATTAAAGTCACAATGTAAGCATATGGCTGTTTTTGACATGGCACATTTTCGGTATTATTTGCATATAGCATTTTTTAATATTGTTTTCTAGAGTTGTTTACATTAAGTTGCCCTTCGAAATGTTTAGTGTTGCTTGAGTTCCCAAATTAGTTTCACTGTAAAGCACAGATTCTCCCTTAGGCAGTTATAACTTGTTTGGACTGATGATGTCTAGCAGGAAGTATCTCATTGTTACTGCATGTGACATGAACAACTCAAAATCCACAAGTTTACAAAATGTACGTGGAACACCATAACAGCTTTTCAATATCCAAATACTGAGTTTATACAGTTTCCACTTGATCCACTTGATCTTCTAGTACAAGAAAAACCAATAAAGTACAGCACTATGATGACACATTTTGAATGATGCAGTGGTAAAAAATATAGTGAACCTTTGAACAGGTCATAAACACCCAACAACTGTCTTACAAAACATCCTTAAAGCCTTTTTTTTTAAAAAAACATTTGAGTGTGGATTCGCACAGATTAAAAAAAAAAAAAAAAAAAAAAAAAAACGTATTTGTCATTTTCAAGTCATTAAGAACATAAAAACTTATTTAATAAACACTTTCTTAAATGTGAAAAATTCTTCTTAAATGATTATTTCAATCAAAATGGAAAGTTCTGTCATTACTAACTAACCCTCACGTGGTGCCAAAACCTATGTGACTTTTTTTCTTTAGTGGAACACAAAAGAGGATATTAGGCAGAATAAAAATAAATGGTGACTGAGGGTTCCTAAAACAATCCTTGTGTGCCCCACAGAATAAAGCATGTGATACAGGTTTTCAATTAAATGAGGGTGAGTAAATTTCTTTTTGGGTGAACTATCATTTTAAGTCTCTTCTTTAAGACACAATTTAAGATACAATTTATTGCATACATGTCTAGTGAGTGAAGTCTAGATATTATGCAAAATATGACAAACATATTTACCTTTTTTCCTGATGATCCAGTCTTCGAGAGGCAGGATCGCCCCAGGGAAAGATAGCCCCCAATGACCTCTATCTCTTCTGCAGCAGGGTAACGCTTTTTAATTAGGGTGCCCAGATGGGCATAAGGGGCTTGTGGCGTGCTTGGAGATTCAGTGACAACCTCTGGGGTCTCAGAAGGGCCAGGCTGAGCCTCGGGCCTCCGTTTTGGAACAACTGTAAATGTATTCCCTTTGCGCCTCTGCAGTGCAGGGCTCACGACGGATGGCATGGGCTCCACGACTACGTCATCGATGTTCGTAATAGGCAGCGTATCGATTGGAGGTTCCTCTGGGGGTGAGGCTGATTTGACAGGTGAGCCTATTGAGGGTGGAGAAGATGGGGTTGGGGAGGTGGGTGTGGCAGGTGGGGTATGTTGCGGAGACCCTGTTTTGGCTTCAACGGTCACCTTTTCTGTAAGCTTTGGTCCGAGGGGTGTGAAAGAAGTAGGCAGGGGGGTTGGCACAGGGGGCTCTGAAACTGGTCGTGGGGATGGGGGGGAAAGGACAGGGCTGGATGGGGCAGTGCTGCCAGGTGACGAGATGGCCGCGCGACTCTTGGGAATGACGGTGAAGGAATTGCGAGACTGAAGACGGAGGTTGGCGAGCGCACGGGCCTGTAGATCACCGGCCGGAAGTAGAGAAAGATCAGGGCGAGGGGACGGCCGGATCTCGAAGCTGGGCGATAAGGGGGGTGACGTGGGGCTAGGAGTGCAGTCGGCACGGGCACGGTGGCTCTCCGGAGAGCATGGCACCTTGGCTTTGGAGGCCCCATCTGTGCTGTCCCAGTCCCGTTCTCTAACAGGCTTGGATGGGGACATCTCAGCGTCCTCCTTGGGATGCACAGTGACACTTCGTCCCCCACTCCCCTCAAAACGTCTACGTGCAGAAGACACTAACTGAGGGGACCCGGAAACAGGCGTACTGCTCCCTGAGTCACAAGGAGAGGCGAGATGATTGATTACGGTAGACTGTGCGTTTTGGAAGACTTTGCTGTGTGGAGAGCCAGCTTCCGGAGACACTGGACATTTTGGCACCACATCTGGCTTGGGTCTGGAGCTTGGCCTGACAGGACTATGGTCCAAGTCCAGGAGGTTTTCTGTGCTGCGCGACTTGGGCTGCAACCTGCCATAATTCCTGTCAAATTTCTGTAGCATGCGACTCACCCTCCCTTGGCCCTCCAGCGGAGAGGAAGCGGGTCGTCCAAGCGTGCTAAGGTTTTCCTCGCTTTTACTAAGCGCAGTATCATAAATGACCACTTCCTTCGCGCGTATCTCCGTAACAGGACTACCTCTCTGATCTAAAAGGTCATTGAGAGAGCTATATCCGCTCACCGTGCCGTTCTGCTGCAGTTTCGACGCGTGCTTCAAACTACATCCTTCCGGAAAGTACTCAGGGTCGGATTCAATGATGATGATATTCTCAGCGCGTATAGTCCGTATCCCGGGAACGCTGCCATATAACTCGAGGATGTGCTGAACGGGACGCGCGGCGTTCTCTTGGCTCTGACGCTTCTTGCGTTCTTTCTCCAGTTTAATGAATGGGTTTTCTTGCAGCGGACCCAAGCTCTCTTGCAGCACCAGGCTCTCTTGCGCTCCGTTGTCTATTTCTGTTCTCTCCTCCGAGTCGTAAGGATCTGCGGATGGCCAGTGCTCTTTTGTTTTCACCGGTGACAGATCCGGGCTTTTAGTCGCGCGCTTGGCAGCAGTAATGGTATAGTTCCTGCTAGAATGTGCGCTGGTAATATCATCCATGTTTTTGCTGGCCGTTCCCTCTCCGTTAAGTCGAGATGCGACGGACTCGGCACCTGCTCCGGACCCGCCGCCCTTCGCCTTCCTCCGCTCAAGGATCTCGCGTTTCCAGGCCGGCATCCTCGGGCTCTCCTGCCCTGGCTCTTGGCGAAGAACGCGAAGATCCCCGCCCGACATTATGGGAGAAATGAGGTTTATGGGGAAACGTGTGAAACAGAATAATCTCTCGCTGTACCTGCAGCTCTTCTTCTTATTCGTCCTCGTACATCATTGCAGCTGCAACAATGTATCCTGCATGATGATGATGTGCCAGTCTACCGACACGACCCCGCCCTCGGAGAGTGACGTCACCCTTTCGTCTCAGGGTGGACACCTCATTTGGTCATTTTGACTTGAGGCACACCTTTTGTTTTAACATATGCCCCGCCCACTTACCCTCTATACTATTGTGAATATGAAGGCGAGCCCTGTCAGTCAAACATAGCAAGACACACCCATTTCATAGCTTTAACCCTTTCAGTATTTCCGAATTTGAATGAACAATACGAAAGATAATGTAAGTAAGTGAAAAAAAGTAATATTTATTCCTTGTGTGTTTGTGCACACTTGGTGAAAAAAACTAATTTTGATCTTAATAAATTATCTATTATAAATAATATCTAAACTACAAAGAATTATAGGCCTATATGCTACTGTTTTGGTAATAAGCAATAAGCCTACATTTTTAAATATTGATAAAAATGTACTTATTGAAAAAAAATTAAAACTCTTTATTAATAATACTATTTTGGATCAAAAATTGTATTTGGTTAATTAAATCTAATATATATCTTTTTTTCCAACAATTTCCTGTGATGACGTGTTACAACTGGTGTTCTCGTCATAATCCAGTTTTAAGATTAATTAAATGGAACATAAAGATTATAGCAAGACACAGCACGTCAAGTTATTTATAGACTACTTCATCCAAATATATAACTGTAGCCTATTTACCTACGCTCTGAATTTAGATGACCTCAAAATAATTGGACAGGAAAGCATGTTCGTTTAAGATATGGGTGTGCGACCTTTAATACAATTGTTGCCATTTACAGCCACAATGGCTTGCAAGAAGTACTGCATGTCCAGTGTGGCAATTCGTTGTTTAAAAATGCCAAAACATATGTTCAAGGAAATTATTTTATGCTATCACAAACCGAGTGCAAACTCCAAAAAAAAAAAAAAACCCCATTGCTGACAGGAAAGAAATAGAAACGCTTTCTGTTTCTCTATTATATATAACTCAAATGGAAAATTACATGTAATGCAAACAACACTACTGTTATTTCTACAGTTTAATTAGACAAATGAGAAATTGTGAAGTGTTAATTAAAGCTACAGTGCCATCTAGTGATTATTATATGACTTACATTTTAACGCAAGATAACCAACCCAAATCAAACAATAAAAAATAACAACTTGTTCAGGTCACTTCATAGCTAAACATTTTAGGTCACTTCAAGGCATGGTCACAAACCAAGGAAGAAGATCAAGAGAACAGTGAGTGTTTGAATGTTGATGGTTTATTTACAATTGTACAAAAAACAATAAAAGGTAATAACACAGATAAAGCAACATTGACAGTATTCAGAGAAAATCCAGACCAAATCTCTCATAGCACTTAAGGACAATAATAATAATCAAAAAAATTGCACATTACTTTAAGCATCGTTTGAAATGCCATGTTTACATGCTTGAGACAGAAATTCAGTTGAATACATAAAAAAAAAAAAAAAAGTCACGATGATTTTGCAACGATTTATTCCTCCTGGTTTAAATGACACCAGCAGGAGTCCATTTCATTCAGATAAGTCCCTTGGCATGTGTGCAGACACTATTTTGTCCTTTAATTGACACGACAAGCGCGAATCATGAGCAGCTGCAGAAGGATGAAAAGCGGGGAAACAATGAGCCCGAACCACAAATCTTGTGTCTGGTCTTGTTCAGCCAGTTTCTGGCACAGCAGCACCTCACACACCAGCTTGAGGCTGAGCACGGTCAGCACCCACAGCAAGCGCAGCACTGCCAGACGCTTCTCTCCTTCTTGATAGAGGCGGATGGATACAATGGCTGTGAAGTAGGTGCTGAGGCCATCAGCAGCGAACAAGGGTGAGAAGACAAGCCACCAGCTCATCTCAAGAGTCTGCAAGTCCATGTGCAGGGCCACCAGTACGCTGAAGACCAGCAGCGCGCCCAAGTGGAGGAACAGCTCGAATGTGGCAAAGCCCAGCCATTGCACCAGCTCTCGCAAAGAGAACAGCATTATTAATGGGGCACCACTGAGCGTTGTTTACTCGGGAGACTAAGGTCAAACACTAGCCTAAGAAACTGGAAGTGAAGAGACGCATTCAAATAGGTTAATGGATATTCAAGTCTATGAAAAATCCTCCAATGAAGACTGTTTCACTATTTTGGCAGCATCATGCTCCTTCTGAGATGGATCATGTCCACCCTCTGATTTATTTGACAGCTCTATCAAAACCTGAAAAAATGGGGGAAAAGACTTCATTATCAAAATACAACTAATTAAAAAAATTCAACTAAAATTCAACTTTCAAATTGTATGGAAAACACTGATACCATGCAACACAGATGGATTCAAAAAGCTATTCTACTGTATAAAAGCATAGTGAATTATTATTAGATTAGCCTACAATGGTATTTGCATGATATGCAACCATGCCCAAAAACATGGTTGACTACTGTGACTATATGAATCACATTTAAATCAATACAGGCTTCAACAAGGATTATTTAAATATCCTTAACATCAAAGCTTCCGTATTATAAATATACAGTATAATCTAGGTTAACACTGTGCAGATAAACATGTTATTAGTAAATTAACGTCCATCATTTTGAAGAATTTAATTTGTAAGTATAAACAAGCGAGCTGTCAGTTAGCATATGATGACGAGTACTAAATGCGCCAATGATATTGATTTTACCTTACATATACCTTACATCACTCGCAGTGATGGTTGAAGGCAAACAAATAATGATAACCTACATTTTTAAATGATCGTTATTGAACGGATGGGTTGACAGCGGTGGATATGCAGCTGTAATGAACCAAGCTAGCTGAGATGAGCTATTTACCTTCTAATAGGAGCCCGGGGAAATATCGTGAGATTTCACATACAAACCACAAGAAATATCGCGAGACTCTTGAAACTGGATACTTTCTACGGAGGCCGAGAGGCAAGACTAATGAAATCACAGAAAAATGGGAAACGCCAGAATGACAACTAGCATGAAACGGACGTGTGATACAACGGGCGTGGCTTATAGGCCCCAGTCTCTTCAGCACTCACTATAAGAATACATTTTTTTATTTTAACTCTGTATATTTTTTTGTATGACTGAATGGTTTCTTAGAAGCATCATTCAAGTCACTGCTAAAATAAAACGTAGCCAGCTCTATCAAGTGGTACCTGTTACTTTTCTCCGCGCTGGTTAGGATGGATCAATCATAGTCGTTTGTGATTAAATGATAAGGTTCCGAAATTTTGTAAAGCCTACATGAACGTATTTTATTTATATCTCAGGAACGAGAGCTTGGTCAAATATATATTTACAAGATTATACTTTTTATAGCACTGATGTCCCAATAAGACAAAACGTAACGTTACTGAAATGTGATTCGGACTAAATGGAGAATTTGCCATTCTGATCCACCAAGCGCCACCTAGAGGAAGACCAGTTTCGTGTAGTCTAACAGGAAACAGTTGACAGATAGCAACATTCTTCTCGTGAAACACACACACACACACACACACAAACGCCGTTTGAGGTTCAAGGAGCAAAACTTCGGTTAGCAAGATCTGATCTGGGTAATTTACAATTTCCATTCCCATCCTAAACACAAAGTAAGTTTATCTCAATCAATGGTAGCCTAAACGTTATGTATTCACATGCTTTCTGATGTTTAAGAAATGCTTGAATTAGTATGCCTTTAAAAGCTTCAAATCTCCGTAATATTTACATTATACAGTATTTTGCTGTAGTAAGGACGGTCACTATTAGCTTAGAAAAACCTGTAAAAAATGTTACCAGATATTTGGGTGATATTATTCGTACACTCCGATGTGTACTAGATATTAGACCAAGTGTGTAATGTTAGGACTGTTTTTAAAAGTTATTCATTACATTGTGTAAATTGTGTAAAAATTGTAAGTACTTTTTGTTTAATAATTATTGACATTTCAACATTTATAGATAAATTAGTAATGAGTTGACCTGATGTAATATGTATGCTTGAATTATAATTCAATATGTATACATGCATGTATGCATTATAATTAATAATTTCTGCTTAACAGCTTTAAAATGGAAATTATTAGTGTAGGCTACTTAGTGATGATACAATAATGGTATTTAGATGACACCTCAGTCCTCCGTGTATATGCCATTTTTGTTTTGGGTAGATAATAGATGAACCCTATATCACTTTTATGTGGAAAAAATATCTTTTCAGTGATTCAAATATGGTTGCTTCAGTTTAGCAGGCAAAAACATGTCTTGTCTGCCAGTATTTCTGCATGCCTGCTTAAGTTGTATGGCAGGAATGTGTCGGAATCGCTCATTGCTCATTGATTTAGAAGATTTATTTTCATAAAATCAGTGGACAGAATAACATAATTAACCCCAAGTTCCCAACCACTCAGGATGTGTTCATTCAATTGAGATCATTTTTTAAAATGGTATTTTCTTTTTAAAAATATATTTAAATAAATTTTATTTGGATTATCATTAAACTGTAAATGTCATTATAAAATTAATGATTTAATTGTTTTATACTTTTTTGTAATTAAATTAATAATTAGTCATAATACTAATAATAATTAACTAATTTAAACATTTTTATAATGATTTTAATTAGATAAGATGTTAAATGTAGTAGGTTTACAGGTGAACAACAACACATTCAAATTCACATAAATCATCTGAAATCAAGCCTTAATATGTCCTCTAATGCAGTCTCGCTTTTCAGGTGAATTTATTTTATTTCTTCATTATTTTTTTCTTTTAAGAATGATTTGATGCGTTTTTTTTATTCTGGGAAACAAGACAATGAATTGATTCATAATATTTTTTCTACAGTGTATATGTAACTATGATTCATAACTTTGCAGTTACGTCACATGTGGAGCAGATTGTGTCAGTAAATGTTTGTCTTCCATTTGAATCTACAGGACGATGACACAGCCGGCAGACTCCATTCTACACAGTGGTTACTTTCACCCAACTCTCCGATACTGGCAGACCTGTGCTTCAGACCTTAGACCAGATAACCTCATATATCCTATCTTCATTACGTAATGTTTTCCCCCTCATTATATTTATTTGTTGATTGTATATAGGTTCAGGAGTTATTGGTTTGTTTCAAGTTGTTTTAAGCTTTTTAAAGTTTAAAATTGTTTAAAGTTGCTTGTTTAAAGGCACTACTGTCTTTTTGTTTGATTGGAGACAAATAGTTATGTTTCTCCCCAACTGATTTTAACAGTGACAGTCCTGATGCAGTGGAACCAATTGCAAGTCTACCTGGTCAAGCGAGGTATCATCCTTCACTGTCATTTTTTGTATTCTCTCGTCTTTGTTTCTCATCCTTTACTAAAGTAACAAGTATCATTGAATTGTCATTGGATTAAGGAGTCTAATGGATTACTAATGGAGTTTAACATGAAGCTAGACTGTTATGATCAATTTTAAACATTTAAAGAAAAACTGGCACTTGACATTAATAATGTAGCCTACATAATAGTTTGTTGTTGTTGTTTTTAAACTAAGGGTAATGTCTTTAACCTTCAGAAAGTGTTGTTTGTCTGGCTCAGGACCTCAACCCTGTTATAAAAATTTGGGACAAGGATGAAAATAGGGGTGCCTAGTTTAGGACCAGAGGTTGATTTGTAGTTCCCTATTTTATTATTAATTAATATATTAGTTTAATCATGTCAATTAGCTTTGATGTTTTGCATAACAGTCTCTAGAAGGAAGGACTATGGGCAACATCTTTTTAAATATTCAAGATGTGTATGGTTGATATAACAAAGATGGAGTTTGCATGTAAAGTTTGGGCTGGTGGTCTGAGATAAGATTCAGGCAGGGTGGTAGCCAACAAAGCACAAAGATAAGCTAAGGATCCGTTTATTCTGGGTTGTTAAGTCTGGGTGGTTGTAGTAAAAGTGAGGTCTGGTTACATAGTCAAGTAATATAGACTGTAGGCCTGTCACGATAACAAATTTTGCTGGACGATAAATTGTCCAAGAAATTATTGCGATAAACGATAATATTGTCGTTCGAGACCATTTTCATCTAATATAATGATAATGGCATAATAATGCAGGTACACCTTTTCAAAGATCTATAAACTTTTATTTCTTAAGAATATTAAACATTGAAAACGGAAAAACATTTTAAATATCCACAAAAAATTAACAAAACAACCAAAAACAATAAAAGCAATGGACTCTCAGTGTCTGTTAACAAAAAAATTCACTTGAATAAATACCAAAAACAATAAATAAAATGGATGTAAACAAAATTGCACTTCAAAAAATATTAAACATTAGGCTCAGACATAAATAGTGATACATTCCATAACAGGCAAAACTGCTGGTTAGGACCTTTGTAAACAAATAAAAAAAAGCCTCAACAGGATACCACAGCATTTTGCACTGTCCTCCTGTTATTTTGTCGACTAAACGCCCGAGTGATTGTGTAATTTACTGTCGGGAAGACGGAGACGCACTTTATTGCGTGTATATGCTATGCACTGAAAATACTTGGTTAGGATTAGGGGTGAGGAGTGCGTGTGTATTACACGCCATAAAGTGCGTATCATATGCACGCAAAAACTATTTTTGGCGTATAAATGGCACGAGAAATAACATTCGTGGTATACGCATTTTCATGAGATCGAGCTCGCTGTCGCGTTTGGCTTTGAAACCAATTCCATCTTTTTCTTCTTTTTTTTCCTCCAACTCACAACTAGCGTCTTTTCTCTCTCCCGGCAGTCACCGCAAGCAGTCCCGCCGGCGCTTTCCCATACAAAGACCATGTGACTGACAAGCGCCACGGCGCCGCCTCCCCAAAAAGACCATGCAACTGACAAGAGAGTTCACTAAGGAACTGAGAGTGGTCATCCAGTCTCTTTGGTAGAGAGAGAGAGAGAGAGAGAGAGAGAGAGAGACGAGGAAAACAAACAAGCATGCAAATGGAATTATCGCAGCCGGAAAAATTATCGAGCTCATTTTTTTTTTATCGTGCGATTAATTGATTTATTGACTATCGCGACAGGCCTAATAGACTGCATTCAGAAAGGAATACTATCATGCTGGTTTTACTTGTGAAAAAAAAGCACATTATGCAGCACAGCAGTTAACATTTAGTAATAAACAGTATTATGCAGTGTTGTCACATGACCTCATGGAACATTGTTGCGTTTCATTCAGCGTGGGATGTTTAGTTATCTCAGACAAAGAAACATTTAATTTTGTGTAAAAAATGTCTTAACTGCTTGAAGTCTGATCAAATAATTAGTTAAATTGCAACAGACAGTTCACTTATTTTACTATAAATGAGAGAAATTCGCAATATAAAGGAAGCTCTAGTAAAGTAAGTCCCATCTTCTGAATAGCCAATTGGCAAAGTCATCGTGTCATTGCAGCTGCTGCGTCCTGAAACTCGCGCTTAGGACTGCAGATAGCGTTAGTTTGTCATATAAACAAAAATGAATGCCAGTGTATTGTTAAGAAATCTTTATAATAAATAATGTTTCATTCTGTTGATTTCAGATATGGCGTCAATAAGATAGAGGGTTTACTTCGTCCCCTTGTGGATAAAGGCCTGAAGTGTGTGCTGATTTTTGGAGTTCCTGCAAATGTTGCGAAGGTCATTGAGAAGTTAAATGGTTTCAGTAATATTTCTGTCATTAATTTTATGAGGGAGTTGATTAAATATTGTTTCTCTCATTTCCTGTCCCAGGATGAGAGAGGCTCTGGTGCAGACAGAGATGACACTCCTGCAGTGCTGGCTGTGAAGAAACTGAGGAGCACATTCCCTGAACTTGTGTTGGCCTGTGATGTGTGCCTTTGCCCCTACACCTCTCATGGCCACTGTGGTTAGTTTCAGTATTGGATCTGTTTACATCATTTAAAAGTGCATCAAGTAAGTTTTTTCAGGGATTTACCGAAATTAAAAAACTGACTGATACCAATTTTCAAGCTAATAATTATTTTCATGTTCAGTGTTGGGGAAACGCATTACATTACACATCGCAATTAATGCGAGTTAAAGTAACTAGTACAGTAACGCATTACTTTTAAATGTAAGACTAAATCTCTGAGTTACTTTTTCAAATAAGTAACACAAGTTACTCTGTGTTCCCATTTATTGACTGACAGCTCTCCTGTCCTCATGTTGAGAGAAATCAGTGTTGTGTGCGCTGTGTAAACATGATGGTTATTGTAGTTCTAGAATAAATGTGAGCATGCATTTACTCATCTCACTTGCACAAAAGCACATTCAGTATTCCTCAAAATGAATAAAAACAATGAAATACAACCTCTGAATACTATGCAAGCCTTCAATAATGAAATATGTTAAATCACACAAATATACTTCATGTATTTTATCTCACTTTATTAACCACTGTCTTTGCTGCTGACCTGCGATGATCCAATTCAACCATACGAATAAGCAAAGATGACATTAGTTAAACATCACATTTGTGTGTGTGTTTATTGCTTAAGTAAGAGTGTTGAACTTTCTTCTACTGTGTCAACTTCGTCAAGTGGACGAGGGAAGTTTATTTGGCCGAGGGTCTACTCGATATGTAAGCTAATCAGGCAGATCCATAGACCACAATGCAACACGATTGTGACGTCACAACAGGTCGCTCTTAATTTTCCCCCACCCCACACAACTTTAGTGTATGACATGGAGTTATTTTGACATTTAACTGCATTTAATACTTGTAGCCACCTACTAGGAGTGTAATGGTTCTTGGTTAAAAAAAATCAAACCGTACGGTTCTCCACTCACGGTTTGGCACGCACTTGCACCGCGGTTCATCTTACATCTGACGACGCATCTATAACATGGTTTCTTGAGAATAACAGCACGTAAAACAGACAGGCAGATTTCGGCTAATGTATGTTTCTGTTGATGGATATGCATTCTGGCTTCCCAATACGTTATAACAGCGATGATCAAAAAACGTGGGCCGTATGCTCAAACATGACCAGTCATTTACACCGTCATCACCCGGGTGGTGATAGCGCAGGAGCGCACTTGAGACCTGAACAGCACATGTTGCTATCTGTGTTTAAACTAAACTCATTTAAGACTTGCCAATTTAAACATTCAAGAGCAAGACGTGAAAGAGAGCCACGTCTCAGACAACATGCAAATATTGAGTTCTCTTTCAAGTCTTGCGCTTGAAAGAAACAAATTCACACAAAAATGATATCAATTTGCCCTTCTTGCTGAATATCTTAGAAAACATAGGTAGTAGGTTATGTCTTAAGTGAACATAAACGGTCGAGAAAGACAACGCATGTGTTGTCGCAGTCTGGATCTGTGCATTATGTCTTAAAGTGACAGCAGGCTAATATTACTGCTGTCTGTGTATAATAATTATTGTGTTAATTAAGTTATTGTTAATTATTGTTAATTAAGTGTTAATAATTATTAATCTTTATTTGATTTATACAGTGAAGATTATATGCAATGTTATTTTACATTTGATTACTTTATTCAATTTCTGTACCTGGAAACTACTGTTAGATACCTAAATAACCTGAAAAGCACTGTTTATTTTATTTGTATCTTTGCTCAATTGTATTTATTTGTGCTGTTGCTTGCAGTTTGATTATTTGTTCTTATTAGGGCCCAAGCCCTGAAAGGGCGAAGGCCCTATTGTTTTCGGTAGGATTATTAGGGCCCAAGCCCTGAAAGGGCGAAGGCCCTATTGTTTTCGGTAGGATTATTATTATTATTATTATTATTAGGGCCCAAGCCCTGAAAGGGCGAAGGCCCTATTGTTTTCGGTAGGATTATTATTATTAGGGCCCAAGCCCTGAAAGGGCGAAGGCCCTATTGTTTTCGGTAGGATTATTAGGGCCCAAGCCCTGAAAGGGCGAAGGCCCTATTGTTTTCGGTAGGATTATTATTAGGGCCCAAGCCCTGAAAGGGCGAAGGCCCTATTGTTTTCGGTAGGATTATTAGGGCCCAAGCCCTGAAAGGGCGAAGGCCCTATTGTTTTCGGTAGGATTATTATTATTATTATTATTATTATTATTATTATTATTATTATTTTGTCAACCTTTCGGGCACTTTTGGGGCCCTTAACATGCTCGAAAACTCTTGAAATTTTGCACACACGTCAGAACCCGCGGCCATCAGGGCCGGACTGATGCTGGTACCCGGGCGTGGCAGGGGGGCTCGACAGCGCCCCCTGGAACGGGATCCAAACACGTGTCCATAAATCAAACACGCTTGCATGTAATAATATGAAACTCGGTACACATATAGATCTCATTGGGCCGAACAACTTTCGTGCTCTAAGTTTTACGCCAGCCAAACAGGAAGTTGGCTATTTAGCGTTGTTTGGAAACGCATGCTGTGGAATTTAATGTACTCCTCCTAGGGAATTCATCGATTCGCCTCCAAACTCGGTGTGCATGAAGTCAAGACATTGAGGATGCTAAATTGCGGACGGATTTTTGATATCTCGAACGGTTTGGCCGTGGCGAGGAAACAAATTTATGGCGAAAACATGAAACAGGAAGTGTGTTATAACTTCTGCATACATTAACTGATCTTGATGAAACTTCAGCAGTGTGTTCGTTGTAAGAGGCCGATCACATGGATGTGACTATTGTGAGTCAAAGTTATAGCGCCACCAACAGGCAGCAGGAAGTACATCACTTTCAAAATGCTTTGAAATCAGTGTCTTATTTTTACCCGATTTGCTTCAAACTTTATGCGTACAATGTAGACACACGGCAGATGTAAACCTGTGAAAGGATTATTGATATCTTAGATACTGTTGCCGTGGCAACGCATCAAACTTTAATATTATTTTTTGATGCTTTTGAGACTCTTAACATACTTGAAATTGCATGAAACTCAACAGACACATCACATTTATTAGCCCGTAGACATGTGCAAAGTTTTAGAAACGGGCGTGGTGGAATGGCTCAGTAGCGCCACCTTTAGTCAAAAATGGGGGCTTAGTTTTTCCTAGAATCACAAAACTTGGTATGTGTATTGTTCTCATCAAGACGGACAACTTTCTAATTTACATGAACCATCTCCGACCAACAGGAAGAGAGATATTTTGGTTTGAATGTGGATTTTCTGAAGAATTTTCTCTCCCTCTCTCTGTGTCTGTGTGTGTGTGAGGGGAGGGGGGGATTTGACTATTGCTTTTATATTGTTAATCAAGGTTTCAGGGGCTTTTGGGGTCCTTAACGTGCTCAAAAACTCTTGAAACTTTGCACACAGGTCAGAACCCACGGCCATCAGGGCCGGGCTGAAGCTGGTACCCGGGCGTGGCTGGGGGGCTCAACAGCGCCCCCTTGAACGGGGTTCTAAAACTTGATCCATATATCAAACACGCTCGCATGAATTAATATGAAACTCGGTACACATATAGATCTCATCGGGCCGAACAACTTTACCCCGGTCAAGTTTTACGCCAGCCCAACAGGAAGTCGGCTATTATGGGTTGTTTGGAAAACGCTTGCTGTGGAATGTGAAATACTCCTCCTAGAAAATTCACCGTGTCCCCTTCAAACTCGGTGTGCATGTAGTCAAGACTTTGAGGATGCTAAATTGCGGACGGATTTTTGATATCTCGAACGGTTTGGCTGTGGCGAGGAATCGAATTTATGGCGAGAAAAGAGAAACACGGAAGTGGAATAACTTCTGCATACATTAACTGATCTTGATGAAACTTCAGCAGTGTGTTCGTGGTAAGAGGCCGATCAGATGGATGTAGCTATTGTGAGTCAAAGTTATAGCGCCACCAACTGGCAGCAGGAAGTGTGTCACTTTCAACATGCTTTTGACAAAAGTGGGGGGGTTAGTTTTAACTACAGTAAAGAAAAAACAGTTTGTATATTGTTCTCATCAAGCCGGACAACTTTCTAATTTACATTCAATAGCTCTGGCCATCAGGAAGTCAGATATTTTGGTCTGAATGTGAATTTTTTTGCAAAATCAGCCTCTGAATTTTTAGCCACTCCTCTTAAACTATTTATTTTATTCGTACCAAACTTTTTCAACATGATGAAACTACATTAAATATGCTAAATTGTGAATGGATAATAAATATCTCAAATGGTTTTGCTATGGCGAGGGATTAAAGTAATGTCCAAAAAGGAAACACTAAAAATCTTCTAAAAATGTAATTATATACCATTTATTTCTATATAAAAGAATACAAATATCACAACTAAACCCATTTTATTCTGTTTTTGCAATTCAAGAAGAATTAAAAAGTTAAAACAGGCTATTTAGTGCTATTTGGTTCAACAAAAAAGCAAACATAGGGCTATACTGCCCTCTTGTGTCCAAAAGGACATCAAAATAGTATATAAAACTTTTTACCAGGTAGGCCAATATTGTATTTAAATATACATTTATTAGGTATGTGTCTGAGGATATTTTCCCACCGGTTAATCGACGTGTGACACGAGTGGGTGCTTTTAAATCGCTAATATAATAGTGAAAGAAAAATAATGATAATGTTGCACACACAAATCACACACATGTGGGAAAGAATGATGCTTTTAAACAACACTAAACCGCCATTAGGTGTCGCCAGGCATCCATCTTAATAAGCGAGTCATTGATTCATTCGTTCAAACGATTCGTTCGAATGAGTCGATCATGATTAAGACAGATGTTTATGGATTGATCATTCAATCTTTGAGTCAACCGATTCGTTAAAAATGCTGAATCGTTCAGTTATGAGAAAACACGTGATGGTTCTGCCGTGATCTTTGTTTAACTATTTTCGCTGCTGAAACAGAACAAAAACAGTCAACATTGAATCTAAAATGTAAGTGACTTAATTGTAACTGTTTATTAACCTGTTGTATGAAATCTAGGGGTGGGAGAAAAAATGTATTCTTAGATGCATCGCGATGCGGACGTGGACGATTCTGAATCGATTCACAAATGTCAAAAAATCGATTCTCTAAAAAAATATTTTTCTGATAACGTAATATTGACGGAAGGCAAAAGGCGGAACTCTAAGCGGACGTGCGTGCAGTCTGTGGCGCGCACATAACAGAGAAGTTTCTTCTGCTCACCAAGGCTGCATTTATTTGATTAAAAATACAAACAAAAACAGTAATATTGTAAAATATTATTCCAATTTAAAACGGCTGCTTTCTATTTTAATATATTTTAAACTGTTATTTATTCCTGTGATCAAAGCTGAGTTTTCAGCATCATTACTCCAGTCGTCACTGTCACATGATCCTTCAGAAATTATTCTAATATGATGATTGATACTCAAGAAACATTCATTATTATTTTAAATGTCGAAAACAGTTGTGTACAGTCTTTGATGAATAGAAAGTTCAAAAGAACAGCATTTATCTGAAATCTAAAGCTTTTGTAACGTTAAACACTACCGCTCAAAAGTTTTGGGTTAGTAATAATTACAATTTTATTTTTGGGGGAAATAAATAAAATAAATCAGTACTTTTATTTATGAAGGATGAGTTAAACTGATCAACAGTTACAGTAAAGACATTTATAATGTTAAAAATATATATATTTGAAATATATGCTGTTCTTTTGAACTTAACATTCATCAAAGCATTTTGAAAAAAAAAATCTGTACACAACTGTTTTCAACATTGAAAATAATAATGAATATTTATTGAGCATCAATCATCATATTAGTATGATTTCTGAAGGATCATGTGACACTGAAGACTGGAGTAATGATGCTGAAAACTCAACTTTGATCACAGAAATTAATTACTATGTAAAATATTTAAAAATTGAAAACAGCTGTTTTAAATTGGAATAATATTTCACAATATTACTGTTTTTGTTTGTATTTTTAATCAATAAATGCAGCCTTGGTGAGCAGAAGAGACTTCTCCTAAAAACATTAAAAATCTTACTGACCCCAAACTTTTGAACAATAATATATATATATATATATATATATATATATATATATATATATATATATACATATATATGTATGTGTGTGTATGTATGTATGTATATATATATATATATATATATATATATACATATATATATATATATATACATATATATATATAAATATAGCTGCGAGCAGCGATTACGGGCCCAAGCCGGCGGTACCGCCACCCCGGTGCCTTTAGGTAACTAAAGGCACCGGGGTTGCGGTGCCACCGGCTTGGGCCCGTAATCGCTGCTCGCAGCTATATTTATTATTATTATTATTATTATTATTTTGTCAACCTTTCGGGCACTTTTGGGGCCCTTAACATGCTCGAAAACTCTTGAAATTTTGCACACAGGTCAGAACCCGCGGCCATCAGGGCCGGACCGAAGCTGGTACCCGGGCGTGGCAGGGGGCCTCGACAGCGCCCCCTGGAACTGGATCCGAACACTTGTCCATAAATCAGACACGCTTGCATGTAATAATATGAAACTCGGTACACATATAGACCTCATCGGGCCGAACAACTTTCGTGCTCTAAGTTTTACGCCAGACCAACAGGAAGTCAGCTATTATGGGTTGTTTGGAAACGCATGCTGTGGAATTTGATGTACTCCTCCTAGGAAATTCATCCATTCGCCTCCAAACTCGGTCGGCATGAAGTCAAGACATTGAGGATGCTAAATTGCGGACGGATTTTTGATATCTCGAACGGTTTGGCCGTGGCAAGGAAACGAATTTATGGCGAATAATTCAAACAGGAAGTGTGTTATAACTTCTGCATACATTAACTGATCTTGATGAAACTTCAGCAGTGTGTTAGTTGTAAGAGGCCGATCACATGGATGTGACATTTGTGAGTCAAAGTTATAGCGCCACCAACTGGCAACAGGAAGTGTGTCACTTTCAAAATGCTTTGAAATCTCCCTCTTATTTTTACCCGATTTGCTTCAAACTTTATGTGTATAATGTAAACACACGGCAGATGTAGACCTGTGAAAGGATTATTGATATCTTAGATACTGTTGCCGTGGCAACGCATCAAACTTTAATATTCTTTTCGGATGCTTTTGAGACTCTTCACATGCTTGAAAATGCATGAAATTCGACAGACACATCACATTTATTATCCAGTAGACATGTGCAAAGTTTCAGAAACGGGCGTGGTGAGGGGCTCAGTAGCGCCACCTTTAGTCAAAAATGGGGGCTTAGTTTTAAGTAGAGTCACAAAAATCGTT